>NC_059199.1:40822600-41190100 GCF_020615455.1 Coregonus clupeaformis
GATTTTGATCATTAGCGGGTATCTGCCTAATTCACCTCTGCATGCAATATTTGGTGTTTTACGTTGTACACAGTCTCAATTTAGTGTTTGTCCCATTTTGTGAATTCTTGGTTGGTGAGCGGACCCCAGAATTCATAACCATGAAGGGCAATGGGTTGTATAACTGATTAAAGTATTCTTAGCCAGATCCTAATTGGTATGTCGAATTTTATGTAACTTTTGATGGCGTAGAAGGCCCTTCTTGCCTTGTCTCTCAGATCGTTCACAGCTTTGTGGAAGTCACCTGTGGCGCTGATGTTTGAGCCGAGGTATGTATCGTTTTCTGTATGATCTAGGGCAACTGTGTCTAGATGGAATTTGTATTTGTGGTCCTGGCAACTGGACCTTTTTTGGAACACCATTATTTTTAGGTCGAGGTACGTTTGGTTTGTTTGTTTGTCAGTTAGGGTGTGCAGGGTGAATATGTGGTCTGTTGTACAGTAATTAGGTAAATAGCCAATTTGACATTTGTTCAGTACATTGTTTTCACTGAGGAAATGAACTAGTTTGCTGTTAATGATAATGCAGAGGATTTCCCCAAGGTTGCTGTTGATGCATATCCCACGGTAGTTATTGGGGTCAAATTTGTCTCCACTTTTGTGGATTGGGGTGATCAGTCCTTGGTTCCAAATATTGGGGAAGATGCCAGAGCTGAGGATGATGTTAAAAAGTTTAAGTATACCCAATTGGAATTTGTGGTCTGTATATTTTATCATTTCATTTTGGATACCATCAACACCACAGGGCTTTTTGGGTTGGAGGGTTTGTATTCTGTCCTGTAGTTCATTCAATGTAGTTGGAGAATCCAGTGGGTTCTGGTAGTCTTTAATAGTTGATTCTAAGATTTGTATTTGATCATGTATATGTTTTTACTGTTTGTTCTTTGTTCTTTGTTATAGAGCCAAAAAGATTGGAGAAGTGGTTTATCCATACATCTCAGTTTTGGATAGATAACTCTTCGTGTTGTTGTTTGTTTAGTGTGTTCCAATTTTCCCAGAAGTGGTTAGATTCTATGGATTCTTCAATTACATTGAGCTGATTTCTGACGTGCTGTTCCTTCTTTTTCCGTAGTGTATTTCTGTATTGTTTTAGTGATTCGCCATAGTGAAGGCGTAGGCTCAGGTTTTCTGGGTCACTATGTTTTTGGTTGGATAGGTTTCTGCTTTACATTTTTAGATTTGATAGGGAAGCTGAGAGGTCAAATATACTGTTTAGGTTTTCTACTGCCAAGTTTACACCTTCACTATTACAGTGAAACGTTTTGTCCAGGAAGTTGACTAGAAGGGATTGAATTTGTTGTTGCCTAATTGTTTGTTGTTAGGTTTTTACACTACTTTCCTTCCATCAATAGCATTTCTTAACATTATGTAGTTCCTTTGGCTTTGTTGCCTCATGATTGAGTATTGCTCTGTTCAAGTAGACTGTGATTTTGCTGTGATCTGATAGGGGTGTCAGTGGGCTGACTTTGAACGCTCTGAGAGACTCTGGGTTGAGGTCAGTGATAAAGTAATCTACACTACTACTGCCAAGGGATGAGCTGTAGGTGGACCTACCGTAAGAGTCCCCTCGAAGTCTACCATTGACTATGTACAGACCCAGCGTGCGACAGAGTTGCAGGAGTTGTGACCCGTTTTTGTTGGTTGTTTTGTCGTAGTTGTGTCTAGGGGGGCATATTTGGCAGGGAATGCTGTCTTCTCCAGGTATGTGTTTGTCCCCCTGTGTGCTTAGAGTGTCAAGTTCTTGTCCAGTTCTGGCATTTAGGTCGCCACAGACTAGTACATGTCCCTGGGCCTGGAAATAGTTGATCTCCCCCTCTAGGATGGAGAAGCTGTCATCGTTAAAGTATGGAGATTCTATTGGGGGGATATAGGTAGCACACGTGAGGACATTTTTCTCTGTTGAGATAACTTCCTTATTCATTTCTAGCCAGATGTAAAATTGTCCTGTTTTGACTAATTTAGTAGATTGGGTTAGGTCTGCTCTATACCAAATTGTAATCCCCCTTGAGTTTCTTCCCTGTAACCTAGAGGGCAACCAGTGGGTCCGTTTCCTCTATACCATGTTTCTTGTAGATGACAATGTCTGTATTTCCAATTTATTTTATGAAGTCTGGGTTCCTGCTCTTTATGCCAAAGGCAGATGACCTCAGACCTTGTATATTCCAGGATGAGATATTAAAAGCTTTGTGTTCCATAGTGTCTAGTGTTGTTTTTGTGTGGTTTAGGCCCGGACCATAACAGTAGGTGTGAGCAGAGCATGTTGAGCATCTGATACATACCTCTTAGGTCGAACAATGGTGCTTGGGCGATTGTAATAGTGGGGGTTGGGCCTGTTGATCTGCTCACGGCCTGGGCATATGTGCGGCTGTCATGTTGAGGTCCTTGCTGAAGGGGCGGGGTGCATGGGGGGGGCAGAAGGGGCATAATACTGATCTTGGGGGCCTATTTAGGGTGTGGAAAGGGTTTGTTTGAGGAGGGGTCGACTGGTGCTGTGGTCTGGGTGTAGGCCCTCTGGGTGTAGGCCCTCTTGGTGTAGGACCTCTTGGTGCAGGACCTCCAGGTGGGGTCTTGCAGTTCTGGGATGGTGTCTCGCTGGTCTGGTGGGTTGGTGGATCCTGCCTTGTCTGTCCTACTGTGGTGTTAAGACTGTGGTTGAGGTCTGAAGTGGGCTGTTCTGTTGGCTTCTCTGGGGGATGGCTAACTTTCTCATGAGTGGTTGATTGTCGCACCGCACCTCAGCTTTCTCACCTCGTCCTGCAGTGGGCTGTGTGTTCCTTTGTTCGCTGTGCCATGTGTTCCTCTCTCTCCTCCTTAAGTTCTCTCACCTCAGACCGGAGTGCAGCCAGCTCTCTCAGACAGCCGTCTATCTCCACTTTAAGCCCTCTGGGTACTGTAGGGGGGCTGGTGTTGTGCTGGTCTGTTTTATGTATGTATGGAGTGTGTGGACTAGCTCTCTGAGCTCCACCATGTCTCTCTCCAGCTCTGTGAATGTATCCCTCTCAATGATGGAGGAGCAGTGCAGTTGTGGGACCTGGGTGTGTTCAGAGCTGGTGGGGTGACTATCCTCGTCTGCAGGACAGTTTGAAGAGGTGTGATCAGACTCGCTCGGGGTGGGGGAGTCATCACCAAGAGAAAGCTTCTCCTGCCGTGCTCTAGCTTTGATTCTGTGGAAGTACTTTTGGAAATATATGAAGTTGCCCTGCAACACCACTGTTCCATTCTTGTACAGGTTGATATCTCTTTAGTGGTGTGGGGGCTGTGCTCATCTGCTCATGACCTCTCTTGCACTCTCTCTCTCTCTGCTTTCTCTCTTTCTCTCCCTCTCTCTATCTCTGTGCTCTATCTCCCTCTCTATCGCTCCCTCTCTCTCTCCCTCTCTCTTTCTTTCTCTCACTCTCTCACTCTCTCTCTCTAACTCCCCACTCTCTCTCCCCCCTATCTCTCTGCTCTCTCTTTCTCCCTCTGTCTCTATCTTTACTCTCACTCTCTACTTTCTCTCTCTCTGCTTTCTCTCTCTCTCCCTCTCGCTCTCCGTCTCTCTCTCTCTCTCTCTCTCTCTCACTCCCTCTCTCTTTACTCTCTCTCTCTACTTTCTCTCTCTCTCTGCTTTCTCTCTCTCTCCTCTCTCCGTCTCTCTCTCTCTCTCTCTCGCTCGCTCCCTCCTACTCTCCCACTCTCCTTAGCTCACTCTCTCTCTCTGCTCTCACTCTCTCTCTCCCTCTCTCTCGTTCTCTGTTATGACAACATTGTCTAATCCATGGTTCATATGTGATGCTGGAAATCCTGGGGAGGATCCTGGAACATTTTCAGAGCATTCCATCTGGAGCTTCCGATACAGTGATTCCCTACAGCGACCATTCCTGTCTGGTGAGACGGGGGGATGGCATGCCCATCAGTGTGTGTATGTGTGTATATGTGTGTGTGTGTATATGTGTGTGTGTGTGTGTGTGTGTGTGTGTGTGTGTGTGTGTGTGTGTGTGTGTGTGTGTGTGTGTGTGTGTGTGTGTGTGTGTGTGTGTGTGTGTGTGTGTGTGTGTGTGTGTGTGTGTGTGTGTGTGTGTGTGTGTGTGTGTGTGTGTGTGTGTGTGTGTGTGTGTGTGTGTGTGTGTGTGTGTGCGTGTGTGCGTGTGTGTGTGCGTGTGTGATGTGTGGAGGAGTAGCCTGTCTGTCAGGTGTTGGCACTCACATTAGTCACGTAAAAACAAAGCATTCTGGGAGGCGCTGATGGGCGACACAAAGGGAGCATCCAGACTCCACTCCATGCCAAGCGATACCCGATCCCCTCTCTCTCTGTGTGTGTTTGTGTGTGTGTCTGTGTGTGTGTGGCGAGGGGGGGTACTGGGGATTGGGGCGCCTTATTGGCTGCCAGGCTGGGGTCACGTGAGGTCGAGACTTACATGATGGATGAACTTCTCTGTCTCTACCCTGGGTTTCCTTCTCCTCCTTCTCCCTTGCGCTCTCTCTCTCTTCCTAAATAGTTTTCTCTACTGCGGCCTCCATCTAATGCTCTCTTTCTTTCTTCCAATTCCCTCTCTTTATCTCTCCCAGTGTCTTTCTCTCTTGCTCTCTTTCTTTCACTCTCTGTTGAAAATAAAATTCCTCGTAATATCTCTAAATGCATTTCATTTTTATGCATTTTCTCGCTCCACTCCTTCAGATTCAATTTCCCTCTCTGCCTTTCTCATTATTGTACAGCTCTCCCCTCTCTCTCCCCCTCTCTCCCCTCTCTCCCCCCTCTCTCCCCCCTCTCTCCCCTTTTCCCCCACAGTCTTCTTCTCTCTTACAGATGTTCTGGTCTTCCATCAGTCATGTCAGGTCTAAACCAGAGAAACCTCCTCATCAACTGCTCTTCCACTCTCTGTTCTCTCTATCTCTCCACTCTCTCTGTTCTCTCCATTCCTCCACCCTTCCTCTCTCTGTTCCCTCTATCTCTCCACTCTCTCTGTTCTCTCCATTCCTCCATCCCTCCTCTCTCTGTTCTCTCTATCTCTCCACTCTCTCTGTTCTCTCCATTCCTCCATCCCTCCCCTCTCTGTTCTCTATCTCTCCACTCTCTCTGTTCTCTCCATTCCTCCATCCTTCCTCTCTCTGTTCCCTCTATCTCTCCACTCTCTCTGTTCCCTCCATTCCTCCATCCTTCCTCTCTCTGTTCCCTCTATCTCTCCACTCTCTCTGTTCTCTCCATTCCTCCATCCCTCCCCTCTCTGTTCTCTATCTCTCCACTCTCTCTGTTCTCTCCATTCCTCCATCCCTCCCCTCTCTGTTCTCTATCTCTCCACTCTCTCTGTTCTCTCCATTCCTCCATCCCTCCCCTCTCTGTTCTCTATCTCTCCACTCTCTCTGTTCTCTCCATTCCTCCATCCCTCCCCTCTCTGTTCTCTATCTCTCCACTCTCTCTGTTCTCTCCATTCCTCCATCCCTCCCCTCTCTGTTCTCTATCTCTCCACTCTCTCTGTTCTCTCCATTCCTCCATCCCTCCCCTCTCTGTTCTCTATCTCTCCACTCTCTCTGTTCTCTCCATTCCTCCATCCCTCCTCTCTCTGTTCTCTCCATCCCTCCTCTGTCTGTTCTCTCCATCCCTCCTCTCTGTTCTCTCCATCCCTCATGCCTTCATCAGAAGGCCTGAAGACTGCTGAGGAGAGGATCTTTAAACTGAGAGACAAGGCATCGCCGGTAATAGCCTCATTATTGCCATATAACTACAGGTGAGACTTGCTTCTAATCCAATAAAAAGAAGAAAGTGATTGGCCACTCACTACTTGATGGCTCCATGAAACTGATGTTTATTGAGCTAAAGTTCACCCTTGGGAGCAATAAACAGTGCCATACACTCTCTTTTCATTGCTATATAATTTGCCATGTTTAGGCAGTAGTAATTCCTATATTTCTATTGTTCATTATAGACACTCTTCAATGACTTAACCTGACTTAGTTAACCTGTCCACATAGGGTTGCAAAAATCTGGTAACTTACCCAAAATGTCCTGGTTATCCAGAAATCCTGGTTGGAAGATTTTCGGAATCGGGGGGAATAAGCAGGAAATCTGGGAATACTCCAACCAGGATGTCTGGAAAAACAGAATTGTACCCTATACTCTGTGCGAAGCAGTAGATGTCACTAGGCTACAGATAGATAGAATAACTTTTTTTTAAACCTGTATTTCCAGCCTAACGCTACATCACACATTCTACAAGCAACATCAGAGACATGATGTCATCTCTCACACTCTTTCTCTCTCTCACGTCACCGCTCACTCTCTCTTTATTTCTTTCTCGATCATGCTGTCAATCCTTCCATCGGCCCGATCCCTTAATCGGCACCCGGAGACAAACATCTATCGATGGTGGAATTCATTTTGTCTGCCACTCAGAGGGGAGGGGTCAATGGCAGCCGACGTGCCAATAACTAGACTATCCTGATGAGTTCTGTCTGTCTGTCTATCAGTCTGTCTCTCTGTCTGTCTCTCTCTCTGTCTGTCTGTCTGTCTATCTGTCCATCTCTCTGTCCATCTGTACATCTGTCTATCTGTCTGTACATCTATCTATCTGTCTTTCTGTCCATCTCTCTGTCCATCTGTCCATCTGTCCATCTGTCTATCTGTCTGTACATCTGTCCATCTGTCTGTCTGTATGTCTGTCTGTTTGACTTTCAGGATCTGGATGTATGTCATTGAATCATGTGGGATGTGGGTGCATCTGTGTGTGTGTGTGTGTGTGTGTGTGTGTGTGTGTGTGTGTGTGTGTGTGTGTGTGTGTGTGTGTGTGTGTGTGTGTGTGTGTGTGTGTTTGTGTGTGTGTGTGTGTGTATGTATATATATACAGTGCTGTGAAAAAGTATTTGCCCCCTTTCTAATTTTCTCTACTTTTGCATATTTTTTATACAGAGTGTTATCAGATCTTCAACCAAAACCTAATATTAGATAAAGGGAACCTGAGTGAACAAATAACACAATAATTACATACTTATTTAATGTATTTAATAAAGAAAGTTATGCAACACCCAATGCCCCTGTGCGAAAAAGTAATTGCCCCTTTACGCTCAATAACTGGTTGTGCCACCTTTAGCTGCAATTATTCCAATCAAACGCTTCCTGTAGTTGTTGATCAGTCTCTCACATCGCTGTGGGGGAATTTTGGCCCACTCTTCCATGCAGAACTGCTTTAACTCAGTGACATTTGTGGGTTTTCAAGCATGAACTGCTCGCTTCATGTCCTGCCACAACATCTCAGTTGGGATTAGGTCTGGACTAGGTCATTCCAAAACTTCAAATGTGTTGCTTTTTTGCCATTTTCATGTGGACTTGATTGTGTGTTTTGGATCATTGTCTTGCTGCATGACCCAGCTGCACTTCAGCTTCAGCTCACAGACGGATGGCCTGACATTCTCCTGTAGAATGATCTGATACAGAGCAGAATTCATGGTTCCTTCTATTAAAGCAAGTCGTCCAGGACCTGAGGCAGCAAAGCATCCCCAAACCATCACACTACCACCAACATGCTTGACCGTTGGTATGAGGTTCTTACTGTGGAATGCAGTGTTTAGTTTTCACCAGGCATAATGGGACCCATGTCGTCCAATAAGTTATACTTTTGACTCATCTGTCCATAGAACATTTTTCCAAGAGTCTTGATGATCATCCAGGTGATTCCAGGTGCTTTTTGGCAAACTTGAGTCAACTTTTTGGATGAGATGGGTCCCATTATGTCTGGCGAAAAATCAAACACTGCATTCTACAGTAAGAACCTCATACCAAAATTCCTCCACGGCGATGTGAGAGGCTGATCAACAACTACAGGAAGCATTTGGTTGCAGTCATTGCAGCTAAAGGTGGCACAACCAGTTATTGAGTGTAAGGGGGCAATTACTTTTTCACACAGGGGAATTGGGTGTTGCATAACTTTGTTAATTAGATAAGTATCTTAGATTTTTTTGTTATTTGTAAACTCAGGTTCCCTTTATCTAATGTTCAGTTTTGGTTGAAGATCTGATAACATTCAGTATCAAAAATAGAAAAAAATAGAAAAAAACCCTGAAAAGGGCAAATACTTTTTCACGTATATTATATATTGTGTGTGTGTGTATTTGTAGCATTTGTAGCATTTGTATTTGTAGTGTGTACATGCATGTGTGTGTGTGATAACCACAATCTGTTGTATTGAGGGCCCTAAGGGCCTCTTGCTGTGGGTGCTTACGTATACTGTGGATCAAAACACATGCTGATCAGGTGTGGGCATAGCCCTACCTGTCTCAGGTGTTCTCTTAACCTGGACCCCTCAGGAGCTGCAGTGAGAGGGATCTCATGTCCCATCCATACCTTTACTTCCTGACACCTGGCACAGCTTTCTCTGAAAAGAGGAATTCAGAATCACAAGAACGAGAGGAAAATGCGTACTGCATTTCATGTCATTTGGCAAATAGTCATTATGAGGTCATCTTCAATGTAGAGCCAGTTATCCAATTCGTATTGTAAAAATGTACTGTAGATGTGATGACTGTATATGTAAATGTGATCCCTCTCTCTCATTCCCTTGTTTTCTGTCTCTCAATTCAATTTCAATTTCAACTTCAATTTAAGGGCTTTATTGTCATGGGAAACGTATGTTAACATTGCCAAAGCAAGTGAAGTAGATAGTAAACAAAAGTGAAATAAACAATCCATATTAACAGTAAACATTACACTCAGAAGTTCCAAAAGAATAAAGACATTTCAAATGTCATATTATGTCTATATACTGTGTTGTAACAATGTGCAAATAGGTCAAGTACAAATGGGAAAATAAATAAACATAAATATGGGTTGTATTTACAATGGTGTTTGTTCTTCACTGGTTGCCCTTTTCTTGTGGCAACAGGTCACACATCGTGTTGCTGTGATGGCACACTGTGGTATTTCATTCAGTAGATAATGGAGTTTATCAAAATTGGGTTTGTTTTCGAATTCTTTGTGGATCTGTGTAATCTGAGGGAAATATGTGTCTCTAATATGGTCATACATTTGGCAGGAGGTTAGGAAGTGCAGCTCAGTTTCCACCTCTATCTCGCCCTCTGCTTCAACTCCTCTCTCTCTTTCTCTGGTATGCCTATACTCCACCAATCCCTCTGAGCCAAAAATCTACATGTCTGGTTTCGAGAGGAGAGGTTTCGATTACACACTGCGAGGGTGACATCTGTTCACTGTGTGTGTGTGTGTGTGTGTGTGTGTGTGTGTGTGTGTGTGTGTGTGTGTGTGTGTGTGTGTGTGTGTGTGTGTGTGTGTGTGTGTGTGTGTGTGTGTGTGTGTGTGTGTGTGTGTGTGTGTGCGTGTGCGTGTGCGTGTGTGTGCGCGCATGTGTGTGTGTGTATGTGTGTGTGAATACCTGTGTACCTTCAGGTGTCCTGTCCCTTTGATACTCTAATGGCTGCCGATGACGTCAAATCATCCCTTTATCACACATTCCTTCTTATCATCATCTGATGACTCTTCTTCGGCTCTCTGCTCAAAGAAGGGCGCAGAGGTGAGGACTGAAGTCACAGAAACAGAAAGTGCTGTTTGATGATTTCTTCATAACATAGGTAGGCCTATAGGTTAATGTATGAAATAGATCCACAAACACATATAGGTTGAGACAGACAGATTGACAGACAGACAGACAGACAGACAGACAGACAGACAGACGCACACACTTGCACACACACATAGTGAGAGAGAGAGTGAGAGAGAGGAAGCGCGAGAGAGAGAGATGATTTCAATGGTGGATGTCTCAGATCTGTTTAGCATGTTCAAACATCACCTCGTGCTATTCCTGTCATTGAGCACTAATGCGAAACCCCAAACAGTTTATGGCGTAGCCCTTGGAGACGCTATCCATTTCACAACATTGATTCATGTTGAGGAAAAAAAAGAAAGAGAGAAACGTTTTGGGAAGAAAAACTGGCTCTGTGCTGTCTACTCCCCAAAGCAGTCTTCCCTTGATAGAGAAAAGTCTGAAGAATAGAAAACGAAATGGACAGATTAATGATAAATAACGTTTCAAACTTCTGAGAGGGGTTTAGTTTATAAATGGAACGCATTAAGTTTAACAAATTGTTGAACGAGTGTGCGCGCCAGCCCGAATGTCCGTCCTCCTTTTGACAGCCTCGCTCAATCACTCTTGCACAGACGACATCGATAAACACAACAGAAGTCCAGAAAGCAAGGCTTGCTAGGAAAGCGAAGAATCAAACAAAGTTAAAAACTGAAGTAAACCGTTGAAGGAATATATATTTATTGTTGTTGCTATTAATGCATTTGAGAGTTGCATCAATCAGACTAATCTCAAAATGTCCGTGTGAGTTGAGAAAACTGTATCACGCACAGTAGTATTTGTTTTCTCTTGAGATTATATAGTTGTTTTTATCAAGTGAATTCTGTCAGATAATATAACTATCAGTTTTCCACGTTATTGAAAATGTAGTGGTTTGTGCATTCTTTTTTAATTCCATAATGTTATGCATGAACTACTTAGAATAACATTGAAAAGGGGAGATTGTAACCCAGAAATTGTAGGGCCTATATCTGAATTGCATATTATAACATTAGTTTATGTATTGGTCTAATGGTAGCAAAAACAAATTACAATAAGACGTTTCTAGAGACATTAGCATACTATTACTATGATATTAATGATCCAGTTGAAAGAGAAAAAAAAGTATTATATTACACACTACCTCAAATAATTAGTTTTGTCTAAAGCATTCAATTAATCTATTTTATAAAAGATAATCCACTGTAAACTATAAAAACAAATAAAGAGAGTCGCACACTGAAGAAGGCACAGTGATGGCGAAACGTTGGTGGGTTTTTTTACCCAATAAATGACTGGGAGTTTATACATAGAGTGTGCGACTCTCTTCATTTGTTTTATATGTTACAGTTTATTCTCGGTTGGTCAGCACCTCTACACCAAGTGATGTTCTCTGGGTGTGCGCCAGCTCATGCTTTTTATTAGACAAAAGATCATCCAAAAAATAAATGAACGAAGCTGTTATGGCAAATGTGGTAATACCTTTTCGATTAAATTAAATCAGTTAAAATCACTCATTGGATTATGGTACTTTTACCGCTGGGGGAAAAAAACGGTTGGTTTGGTTGGTTTGGAAACAAGAATATGGAAAACATTAGGCCTACCCTAGAACATATCAAGACAAATAGAAACAGGCCAGACATATTTAGATTTCATTTGAAAAGTTAATGTGAGCACTCAAAAAGTGTTGTTACATTTGGATAATAAACTGTTACATTGTGTCCTCCAATCTTCAAGTTGTTTGGCACAAATTGTCCTTCCTGGTCCAAATCCAGGATACACGATGAAATATTTATTCAATTTCATAATCTACATCACCTCCTCTTGTCAAAAGCTTTAAACATCTATTCCCCCATCACAAGGCCGTAATGGTTTACGTCAGACATCTATCATCGAACACTGTTTATCCGCGAGCCTAATGGGTACCATCAACTAGGCCTACACAAGAACACGCCACGTGAGTAGAATCTATCCGCCGGAGTCAGTGAAAGGGTTCTTCTAACAGACCTTTATTCTGAGGTCATACTTGTAAAAACGTGAATTATACCTACAACAGATGTGTCCTGCTAAAACCGAGACGTAGTATTTTTGTAGCTAGACTGTGACTTTGTTGTTTGCCCAGTGTGGTCTGTAAACTGGTGTTTAGGTTCGGGGCTGCTGTGACAACAACCTAGGAGAGGGACAGTGACCGCCGAATGACCCCGAGTTTTCTTTACTTTGTGTTTCTAATTCAAACCTCGTCGCCCCTGGTACCCAGAGTTCTGACGGTAAGGCGGCTAGTGTGGGGGAACGTTCAGTGGTTCCAAAGGCCTCGTGTAGGCTACAGAATGAAAGAAGAGAATGGCGGATAGGCCTCATATAGACAGATGGAAATGAAACTCCAGACAAAAAGGACACATGTTGGTAGCCTATAGCCTACGGCTGGGTTATGTTGGTAAATATTATGTATTTTGAATTCAATTGCATACAGACCTAGCCTATATATCATAAACTGACATAGATATGGATAATAGCTTGCATCATAGAACTGCTGTAGAGCAGTTGCTAAAGATAACCTACGTTGACTATTAGTAGTGAAACACTAACCATCGTAATATCTGATAGTTTGTCCTAATATTGTAACCTTATTGCATGAAAATACATTGACAATTTAACCATGGACCAATTATGAAGCAATAAGATTACCGAATTAATGTTGCAAGAGCAACGTTTTATTTTGAAATAGTATTGGAAATTATATTTTCTGTTTTGGACATTTATTTTGGATAAAACTCGAAGATTATAGTATAAATGTAATTCATTTTGAGATTCAAATTGTCAAACTAAAAATAAACAAATAAAACCGTGTTTGTGGACTAATACACTCGACTTTGGCCTATATACTCTGGCACAATTAGGTGGACATGTTTTACAATCACATACATGTATTTTCCAATAGGCCTGTGTTAATACATGTCGTTAATTCCCCGTGCTTCGTGCATTATTGGCGTTTTAAACAAGTCTACAGAAGTAATCGCCTTAATGATTTCGAAAGCACGGCCTGCACCCTGATGCAAAGGATATAGAGACTCGAGCTCTCTATCCTCATGGCAGACAGAAAATATAATACCAACGGTCATTTTGTAGATATTGATTACATTTCATGATTCGAAACCAAAACAAGGACCTAGGTTTATTTGAAAAGGATATTGGACAGATTTGTGGAATGAAATTTATGCAAAAGTATCTTGTGATCAATTGGCTTTACTGAAAATTATCTTACATTCTTCTATTATTTCAAATAAAAAATTTGAAGCAAGGAATATAATTGTATTTTAAATCATGTGAAACAATTAGCTTATTTTGGATATGTTACAGGCTCAACATTGGTGTAACATGTTGTCGTAATTTAACATTAAAATAGGCTATTCACTATGTAACATTCAGTGAAAACAATTGTCCTATTAGTAGGCAAAATTTTGAGCAGAGAAAACGAAAATGAAGTTAATTGACTATTGGGATCTTTTGGTCACATATGGACGGACCATTGTATCTAAAAATGTAAGGAGAATTGTGTATACGAAAATAGCATATATGTATATCTAAATACCATATATATTTCAACTGTGTATACAGCCTAGGGCCTAAACCATGGTAGACAGGCCTATGTTTGAAAGTGGCTAGATGACCGACAAACATGACTGGCCTGGTCTATCAACTAACACACATACCAAACTCCTGATGAACACCGTTATGTATGACTATTTACACAGAAACACCCCTAGTATTCAGGAATGAGGGTGTCTTTTAGGATTTTACCCTTACAGAAAAGTAAAATGGAACAACAAAATGTCAATGTCAAATCAAACAATCCTTATTTTTTGTCCAAAATTAACCAGATGGTCGCCTAATTTCAAACCAATAAGGAAAATGTCTATCATTAGAAATAACTAAAAGTTTCCCAAACTCTCCACGGAATAAAAACAACAGCATCACTTACATATCTAGTCCAATCGGCCTCTGCTATCTCCTGGGAGCGCGAGCGAGCGGCCCATGCAGCCTGGCGAGGCCTCCCGCACAATAGCAGCTCTCTCAGGTGGATCCAAGGTAAAGGTGAACGTCGGTCATTAATCATGACTCAATTTCAACCTCGAGTTCTTCCGTTTTTGGCAGGATCGACTCCCACCCTGCACATGAAGAATTACAACATTAAAAGAAAGAGAATATATGCCAGCTAGCAGACATGTTTTACCTGAAAAGGGTAACGTGAAGTGTTCAAAAGAAGTAGCAATTCTTAAAATAAAAATCAGTCGTTTTAGACCAGTGTGCGAACTTGGTATTTTGTGGCAGCTTGAAACTGATCCAATTCCTACCAATCTTTGGCTTTGCCACTTTCCAACAGCAACTAACCAAATATTCATAAGATAAAAGAAAAGGGCAGGTTAATTAAACTGTGGGTGTATTCGGTGCGAGAGTGGTGAGGGTGGTGAATTTACTTCCTGTTTTGGTTTATTTTCATATGTTTATTTTCCTCTATAGAAGCTATTGAAATGAGGAACAATATAGGTGCTAGTACCATCCCACATGTATCCAAATAATACACACTAAACCCAGTCAACATTTGAAAAGATACAGGCCCGCTGTATTTGTATGACGCTGTATTTGTATGGTTGTTTGATTCAGCATCGCTTATGGGAGCACAAGTAGGCCTACACTGTTTGTATTATTTGCATTATTTTGTGTGTGTGTGTTTGTGTGTGTGTGTGTGTGTGTGTGTGTGTGCGTCAGCTTGCTGACTTTATACTCACCAGTCATTATGACAGACATGCATCTTCCCGTATGACACCTTACAAGTAATGAATTAACATATTTATATTTCTCTGTATTTATTGGACATAGGCCTACATCCATCTAATAAATCAATGGACATAGGCAAACATCTGTCCTGCATTTTTCCTGCTCAATGTGGACAGGGGATCCGAAAGCACATGACTCCCATCGCACACGGTTGGTACTTGACACATGGTCTGGCACATTGCGATATTTTTACCTGTAAGTTGTGTACTGCCGCAGCCAAGTCACTGAGCATATTCAACCGTGGATCTGGAGCGTACTTTCTGACGCATCCTTTCCCAGCCTTATGCCGTCAGGTGGAGATGCCACACCTCTCTGGTACCTTGAGGAGCCTGACAGACACTCCGAAATGACAGGGCCAGAGGGGCGCATCCTTGTCAATATCCTCCTCTCGATGTTTTAATCAATGGCCATTCTTTTGTCCCTTCAATAAGCTAGCAGCTCGATAAGGTAGTCATCGCGAATGCCACTGACGTCTGCGCTCTCATCCCCTCCGTGGATAAACATGCCTTTATTATGCCAATAATGCTTTAACCCATGGGACGGGAGTGCGCACGGCTGCATTCACTGAGAGCGTTTAAACTGGAACGCGTAAATCCCTATGCTGGAGAAATATTGGCGTTGGACTTTGGACATGAGAAACCTTAAGATATTGTATTGCGGTCGATCATTATAGTCGGGTCAGTCTCAGAGGCCTGTATACAGGTACACTTGCAATGCTATCATATAAGAATAATACTATTGTAGTAGCATCTATGGGCATATGGGTCATATCTTCCACTTTCCACAGGTCTCCTCTGACAGGAAAGGGCTCTCTTCCATTTTGATGAGAGATCCATATTTGAATGCTTGGTCATGCATGGCGAGACAAAAGGCCTATGAGCATCCTTTTAGCCACAAGAAACATACATCCAGAAAATGTCGTAGAGGCAAAAGCACTTTAATACACATATTTTGACCCGTAAACATCGCGCTGGAAAACACTTTACATGTGCTCTGCTCGAATAAATAGTAACAGACAAGCCTTATAAGACATATGTCATCATCGGTCTCCAAACTGATAAAACTCAGTGTCCAATCAAGTATAGGCTACATGAAAGCTTGGCGTATCATGCAAACCTCACACAATACATTCAGATTGACACTCGCGACACTAGGATAGTACAAACACAGGCCGGAAACACAGGTTTGAAAATGATTCAGGAGGTATTCTAAGAATGTGCCAGCAGTGATTCCACACATAAGGGTTCTCCTCGCTGATTGTGCGTAAAAAACAACTTCTAGTGCAAACTGTCTGTGTCAGTAGTGCTGCACTGTTTAATGAATCAATTTGGCACACATGAGGTATTTGTTTCGTTGTGCAGCTTGTGTAGGCTATAAATCCAGCTCGTGATGGAACAAAGGTACACTCTGCAGCGTTTGACTTGGGAAAGTATCCCATGTGCACTATGATTACTCTACACATTAATGTACAATTGGAATAGAAATCTGACAGATTTGAACTCACAACTCCATAAACTGGTCAGATATTTTACCCTGTTTAAACCACAAATTACAACACCATAGATTAACCACGTAGCCAGGACAATAGCCCAATGTCACCGTCTCAGTATCCCCCAAGTAGTGCATACATTTTTATATTTACCCTGTTCAAATTAATTGAACCTATCCGAGTTAGGACTTGTATATTATCTTTGGTATATGTATACCATTGCCACGCGGCAAGGGTTCTTTAGCTGGAGGAGTATGGGTCAACTCCAGAGGACACTGTTGAAGAGGCTGGAGATGGGGTGGAGGGGGCGGAGAGGGACTTCTCAGATCCGGCTGCTTTTTCCGGGCAGCTATCCCTCGGGTCTGACACGGCGGCATTGGTGGGAAGCAGGCATTCCTTCTCGCGCTTCTTCTGTTTCATCCGGCGGTTCTGGAACCAGATTTTGACCTGAGTCTCGTTCAGCTGAAGCGCTGCGGCGATCTCCACGCGCCGCGCGCGGGTCAAGTACTTGTTGAAGTGGAACTCCTTCTCAAGCTCGGTCAGTTGTTTGGTGGTGAAGTTGGTCCGGACGGTGTTGGGCTGCCCCCCATAGCCATACTCCCCTGATCTGCCTGTAGAGGAATGAAGGGAGAACATGAGGGCTACCTGGAGGTCAGGACTAAATAAAGGCTAAGGAAGTTGGAGAAGTGACACATTTCTTCCAACCTATGATCCTTGGAAATCGTGTGCCATGCACTCATGTTTGAATAGGTAGTGTCATTTTTACGCACAATGGTTTAAATCCACTTAAAATAACTAAAAGTAGTTCACATTTCTATGTTCAAATGCACAACACTGTAAACATTGCCCCAATTATTTTGTGACATTTTCATTTTTACGCATTTCCCTTTCATGCATGCACAATTCACTTACTTTGTATTCAACATTTTCCGGAAAGGCAAACAGTTCATCACTTTTTTCACAGTCAAATACACACGTCCTGGGTGGGTATTAGATGACCGCTTAGATTACCACTTTCTCCAAAACCCCAAAATGTTCCATACATGCAAGATATCACACCCAAGAGAAACCAGACACCAATAGCTTACCAGGCCTACAAATGGTAATTATATATGGCCCAACACTTTAACACTTGTGTTCAAAACACGTCATAAAGGAGAGTTTGGCCAACTTGAGAGGTGAATACCACAGAGCTGAATGCCATGTTGATGTATCTAAGAAGCGTTCCATAATGTCACTCACCATGCGCAATTTGGATATGATCTATGTGGCGTCAGAATGGCTGCCATGGCGTTGTGATGTTGTGCCAGCGGATCATTGTGAAATCATATCTATTTGAAATTGCAATGGCCAAACCCTCATCCTCCACTCTGCACTTGGGTTACTTCCTCCAAAATCTGTCTTGACTACACCTGTTCCAATAATAACAGATGGCCAAACGATCTATTACTCACACTTTACAATAGGGTTTATGAGAGGTGTAACATCCCTCTACATTCGTCTGTCCCCTTATGCATGGTACGGCACCCACCTGTCTTGGGCGGGTTCCTCTTCACTTTCATCCAATCGAAGGTCTGTGCGTTGGAGGCGCTCTCGGAGGACAGGGGCGAGCAGCACGTGTCAAGGTGGGCCGCGTGCAGGGGTGACAGCGGGTTTGAGCACCCAGAGAAAGGAGGCAGGTTCGCCTGCTCATGCCCGCCACCGTAGGTGGCGTGAGCGTACTGGAGCTGACCCAGGGGAGCGCCACCGTAACCTTGGCGATGCTGCGGTACCATGGACGAGGAAATGTTGCCGGAGTACATTAATGGGGCGCACTGGGGGAACCCCGTGGCCGACTCCACTTCCTGGTTCAGTGCGTAATGGTTGTAGGTGGTACAGAAGCCCTGGGGTCCATAGCCCGAGGCGCAGGCCGGATGGGCCCCATAGGTTAAACCCAGAGAGCCAGTAGAAGTCTGGTAGGACCCCGTCTGGTGAGGGATGCCATCCGGGGAATCCCTACTAGGCATGAAGCGCTCATCCGTCCCACAGTTGTTCACGGTGACTGCGCAGGACTGGAATGTAGTAATTCCGTGGTCGGAGTGGAAAGCCCTGACTGAGCAGGACCCGCCGTCGCCGCTCATCACAGAGTAATCTAAGAAGCTGCTCATTGTAGCATCGTCTCAGCGGGACTGAGACCGTCCACAAAAGGCCCGGTCTTCTGATGAATCTCTCCTTGTCTCACCGTGGGTGACCGTGCCGCCTTACCGGTTCCCCGCCTTATCAGATAAGGGAGGGGGGCAACACAGGGCGATATCAATGAAACAGTGGGAGGTCACGTGGCCCGGGTCAGCCAGTAAGCTGCTCGGCCCTGTCCCCTTAGCTGTGACAGATTGGTGTCTGAGTGGGTATTTAAATTCCAAGCGCTCGTCGATCAAGGTGACGTGCTTCAGCACTAATGTATTGGCCGAGCAAACAATGAGCCGGGAAGCAGACAAGGTGGACAGCACTCAGGTCGCATGTAGAGCGGGGAACAGCAAATAAGGCATCCACTCTATAGCCTGCCCAGCTTGGATGACTGTCAGGATAATGGTTATAGGCTATCCGAAGACCCTACAGGAAAATGACCTACTCTGTTTCTTCAGTATGCACGAGGTAAGGCGGCATTTCAAGATGAACACGGGGGATATGGAAATATAACTGAATGTATTGAGAGAGAGGGAGAGAGAGAGAGAGAGAGAGAGAGAGAGAGAGAGAGAGAGAGAGAGAGAGAGAAAGAAAGAAAGAAAGAAAGAAAGAAAGAAAGAAAGAAAGAAAGAAAGAAAGAAAGAAAGAAAGAAAGAAAGAAAGAAAGACAAAGAGAGTGTGTGTGTGCTTGCGTGTATGTGTGGTTATCAGTTAACATCATCAGCTGGTTGGCATGGAGACGTGAGTTTGGTGCACCCGGCACTCTCAACCGCACCTTACCATAACCGTGGCCCTATTCAAAAGGATTCAACGTGCATGATGTTATTTCACTAGATTGGGGTCTGTACATCACTTATGTATCGTTGATAGAGGGACAGAGGCATTGTAGGGTTTTGATTTATTTGAAGCAGGCTAGCTGAGCCATACGACTAGATTCGAAGACCACAGAGTTGACCAATCACAAATAATTAAAGTGACACAATATTATATAGTGTTGCTCCAATGGCCAGTCTGCAGTGTAGGTTACTCTCGTTTTACGCCCGCTACTTTTCATTATCAAGTGATCAGCTGATTTAATAATGGGAGGTCTGTGTTGTAAGGCTCCTACAGCCCGAGGAGAAACTGCTGCTTGATTATCCTGTTATGAGGCCGTTTGAGAAATTAATGGTGATGAAATATACTGTAGCGGAGAAAGGGTAAGAGGGAGACTGGTGCTCCCAGTCCTGGTGCTACTCTCTCTCAGTTCAATTCAAAGGGCTTTATTGACATGGGAAACATGTTTACATTGCCAAAACAAGTGGAATAGATAATAAACAAAAGTGAAATAAACAATGAGAAATGAATAGTAAACATTACACTCAAATGTTATATTACTGGCTATGTACAGTGTTGTAACAATATTTACAATGGTGTATGTTCTTCACTGGTTGCCCTTTTCTTGTGTCAACAGGTGACAAATCTTGCTGCTGTGATGGCACACAAAATCAGTTGCAAGCTAAACTGCATTATCATTATTATTATTATTGCACACAGAAAGGCACATATCACACTCACACATGAACAGAGAGAGAGAGAGAGGAGGAGGAGGGGAGAGGGACAAGAGGGGGAGAGTGGTTTGCGCCCCTACTGGATGATAAGAGGACTGTATGGCCTAGTGGTGGTCATTCTTACAACAGCCTCTTTTCCTTCTCAGCAGTATTTTCCCCACGGTAGTCGCTTAGCTCACATTGAGCTTCAAGAGCAATACCCATATGAACGCAGATAGGTCCTATCTTACATTTAGAATAAAAACGGATCGACACTGAAAGACGTCTAAGAAATGCAAGAAAGTACCATACTCCTTCCTGACTCTTCCATTTTCTCCCTTCCTCATCTCTTTCTCTCTCGCTACAACGGTGCATACAGCCTAGCGCGTGGGCGCAGCATTGAATCTCTTCGCCAGGCCATGGATGTTCCAGAATACCTTCCAGAATACGCTTTGTGCGAACATGGAATGCGGAGAGAAAAGGCGCATTGTTTCGGAATTATTTCGTTACCAGCCTTTGGAAAGGAAAGCCCAAGTTGGGCCAGAGTTGTATAGCCTTATATAGCAGCTTTCCTTTTCGCATATGTAAATAGCCTATAGGCGTCCACGGCCAGTTTTTAGGAAGTTAAATATTGGCTAAACGTCACTCCACCACTACAGTTAAATGTAATAAGGCTATGCACTTAACTTTGCAATGATACGTTTTACGATCGATCCATGCTATGTAGCAACCGGTGGTTAGTATGCCCACAAGCATAAGCATGTTGAGTGAAATAATGATAACTACTAGCCCATTCCGAAATTATTACAGGAATGTAATATTTCTACCCAAATCTCACACAACTTGCACAGTGAAATGGGTAATACACGCATTTATCCAAGACTGTGGAGAAATATATTTCTGCAAGAACAAAAAAACAAGAACAAAAAAACATTTATAGCCGAAAGCCATTTTGCCCTAATAGGCTATTCTTATGAACATCTCAATTTAATCAAATGCATTTCTTGGCATAGGCCTACACTTCTCCCCAATCATTAAACGCTTTAGAGCTGTTTTTAGAAAATATAAAACGTATAAAATGAATACTAATGTAGGGCCTGCAGCAGCCTGTTTTGAATTAGGCTACTTATAGCACGAGGGGAGAGATACTTCTGCTGCCCGCTGCCCTGCACGCTTGGAGAGCCCACGCGCTGTGTTTGAACAGCTATAAAAATGAATTATTACCAAAAGCCTACAAAGCTTCCGACTTTTTTTGGCTTCGAATTGCGAATCCCACCCGAAAACATAGAGGGTTTTTATTTGTGCATTATACGTCACAATTGATCTCTTTGATGCCATTCTTATTCATGACGGAGTTTGATTTACGAGCTCGGAAAACATGGCTAGAGCATTTGCCTCCACATGCACGCAGCACTGGGAGCTCGCACTATAGGGAGCCATGCTATTGCTAGCCTACCATGTTTACAATGCTACTAACTTTACAACCAGAGAAAGTAAAAGAGGACATTTTATTCAAAATGATATAGTAGTAGTAGGTAAGCCTATATAATTTGTTGTATAATCGCCTCTGAGTTGCATGGAATTGGACCAGAAGCTGATATTTTTATTAAACAAATAGTTTGAACTAATATTAACTTCATTCTCGAATTTCACGGCTTTTTAAATCAGTGTAAAATAATGAAAAAGGTGCTAATTTGTAATTAACATAAACAGAATACAATGTCAATAGCTCTAAATTGGTGCATTAAGATTATTCAACTTCATAGATGAAGATTCGTGTTTTTTTTTAAAATCCCACTAAATGTTATGCTTACAATAGAATATAAACCAGGCATTAATTATAATAACTATAGGATTCATACTCAGAGATAAGGCTATATTGGCCTGCTTTCATCACACTATTTTGACTTGCAAATTAACGAGAGTAAATTTGTATTCAGGAACTAATAAACATTTCATCGATTGGTTATTTCTCCTTTCTATTTTTTGGACAAAAATACATTTGATCCAAAATACACTTTACACTTCATAAAAAGGTTTGGATAATAATAATAACTCTACACAATTTTGCAATTTCCTTATGGCAAGTCAGATTTATTTCTAACAAAAATAGTAATGATATTGTAAGCTATACAAAAATAAAATGACCAGAATTCATACTATTGTGCACCTTCACATATATTGCATCTTCAGAAATCAATTTGTTATTGTAATTACAAGCCACAATTGTGTATTTGTCCAGAGTCTTACCTTGAATTAATCGACTAATCAATGAATCAATAAAAATGTGCCATCATATAGGCCTAAAACAACCACCTAAATTAAATGAATAGTTAATACCAGAGTTTGAATTCTTTAAATGTTCCGGTTTGAAAGTCTTGTTGTATTTTTGATTTATGTCAATAGCTCAGATGTTGCAAGTCGATTGTAGTTAGTGACTCCGAGAAAAAGTAGAAGCTGTCCGTAGATATGTCCAGATTGTCCACGGGGCTGTCCAGGGATTCTGACAAACTGGGCGAAGCGGCATCGGAGAGTTGAAGGCAAGAATCCGAGGAGAATACTTGGAAGTCGTGTATTGAGACATCCAGGGCCGCGGGACTACCGCCATTGTCCGGGCCAGTTGCAGAGCCGGGGCCTATTGTTGACACGCAGCCTGGAACAGTGGGTGACGGGTTGAGAAAATGTTTCAGATTTTTGTCATTGCTGCTCAGTGGCGACACTGTATAACTCTGGGCCTCACCATTGTGCGGGCCAACATTCTGTAGCTGCTGGGAAGAACTCAGCGAGTTATGCTGAAAGGAGCAGGCCTCTCTTTCCTCAAGGGCCCCGGTCACTGTATTGAGGCTCTGCTCAAACAGCGACCCATCATCCTCCTCGTCGTCGCTCTGGATCCCGACCCCGGTGCTCGGCCCTTTCCCCTCACCGTTGTGGTTCTCCTTGCACTGGGTCTGCCTCTTGTGCTTCATCCGACGGTTCTGGAACCACACTTTGACCTGCCGCTCGGTGAGGTCCAGCAGGGCGGCTATCTCCACCCTCCTCGGTCGGCACAGATACTTGTTGAAGTGGAACTCCTTCTCCAGCTCCAGGAGCTGTGTATTGGTGTATGCAGTCCTCAACCGCCGGGAGCCCCCTCCTCCACTCTCTAGGACCTCAGGGGAGCCTGAAACAGCAGCACATAAACCATAAGATTAAGAAGCATTACAGCATGAGCAACAATTACTTGATAATGCACATATTACGCCCGAATAGACACAAACCACCAGAGAGTAAGTAGCCTATTCAACAGAGTGGCTACTTCAGCAAAATGGCCGCTCATTCAGAACAGCACCCAATGCATCCCTTTACCCACAAATATTCTTGCAATACGGATATTGACATATAAACGCACACTTTTAGACTAAGTCCTATAGTGCATCATATATACCTAATTTCCCTCAAAACAGCAGTGAGAGAGAGAGAGAGAGAGAGAGAGAGAGAGAGAGAGCCGTAGTGTGGTCCAGGCTGGTGTAGGCTGGCTGCTATACTAATGAATGCGCCAGCTGCCCCGCACGGCAACACTAGTCCATCACTCTTCATTACTGTCACACATCAAAACTCTGGCACTGCTCGGCGAGGAAGGGCAGCGTGGAAATCAAATACATAATTTTACATTACTTACCTTTGCCCAAACTTTTAGGAGGACTAGAGGAAAAATATGGAGAACCCAACGCGTAATTGTGCACAGGAGATTAATTTCGAATATGCTCTGCAACTTGATAATGACTAGCCTATTCCCACTCCTTCAGGTGCTTAGAACATGCATTCTGCATAAAAATGTCGGCACTCTAAATTACCCCATAAAAACCACCCACCTTTCGGGGAGAAGCATACAGGTCCACTCGTTATGGCCGTCGCTGTGGAAGTCCGCAGGTGATTCTTCTTGGAGGCTTTCTTCTCCCGCATCCAGGGGTATTCCGGGGGTAGGGAGGCGGTGGGCAGCGGGATGCATCCATCAGGGCTGAGTCTGGGCCGGCTGTGCCTCGGGTGGCTTCCCGGGTTGAGGCTGGGAATGGTCTGCTCAAAAGGAGGAGGAATCAGTGTCGAGCGTGAAAGCGTCGATCTCTTGATTGATGAACTTTGAAATGAATCACCGACAGGGGGGAAAGATGTCAGGCACTCAGCAAGCGACGGCTGACTATTGATAAAACCACTCTCTCGCTCGAATTCGTAATTCATCTCCGCTCACTGAGAGCCGAGGAAAGTTTGCTGTGTGTATTTTTATATGTCGCGGCTCAATAAGAAATACATACTTTTTTCTAATTCACTGATTACGGCCGTATGGTGAACGAGCTGCTATTAAACTATTGAATTCATGGAGACAAGGTTGAAATTGGAACGAACTGCCTGTCACATGATTACTTCTGCCCAATGACAATTTGACGTTTAATCAAAAGAAGCCACAGTCTGCTTGGTTGATCTAAAAACTCTGGTAAAGAACGCCTCGTCTATGTTGGGAAGGCTGTTTTAATTTACACCTTTTTATCGTCCCCTAGCCCCCCAGTCAACTCCACTAAGCTATAAATGTGTTTTTAGAATGGCCACCTGCGCGCTGTGACAGGGAAGTAGCTACAGTGCACTTGCTCGTGCACTCTTCTTTTCTCGTGTTGAGTATGTCAATAGAGAACGCCCCGTGCCACACAAATCACGACAGTAGCTTCACGCCATGCCTGCGGTCATTAGCAAAGTTAGCCATTCATGTAGAGTTCAGTCAGGGAAAACACACCTCAAAAACGAATACTGAGAGCTCCTGACAGCAACAAACCCCAACAATCCAATGTGTTCCAAAGCGATAGAGCTAACCATATAGATTGTGTTCATAGACTTTCTGTTCAATACAAGCATATTGTCCTCTGTAGCTCAGTTGGTAGAGCATGGCGCTTGCAACGCCAGGGTTGTGGGTTCGTTTCCCACGGGGGGCCAGTATGAAAAATGTATGCACTCACTAACTGTAAGTCGCTCTGGATAAGAGAGTCTGCTAAATGACTAAAATGTAAAATCTATACAGGCAAGGCGCATACGTAGATACACACAACTGGGAACTTAGAGTCATACTTATTGTGGCTAATGCCCACTACGATGCCATGTTAGTGTCACCCACTTGTATGCAATACATTTATTACACATGAAGAAGTGAAATATTGTGCATAACACCCAAATACCCAATTAGCCTACACAAACACACACACACACTATACAAGTGGTGTATGTATTAGCAATCGAATGTTATACAATGATATCAACCTAATACAAAAAAAAAGCTAAACAAGGATTTCAAATGTCAAATCCAGCCAATTGTGCATCTACATACTAATCATGTTCTGCTTCACTTTAGTCTGCAATGCTTTGGGAACCGTTACTCGTTCTCCGTCTCTAGAAAAGTCAGCACTTACAGTACTCTGCATAAGTCACTCTGCATAGTACTACCGGGTTCACTAAAGTAAGGTTGACCGATATTTAAAAAATAATACGTTTAGGGTGAAAATCCAGTCTGCTCTTCATGCTGCTTCTCATGGGCTTTTCCCCCTGACACGGGAGGTCACAGCAGGCGTCTGAGCCTAGGTGTGGTGGCTGGACAAGGGCAAAAATTGAGAAAATGATCCTTTACATTTAAACATTTTTCCCCAAACATTTCTAATACCCCTTTGTGCTATTGCACAGTATAAACCAAACCTGCCATTGGAATAGGTCGTTTTAACGAATACATTGCAGGGAGATTCTGTAGAAGGAAATGTGTATCGACTGAGCAGCTCCCACAGTGTTTGGTTATGTGCCCGTCCAGTACAATCTGTGAAAGCCACATTTTGGATGTTTTTGGTCAAACAGCCAGGAAGTAGCTATGTTTTATTCTTCAGAAAAAAACTGGAATAGTGAGTTGGAGAGAGGAGGAAAATAAGTGGTAGGCCTCGCTCAGTTTATTGCTTATATACCAAACAAAGAAACCTGGAAGCCTGCGCGCGATCAATCTTACTTGCCGAAAGGTCTGACAGCTCCGTGCCCTCAGAACACATTTAAGGCTTCTAACTCTCCCCTGGATCAAATGCAGCCAGGAAGCGGCGAGAAACACTGGCCACTCAGATTAGAACACGTTTATGTTTGCAGACACAGCTTTTCTGTCGTTTAAGGTGTGTTTTAAGACATTAAAAATACAAGAATAATGTAGCAGATGGGCGATAATGCGCGTAAACGGTGAGTAGGCTCAACCAACATCTCCATTGCATTTTTCTTTCTGGAATTTATTTTTTCGTGTTTACAAAACGTCCATATTTTCGTTGGAGCAAACATTTGGGTTTGTTGGAGGTGAGGAGAGTATGTAAAGGACGGGGCTGCTGAGGAGGAGACGGATGGCTTTTGGGAATTACTTATAGGCTTTGTCTGCAAGGCAAGGAGTGGGTGGCGGCTTTCTGTGAACCCTACTCCGACCTACACACTTTTTTTACAGGGGGATTCTGGGGGAATGATTTAGGACCCCTTTCCCACGGATGGAAATACAATGAACAAAAATTCATTTTTTCAACCCAAACCCTTATTTATGGTGCGTTAAAATCTCCTACATATGAGTGAAATCAATGTTGTGTGTGTGTGTGTGTGTGTGTGTGTGTGTGTGTGTTTTGGATCCAGAGCTGCTCAGTCTATGCTGACAGACCATGGTTCAATTGTTCTAGGTTCCCCTGCTAACCATATGTCAGGATCATAGAGCCCTTGCCCTGTAATATCAGTCATTTTGTCATCATTCTAAAGGAAATAAATTCGAGTACAGCTTTTGTAAAACTTTTCAATTATCCTGAAATGCATTTGAGGGGAAACTATAAATTTACTACTACAGTAAAAATGGTGTCTTCGATTATTGGTAGTGAAATAGTGAGTGCACAATGCATGCCATTGAATGCTGCATCGTGTTCTGCATTATTGGTCTGTATTGACCTGCTTTATATAATTAATCAATATGCTCTCTGAATTATGTTTGAAAATCAAAACTTGAATGTAGTCCAATTAATTCAATAGAAAATACGTGTGCTTTCTTTTTCAGACATGTGTGAATTCAATTTGGGCGTGCCACAACAAAGAAAACTGAAGTACACATTCCCAAAAGCTAGTCTTAAGAGAGACATACACAAACTATAATGTTCATACTTGTTTTTACACAATTGCACAATATTAACAGCTGAGATTATGTTGAATACTTTTTGCTTCTTCTAAACATCTGTAATTGTTATTGTGTGCAGCGATAGCATATAAGTCAAATATTCATACGTCCTGTATTACACCCCCTTCATTAAGTCTCATTTACATAATTTACATGTGTAAATAGCTATAATTATGAGTTTAACAGGCCATTTTATGCATTCTATAGCGCCATAATACATTTGAAACATGCAGGCCTATAGGCCTATCAACAAACTTTTCCCCCCTAATGGTTTCTCATTTAACCTATTTTATCCTAACAGATACTGCAGAAGCTCCTCGTGACACTTTTATTATTATGGATGTGCCCACGCGGATTAGGAGCGGGAACAAGGCCACCCCAAGAGCTTCTGAGTTGCCTTCGCCCTAGAGGAGACAAAACAAGAGGCCTACAATGTTTTCGTGATTTATTGTCACTATAAATTAAATACGATGTTATAGATTATTAATGTTATTACAGATTATGAGATAATGGGGATTCATTTGTTTTTATGAAATAGCATACCCTCTAAAGTCCTACCAGCTTTTTCCGTCCTCACAAATATGTCTGTTTATGGGATATTAAGGTGTTTATTATTATTATTATTATTATTCCTTCCTTATTGTACTTTGTGCCATTGTGTTCTATGTTCAAATTCCCTCGAAATTAAGGTTGAAAGATACATTTATATTGAAATTCATTTATTTATTTATTCGAACTGGAGCAGCATGGAATGTATGAAATTGAAACAGAAACTTGGTAATATCTCAAATAAAATGTTTGTTTTTTTACTAATTATAATGTCTGTTCTTCCTTCCAACCTTATTGCATGATTGCGTGATTTACATTCGTAAAGAAATAAAATACCTCCTCGAAGAAAAATAACACCAACATATAATGTGCTGCTGAGAGTCTGTGTCTGCCGTCAGGTAAGGGGTAGAACTAGAGCCAAGGTCTGTTTCCAATAACCATCTCCCCACATACAAAGAGCACAGGGTGGTTAAATAATACTAATGAACTCCATATTACGTCAGAACAAACATAAATAAAATGTTGAAAGTCCAACAGAACACAAGCTGGGTCGTAGGCTGGAGCTTCCAGACCTTCCTTTGCGTGTGTGTCTCAAAAAACCCTGCACATGATTCCTATAAGGATCCTTCCACAAGTGCAACAAAATGCAAAACAATAACACAAAAACATATATTCAACTGCGGATAAATTAAAAAAATTCACATTCAAAAGAATACCATAATATTTGATCATATACCCTGTTTGATTTTTGTTTTTAGAAACAAGTTAAAGATTAAATAGGTCTATGCATATGTGCCCCCGCGCTTGTCATATCAGATAATAGGTCTGTGTGGAACAATAACGCCATAGCAAATAGACAGAACATTTTAAGCAAGAGTGATTACTTTCCTATCCTACTTCACACATTCAACTATATAAAAAACAGAACCTAAAACAAAGAAAAGGTGGAAGAAGCTACTGAAGAAGAGAAGAAACAAAGCGATGGTAGGTCTGGAGGGGACTGATCCGGGGTGCATCCCGGCTACAGATGCGTAAGTTTGGGCGCTTCCTGAATTCTTCCCTGAGAGTAGTGCGGATTAAGGTCTGTGTACGTCGGGTTTGGATCACACACTCCGTGATGGTGACTATTGCCCATAGTGATTGCTCCATTGTAGTCCATGTGTGTGGACGGCGGGTGCGAGAGATGGGTCAGGCCGAAAACGGAAGCCCCGTTGTTGGGCATCGAATCGATGTAGCCTCCGCTTACATATACAGGGCTGCCCTGCTGCAAGTGCGCCACATAGCCGCCATTGCCTTGGAGAGGATGCGCGTCATACTCGGGCGTGGGCGAGCCGCTAGTCCCGGGATACCTCTTCTGAGAGGGTGGGCAGTTGTTTAGGGAGCTGTTTAGGGAGCTGTTCAAGGGAGGGGGATATGACGTGGGCATACCGTATGCATTATGAGGGGGCTTATTGTAAGACGTTGGCGACTGGGACTCATAGGGGACACTGTTAACCAGAGAATGCATAGAGTTGAGGTATCCTCCACCCCCGCTACTGGGAGATGGACCGAGGGGGCTCCGAGGGGACTGTCCCCCGGGAGAGGGCATCATGCCGCACCCTTTCTGATCCTTTTTGTACTTCATCCTGCGGTTCTGGAACCAGATCTTAATCTGCCTCTCCGTGAGGTTGAGCAGGTTAGCCATCTCGACCCTGCGGGGTCTGCAGAGGTAACGGTTGAAGTGGAACTCCTTCTCCAGTTCCACAAGTTGTGCGCTGGTATAAGCCGTCCGGGCTCTCTTCGACGCGGCTGACCCACCCGGGGGGCTCTTGTCTCCAGGGCAACTCTCAACTGGCGGAAGGGGAAAAGGAAGGCAGTCAATCAGTAACCAACCTCAGCAGCAAGCACAAGAACAAGACCCACAGAGTGGCAAGATACATATAGCTGATAACACGTCTCTCCATATGGACCCGACCCAAATACACATATCATTAAGAGTTCTACAAATGCAGATAAAACAGAGATGTCCCAATAGACTGTGGATGTTACTAATTTACTTATATCAGACATATCCTTAACTATAACTGTATACATACTGAGAACAGCGCTTAACTGTTAGCTATGCTTTACATAAAAGCCTAATCAAAGTGGTTATCAGTGTGTGTGTGTGTGTGTGTGTGTGTGTGTGTGTGTGTGTGTGTGTGTGTGTGTGTGTGTGTGTGTGTGAAAACGAAAGATTAGGTAGGGTTGTAGGCCAACATCCATACACAGCCGTGCTGTGCATTATACTACCTCCTATATCCCACTGGTGCTGTATTCAAACATCTGTATTCCTCAAGGCGCATGAGCTAAAGCTCGCCATGCCTTCTCCTATGAGTCTCACCATGCTGAATGGCTGGGGCTCAGCCGCTGCACAGCAAGGTGTTGGTCTAGTTACCGTTTGTGGCATGCTGCCAATACCTAATAAATGGTTAGTCTAGCTACTGTACAGCCAGAGGCTGGGTGAGATGAATGTAGCATGACATCATGTTCCTACTGTGAACAGACATCAGTTGAAAGTTTAGTTTTGATTGAGTTGTCGACTACATTTGATTGAGTTGTCAACTAACTTGAATTAAACATGAAATCAACCAAAAATGTCACCCTGTCATTGGATTTAGGTTCAAAGTTGGGTGAAAAAAATACGAAATTCCCTTATGTTGATAACTTTTTGCAAATCCAACCAGTTTTCCACTTTGATTCAATGTCATTACATTGAAATTGTTGGTTGAAATGATGTGGAAACAACTTTGATTCAACCAGTTTTTGACCAGTGGGTTATGAATTAGCTTTTTGCTTTATAAATGGGGAGAGACATATTTTCACCATCTTGGTTTCAGAAATTAGGCTACTATGGTGCTGCTTCCTGGACTCCAGGAAGAGTAGCTGATGCTTTAGCAGTATGGGGATCCTAATAAAATACTTTCAAAAAGTAGGAAACATGCTATAGTCATTCTATAATCCAAATAATCATAATTATCCATATATATAAATGTAGTAATTCTACTGTTTCAAACATGAGCTACTGTTGAGGGTTCTGTGATTGGAATTATTGGCATACCCTGTGTGTAAAAAGCCAACTGTGTGCATAAATTACGTTAAAAAGCACTAATAGCACATTTTAAATACCAAGATTTAGACTAAGACCTCTTTTTAATCAGATCTGCTTTAGCTGACATCCTTATAGCGGTTGTTTTGACGTGTCAGAGGTGGAACTGTGTTAGAGCTGTCAAATCCACAAGCAGCTCCTGGTATTATACCTAAAGCAGACATTGCCATTGGCTGCACTGGAGTCACATTAACAGAAATCCCATGCAGCCTTGTTTACAAGTTCCACCACTGGAATGTGAGATGTAATATACACCTGATTAGGACAATAGAAATCCTAATTATTTTTGCTTCATGATTTTTCAATTTAGCATAATTATTTCTATATAGCCTACACTTTCTGGTTCTGAACTTCTAACAGGAGTGGGGCGGGTGTGGCTTAGTGACAATGATTGCAAGAGCAGCTGCTCACCGATTTGACTGCTCCAATGCAGTTCCACCTCTGACACCGCCAAAACATCCATCCGCTATGCGGGTGTCTTCTATAACCGGTTAAAGCTTGATCTGATTGAATCTAGGCCTAGGGTTTGAAATAGTCCCTTTGCCATTAATTTGGCAGATATCCTGACAGACTCGTGATAAATGTGATTCACTAGACCTTCTAGATGCCCCACTTATTTCACTTCTCACCAAACATATTCCCAAACGGTGGACATAAATAGGCCTACTATAGCCTATGGAGACGATATGATTTGGTAAGGCCATGGGAATGTAAGAGTCTTTGAACTTTGGGTTACATGTTGGTAAACAACTTCCTCCCCATCCCCTGGCTCTTCCTGTAATCAAAACAAGGGAACAAATTGGAACAACTGTTTTTGCGTGTTTGTTTGTTGTCCTGCACAAAACGTTATGTGATCCGGGCCAACATGTGATGTTTATTCTAGCATCAAGTCAATGCTAGAGCATCCGGACAACAAACGATGTATGGAGCAAGGCCTAAAACTATGAGGAATGAGTATTTCTAAAGAACAGGCCTACATCATAATATATAATAAAGGATGCGTTATATATCAACAAATTGAGATAGCATTGGAGTATAGCTAATAGGCCTACGGAATGCATAATGATGGAAGAACCATATGACATCACAGGAGTGTATTTGTAATAGGCCTAGATTATGATAGATAATAAGGAATACATCACAATGGTAGAACAATACTTCGTTCAATTGTGAGGCAAAAGTTTGAGAATGTAAATGTATGCAGCATAATCAAACCTTTTAGTGTAACCTTGGTTGGTTCTTCTGTTTATAATAATGAGGTTATTTTATCACGTGTTTCATCAGCAGTACCTGAGCTGGAGCTATTGGTTTTAGGCTTCTGGTTCTGACGGGACTCTTTCATCCATGGGAAGATGTGCTTCCGGGTGGTGGAGGTAGGCGAGCCATGTACCGAGCCATTTGAGTTGGCTTGACTGAAGCCGTTGCTTGTGTTCTGGTTGAGAGAACTGGGGGACTGTGACTGGGGATGGGGTGGCGGGACAGACACCGAGACCTGTGGTTGATTGCTGTCGGTGAGGACGGGTGGCTGCGCCGCCTGGTTGTCCGTACTCCTATCGCAGCTCTCTGCTATCTCCCCCGGCTTCTGCAGTGCGACCGAGCCGTCTGGGGACTGCAGGGAGCAGGCGGGTCGATGGTACTCACTTTCCACATGAGAGGCCCGGGGATATTGGACCTGATTGGCGTCATAACTGAAGCTATTTGCGCTTTGATACGGGAAGCCACTGTAAATTGCGGAGCTGTCGTAGTAGGTTGCCTTTTGCATCTCGCCGTTTCCCAATATTTATTTCAGAAACTGACAGGGTCTTGACACCCTTGTAGAATAACATTGGCACCCCTTTGTCACGTGACGCCTCTCCGCCAATGGCCTCCTCGGGTGAACCTAGGGTTACAAGAAGCACGGTGAGGAGAAGAAATGGTGGCGATCCATCTTACTTTTCAATACAGAGCTGACACCAGCGACTATGGAGGCAGGATAGGGACAACAGTTCTCTGGCTATTATCGTTTACCTTCTGGTTAACAATACAGGGCATAAAAGCATGCACAAACCTCATATCACCATCTGCACTTATGGCACACCAACTGTATCAAAATAAATAATTTTATAAAAGCATATACTCAATTGTGCCATATTAATATTGGTGCCAAAATTAAATGAGAAAAGACAGTTTCACAGGTTAGTTATAAAACAACAAACGATCGGCCTATGTTGTGCACTTGGTCTGAAGGCTGTTATAATCAGGTTATTATTAGGCTTTATTATATTACATTTATTATTATTATTATTGTTATTATTATTTGATGGATAAAATACACCTCAAATCTCCCATAGGCCTAATCTTTAGATGGAATAGGCGGGCCAGCCTTCAACGCGGTGTGCTATATTCTACCCCAGCCCAACCACCTGGCTAAAGTCTCTGTCTGGGCTAAAAGCATAAACAACCACATTCCCCATTTTTTGGGGGAACCAAGATGGATGACAGGGCTATGAGGAAACCTGAAAAACCGGGCGGGCATTCGCGCATCTCCATGACCACGACGTGAACTTTACCTCACAGGCCTGTAATAATGGCTCCTGTCGGCGCGGACGCCCGTCCCGGTGATGTATGGGGGTCAGTAGGCCGGGACGGGATGGCGCGCTGAAGAAAGCGTCCCGGTGAACAGCTAGGCTATGGCTCGATCAGGCAGACAGAGATCCGGGATGTAGCCTGCAACTATAGGGTTACTAGCCTACTACATGGCTACTCAAGGAAGTAGCCTAGCTATTGTGGCTCCATGAGTAGGAATGCTCAACCACTGCTAGCAGTCTACTCACTGAGGTAGGCAAACTGGGGTCATATCCAACGCGAAGTTATTGCAATACTATCCAATTGAATTGATAGGTATTTATTTTAGATATTCGATGTGGGCAAATGGGTACAATACATACGTTTGTGAAATAAAATAGTTGGGTTTTCGTTAGAGGGATTTTAGGCTTAATTTGTGAAGCATTGTAGTCTTAATAAAGTAGGAGCTATAGGCTAAAGCTATTGTCACAGCCGCTCTAACGGCACCCCAATGGAAATGATGTTTATAATCAAACGAGTAATTCGATGCAGCAGTATCAAGTAACAAACAAACTATTTCAGATCTGAAGCTAATTTCATAGCTAATGGCGACTGGGATATGTTAATAGGCTGTTTAATGTAGGCTATTGTGTAAACCTAAATGAAAATATGAACATATTGTGTAGCATAGTTATGGCAGTCCAAAGGGCAGTTAATTCAAATAAATTACTGAATTTATTCATGATAAAACGGTGGAAGTGGAGAAGGTTTGTGATGATTTATATTAATTATATTTCTATTCAAAATAAATATATTACTACTCTATTAGGCTACTACAATGTAGAACTAACTGTGGGCAATAGTAATAATAGTGATATTAATAAATAAATAATGTAAATCATAAACATGAGCATTATATTAATATACGATGACCTATAAGTTATTATAAAATAATAGAAAATTGATAGATCATTCGTCAACTGCTGCTCGTTACAGCACAATGCACCACGACAAGCAAAAACTGTCTGAAAACCAGACCCCTTGCTCTCAACACACCGTAGAATGAAAATGAATATCACATCCCATCACCACATCTGCTTTTAAAGCCATGATCTGGGAAACATATCAGAACGCTTTTTGATGAATTTCCAAAAGAAATAGTCCGGTACAAAAAAAGAGAAGACAGAGAGAAGACAGACTCGAGCCTTCGAATGCTCAGCCCCCCGCTCCGCGCTACAGAGAAATCTGGCTGCTTGTATTGTGTGTGAACTCTTCCTGAACCGAGATGTAAGTCATACAGTGATAAATCACCGCGCGACACAAACTCCGCCATTTACAACCGAGAGAGATTTCTGGCCTGCTTACCTTATCCTCTGACGACGAATGCAGAGCGCAACGCAATATTTCTCATTCAACGACTAAATCGATCAGAACAGTAGTCCAGAGAAAAAGTTTAGCTAGGGTAGAAGCAGCAGCACCAGCCTGCACCTAGCTCACACAGAACTCATCGGCCACAACAAAAAAGGGAAGAGGCGAGTGGCTCTGTGTGTAAAAGGAACGAACTCCCGTGGATGGGTAAACCGAGATTACGAAAGCAGGCGCGAGCACACGGGTCGCCCAGATAAGCGCTATCTGCCCTCACTGTTGAATTTATCACATGCTAGAGCAGTGCCCATGCCTCATACCAATATTAAACCTAGGCTATGCTGGAGTATGTATACAAGTGCGTGCACAAGTACCATGCAGACATCACCAGACCAGTGAACTCCCCCGAAACATAGCGTCACCACAGACAAGAACATTTATGCAAATGGTTTTTTCGCCTTGAACACAGAAAGCCACTTCAAATCGTGTGGCCCTCCTCCCCCACGCGATGAAGTAGTATGGTTGGGGGGAAATAGCATTACAAAAACCACGAACACCCAGCCCCTAAGTGTTTTATGGCATTTGTTGTTATTTATTCCACACAGAATCGAATAACATAAGTACACAGCTTTTCGCAGCACAGCAGATGACAACGGCACATTACCATTACTATGAGAGGGATAAAGGGAGTCCTTAATCATTAACCAATACGTTTGCATTTTATGTAGCCTATCAAGCCTTTCGTTTACGAATGGTGCTGGGAGTTTTGGTTATTTTCATTGCAATATTCGACTAATCTCAAAATTCCTAGGATGGAATAGGTCTGTTTCCTGAATGGTATGAAAATAATTAAACGATGCGTTTATGAACTGGGGAGGCCGCAGATCAAAGCCAAGGGAAAGACCCCCATCGGGCTCTGGGTGAGAAAAATTGAAAGAAGTTACACCTCCAAAAGGGAAAACAGAGGAGGGAGACTAGAGAAACAGGCGGAGAAAGAAACCGAGAGCATGGGAAATCCCTCTGCATGTGAATGGTGTCGTTTGCGGCCAAGGCAAAAATATATATGTCCTCTTGCATCTCTAGGCAGTAAACACGTCTTGAGCATTGCTTCTTTGGTCGTCTGAGGCCGCAGGATGGATGAATGGAAGGACAGATTCAGCCACACAAAAAATGTATATAGGCTAGAACATTCGGACGGCGTGGGAGGGTGAGTGGGACAAAAATTCACGTGTGAGGATATTTTTTTGCAAACATTGCCTTTCTTTTGACTTGGTATAATTATATTCTCCTTTGTGTTTTGCCGAGATGCTGATTCGTGATTTTCCTTAATTTGGGCCCTAACTACCGGGCTAGATGTCATGTAGATAGTGGGAACAGAAGGCAGATTGATATTAATACAAAAAGGACGAACGCAACCCACCAAACATTGTTGGGCTTTTTGGCAGTACAATGTTGCTAGGTTTACAGCAAGTTAAGTGTAGTCTATAGCCTACGCCTAGGCTGATGGTTTTCAGAGATTTTTTAAAGGAGCAAGGCACGGCTCCGAGAGGTGCGATTCCCCCCAACGTTTTTATAGTGACAGATTACACTACAAAAGACATGTGGAAGAGAACGAATTATTGCTCTCAGGCGTTTCATATCACCACTACAAGCAGTAGGAAGTGTAAGCTACAGGCTATGGCTGTGTGTGTGTGTGATAAAAGTCTGTGTGTGAGAGTGCTGGAGTAGGCGTCTATGTGCTGCTTATTATAATTGAATAAGGATATGGCCATCAAGCATTTCTAACAGAAATCGATAAGGACATAATACGGACTTACCGATGGCAGGGCAGGATCTCGTGAAGACCGTAGGATGGATGGGATTTATTTAGGCAGAATTCTGAAAGAAAATGTTTAATGAACGTTACTAGAGCCAACCTGTTTTCCCTAATAAACCTACAGGTCCAGTATTCCACCTAACATTTAAATGCGAAGTTCATATCAATAAGAACAATATGTATGCTATAGTAGCTTCCTACCATATTTTATAAGATAGTCATTAATTAAATTAAGTAACAATACATCAATTTATGGATATTTGGATAAGACGAATTAATTTTGAGCAATAAATTCCTCCAACATTAACTGACAAAATCAGTCACGCAAATTCACCAAATTTCGATAGTAGTTGAATTGTGATATGTCCTGCAAATGTAGGCGCTGTCCAAAAAGCCTACATATTGTATCATATTGTAATCCTATTTGTTCGTTTTGCAATAAAGTTAGTTAATGTTCTTTAAATAAGAAGTATCATCCACATTATCATAAATAACCACGTTTGGCTAGTAATACAAAATAACACATCTCAAAACCAACAATCAGATTTTTCGTTCAACGTTCAAGTTATTTTATACAAATTGCAAAACTATCCAGAAAACAAAAAAGTAGCTTGCACTTTTGTACAGCTTCTCTATTTTGGGTGTATTTTTCTCCACCATTGGAATTGGATCGAATAGTCATTAGCTCTCGTGCAACGGCTGCCCCATGTCCCCGCGCCCATAAATCACACTCGAGCGCCATGACCTTAGCGCGGCCGCGCGGTCCTGGATGGCACTCCGTCTTCCATTATATCCTCGTTTCCCTGGCGGAGCGGCACAACCCCACAGCTTTTCTTTACTTTTTATGTACCTCAATTTGATTTATCATTTCCCGAGAAAACCCATGTATAACACCACAAAATGATGTATTTTATAGGGAAAGGAATTACACCTTGGAGCAGGACGTCATGACTGCTTTCACCTTTTTCTTTCTTCTTACCAACAGACGTTTAAATGGCTGGGATTATTAGCAAACGGCTATGTAGGCCAACTGCAAATCTGATGTATCTGGCTATAGCTGCCTAACCTTCATTCGGTTCTCTAGCTGAACAAATTGCGAGTCTCTGTACCCTAGTAAAGGATTCTGAGGATTCTGATAAAAATGAAACTGGGGAAAAAAATTGTAATTATATATATATTTTGTTGTTGTTGTGATATTTAAAACACCAATGAAGTTAGGCTACACCATGGGATGGGGAATTGTTATATGGACTTTGAAGCTAAGCTCAAATGTTCCCACAGTATAGTGAAGGAAATATAATTGAAGTTATGTTTAATGTAATTCATTTAGTAGCCAAAAACGTGAATATCGATACTCTTTAAAGATGTTCCAGTCTTAGTTTTCCAGCCAGGCAAAACCATGGACTCTTTTTTTCTTACTGACCTCTGCTTCTCGCGGCAATAACTCGCGACAGTAATGAACAATCGGCGGAAATACCTCAGAATAAAATCCATCCTCCCCAAGCACGAGCTCTGACTCTGTCCGCGAGGAAAAACATATCCGTCCGTGACAGCAGTATAATACCATCCACAAAAACCAAGAACATCTCTCTCTCTCTCTCTCTCTCTCTCTCTCTCTCTCTCTCTCTCTCTCTCTCTCTCTCTCTCTCTCTCTCTCTCTCTCTCTCTCTCTCTCTCTCTCTCTCTCTCTCTCTCTCTCTCTCTCTGTGTGTGTGTGTGTCTCTCCCTGTCTCTCTCCCTCTTGCTTCCTCTCCTCGGCAAATGTCTACAAACCCGCTACTCCACTCACGGAAAGCGGGGTGACGCGCGTAATCAGCATCGTATGGCCAAACCCGGGGATCCGGTTTTTTCCCCCGAGCCAGAACACCGCGCCGTATTATTCGCCCTGCTCACGTGACAAAACGTCAACTTAAATCCCTTTTATTTGAGCCCGTGAATCATTAATGGAGGCAGTCATTGCCCCTGAGGAGAAACGGATCACTTTGTAGGGAGGATAAAGAGGGGTGGATGACACTGCAATGTATCTGGCAAAGGGACAGTTCTCTTGCAGTGCCACTCTACATTCACACAACTCGCCCGATTCCAAAGCTTGTGTGTTGTGTCGGTTTTGGAGGCTCATATCTTTAGTGCCCATTAACGTAAACAGAGAGCGCTAATCCCGATGCAATATACTGTGATGCTAGGCCAGCTAGCCTAGAGCCACTGGCAGAGCAAGGGAAGTGTTTGCCGTTGCGATGTGACAATTCCCCCTACAGAGAGGGCTTTACGGGTGGCGGACGGATCACTCAACACCCGAGTCACCCCTTACTATTTTATTGAGAGATAAGGCTGGGGCTATTGTGTGCTATTGTGTGCAGAGTGTGCAGAGGCCCTCATCATCACCCCACATCCCCGAGCTATAGCCTACAACCACTCACTCACCCATTCAGACAATAGCCTACATGCTGGCGGACAAATGGAAATCAAATGTCTTACAGTTACCTGTCCGAACGCTGAGTAAAGGTGTGCGCCCCGGTAGCCGGGAGGTGTGAGTCAGTCAGTCAGTGCTGATCTGAGCTGAGAGGTGATGGTGCATGAGGGCGCTCATTGAACTGAATCTTTACCCCCCTGGTCAGTGCAGGGACCCTCCATTCATCCTGCAGCTCTTATGCGTTCCCTACGGCCAGTTGAGTAATGCTGGAAATTATAGGTTTGCGCAGAGGGCATACTCGAATCCCAATATGGGGAGGGGGAAGGATCAGGTGGTAATATGGCAACTAGCCTACTCTTATGAGAATAGGGCCAACGACAATAGTCATCTTAGAAATAAATGCATATTCTATTGCAATGCGTAATAGGACCACAACTTCAGTTATGAACGTATTGTGGCCCACTACATGATATCGTTTAGACTTCCGGGGTATTGCCTAAACCTTGACCAGAAGCGCAGCCCTTCTCTCGGCAACGTTTGGCGCTTGATTTCCGTCAACACTGAGCAGCGGGCGTGGAAATGTTCCACCATAAATATTAATCACGCCAAGCGGACATGGACCGCATCCCACTCCCACACCACAGCACCCTTTGTCTTCTCAAACTACAACTTATAAACTTTTAAAACCCGAACAGGAGGAAACAATCTCTTATCAGTTTCCCTGTCAGACCACATTGTGGATGATTGGGAGTGAGGAGGCTATGAATTTATAATTTATGTTGGGTTAGAATTAAGGGTGAATCAGATTTGATTCACATGAATTATTTTTTCTCGTTTTTGTGAAGAGGTGAACTCATTTTTAGAGTTTGGCCTGTACTTTGGGATACATTTTAGTGATACAGAAATGTGATTAATATCTTTCTCTGTTCTTCTAGTTTGGTCAGATTTGCCGAGAGCCCGTGCATTCTAGTTCGGTCAGATTTGCGTAGAGCACTTGCATTGCAACGCTGGAGAGCGTCTGGGGCTCGAGCTGACTGTGGACGGAAAACAGACCCTTTCTCCCACGCCGCCTTTCGCCACCGCACCTGAACTTTTCCCTGACCCAAACCGAGGCGCGGAGAGTCGAGTGTGAAGTTATTTTGCGTCAAAAACAAGGAGAGGATGGAGACTACATAACCAATAAGAGCTATAGCTTCCTTTTCATCCGGGAAAGTTTGGGATCCTATTTTTGAATGGGCTCTTGTTGCTTTCAGCAGTTGATTAGCATATTTCTTGGTTTATACATATTTTTTAAAGTTAGCTGGTAACATAAATCAAACTCCCAACGTTTGCCGGCCGCCAAGAGGACTTGAGCCGTAGACAGTCCTCTCCACACCGCTCCGTCATTGGATGTTCGCCAGACTGCGGTACATATCTCTCCACAATGTTGACATTTGAAGCTCTTAACAGCGAGCCATGGGTTACCGATACACTCAGCCGAAGAGGTTTACATCAGCCAACAGGCTAATGCGAAATTCAACGCCCTAAACTGGCTTGAAGTGCATGCTACAACAGAGAAGCCTCGGTGCATCTCGCTATACACTCCATAACGGACTGACTTCTGTTGTGGTGGTTTGTTTCAGTATGTGCTGTAGAAATAAAACTGTAGTGGTATTAATGTTGAATTCTGGTAGTCATATCTTTTTATGCATTTCCATTGTAACTTTTGACAGTTTATGGTTATATATATATATTTAGTGTAGTGAAGAGGTAATTATATAATTTTTAAGGTAAGAACAAAATACAAAACGTCTTAATTTGAGCAATAATAATACTGTAAAATAATAATAATAATAATAATAATAATAATAATAATAATAATAATAATACACATTATGAATGGCACATTTAATTGAATTAGTTCTGGGAAGCTAATTAACTCAAACTAATACATAACCGCTCAAAGCCATTTTGAACTTACTTATATGCCTATCATTCTTATAACTTCCTATATTGCATGCTACATTAATCTTCCATAACAGCCTATAGCCTAAAGTCAGTGTTTCGTGGGGAGGATGGTGATCTGTTAATGTTTAACTAGGTCCTTGATTGTTCTTTGTGCCTTCTCTGTTTGAGGCGCCCTTTCAGCAATGTGGACAACTGGCCTACTGATATTTGCCTTCTAAAACTTTGCATGTGGCTTAGCTACATGACCAGACATAGGTTAAAATGCACATAAATTATTAATTAAAAAAAGTACATTTTTTACAAAATACTTAGAAAACAGTTATCTTTACCTAATGAAAACTGAATACAGTCAATGACTACTGTTTTACCAAAATCTAACAATAATTTCAATTCAATACAACCCAGCATTATTTATCCCATTAGGAACAAATATGTTTTTTTGTATCAAGAAAATACACTTACAAGTCTATGTGACAGAGCATGCTGGTGTGAATAAAGACTTAGATCTCTTCCTCACTCTGGGTCATTGGGTCACTGTAAGGTAAGGTATCTTGTGATCACGTATGTCCATTGCCAATATACACTTGGGTCGAGTTAATTGCATTGTTTCTTTACAATTACCTTATTTATGCTCAATTAGCGAAGTGGCATTTCTGGGCTCTACACTCTTGATTGTAAGCCACAGGTAATGAGCGCACAAGTAGTCTCACTGCATCTCTTTGTCAATCTCAGCAGTTTTCTAACAACGGGGTATCGCTACATCTTTCATCAATTTATTTGCCAGTATTATATGAGTTCGCTCAACGTTTATGCCACGTTGCAATTCCATATCCGCCTCCTCGGGTGTTTTTGAGTATTTTTAGGGTAAATTTGCTCATAAATATAATATTATGGAAAAGCACAGATACTATACAGAAGTTTGTACTTTTCCACATGCTGAAGCGCCTAGTGTATAACCACTAGTCCAACTCTACCGCCTGGGCGCGCGCCTTGAACACGAGCTGAATGCCATATCCTACCATAATAACTGCCTCTGATAGTCTATTTTCATTGAACACCTACATCTTCATATGCTTAACCATTTAGAAATTGATAGTTTTAAAGTTTGCCAATGACTACATGATGGTTACGGTTACGCATTTTGGCCACAAGGAACCAGTCGCCCAGCAGATTAGTCTAACCCACAGAGCTGCGGGTTAACATGAGGTTGGTGTTGGTATTGGTGAGCAAGAAAGCCTTATAACAAAGCAGCAGCTGAATATATACAATTATAAATAAATCACAACCAAATATCAATGACCTGGACAGTTATATTGCTCTCAACCTTGGAAAAAAGCTATGGAAAACACAAGTTATTCAGGAAAGAAAATGTCCAAGTCTACTCACAATGAGACATGACGGGCTCTATCCACCAGGGAAAAGACGGTCAGGAGCGAGAATTTTGCAGAGGGAAATATTTGATTCGTGCTCCGCGGTGGATCACTTCAAATGAGAATACTGCCGATTTTCATATCTATTTCTGACCCGAGGGTATTCATTATTGAATAAGCCACGTGAGCAAGCATATTAACATTTTAGTACATTGGGAGTGACCTCTATTCGGGTATTAAATTAGCTCAAATTTCTAATTGAACCATCTCGAAATCATAAGAGACTGTGTAAAACATGTGCCAATCATCCAAAATGCCAATTTCTCAACTCCACCTCTGCGCCATGTGCTGGCACAGAAAAGGCCTAGACTAAAGTAGGCAAGATAATTTTTTGTAAATTGATATGTTTCCTTAACACATTACATTTAATTGCACTTGTATCCACTTAAAGCTCAGAGGGAGTTTACAAAGATGTAGCCTTATTACGCATTCCATTCCGGCTGTGGCCAATGTCATTTGATAAGAAAACACTCATTGCACATGCTATAACATTCCACTCAAGCCTACATTATATAATGCCACATAGTCATGGCTTCTGTGTATCAAGGATGGATCGTGGATACTTGTAAAGTCGAATCACTAGATTAAACATACTTCTGATAGAGAACAATATCATGGCCTTGAATAACTGGTTATTGATTTCGTTCACATATCCACTCGCAAATCAATGTTAGAGGTCCCATAATTATAACAGACTACCTTTAATTTACTAGAATAATGTAGATCCTTTGGAAGGGTCAACTAGGTCCTTGTTATTATGGCTACAGTAAATGGAATAGTTTTTTCTTTCTAATAGCTCTAAGTGTGGTCTATCTCAATCCTTCCTTTTGCACACATGATCTGACAGAGGTGTTTGTGTGACAAACAGCAGCGGAGACGACTTTGAGTGAATTAACAGCACGGTTGCACACCTACACGCCATTTTGTTTCCGCATTGTCTCGTGGGCAAAGAAAAAACAAAAGAAAAAGCCACGGAGGTCTGGATATTGTGTGTGTCGTAAGGTCAGGGGTCACACGGAGTGCTCCGAGTCGATGATTGGCCAGAGATGGGGCCGTGTCCTCTAGTTAAACCCTCGGATTGTTTGACTGTAGCAGGTAGTGACCAACACTCGCACGCTGGTGCATTAAGGTTTGAGGGGAAGATGCATTCTATCCTTATAAAATTAAAACAGTAGCAGCCAGATGTGTGGGTGGACAAATACTTTGCTAGAATAGGCCTCTATGGGGCTACATAAAGGTTGGGGGAAATGTATTACCATGGTAGTATCCTATTCGCAACACTCTCATACTGTTGTCAGGCTGTCATATACTGCCAATTTACAGATGATCAACAAATATGCACACAGTATTCCGTTTATTAAGTGTTAACTGTGTATGTAATAATGTAACAAATATTAATGGCTCTTAAATTAAACTTCTTAGCCTTTAAAAGCAGTTTTATAGCACTCTGGAAAGTCCACTGAGAAAGATGCATCTGGGTGAAAAATAAAATGTTATTGGCGTTTTATGCCCACTTTACGCACAACGATGTTTCTGGATGATTTTGCATCTTTGGCTGCGAACCTATATTTACTGAATACCTTGAATACACCTAGTGGCCTTTTGTATGTATTTACTGACGTTTTTGGGGTTGCCTATAAGAATATCACTTGTTTGAGTTGTTTGGTCCAGAAAAAAAATCGAAAGTGGACAAACAAAGCAACATTCAACGCCCAGCTCTCTGTCCAGTTGCTCTTTTGGACCAAGCCTGATAACAACATACCGAACAAGTTGAAACTCATTCTGTTAAAATAAGGTAAGAAACAAACTTTTTAAGATGATATTTTTGAATGTATAAAGAATTGTTTTCTTTGTGCATAGATATCCATAATTAGGTGAATTGTATTGCTTATGTGCATAACATCTATTACACACGCACATTCGAAGCACTGGATAGCTAATTCAAACGTTTAATCCCTGTTTGGGAATAGTGTTACGCCATTAAAAACTTAATGGAAAGTATTGTTATGTCATACATTTGAGAAAAACAAGCATGATGCGCATTGGGGTTGCAAGCCTTGTTAAATCATATATCCAGGCCCTTTGTGCCGCCTTTGACATATAGGCTATGGCATTGTTACCATAGCATTCATTACTTTAATCTATCTCAATGCATATTACTAAGAAATATCCTACAATATCATATCCAAACCAACATCAGCCATATAATTTAAGTACATATTTATTTCACGGGAAAAGTTTCTTGCACGGGCCTAAATTACAATACATTATTACAACGTCCATTAATCAGACAACATATACAAATATTCACAGTTTAGATCACACCACAAAATATGGACAAACTAGTCTACACTGCTACAAGAACAAACAAACGAGGTTGCCTTTTTTTTGCCGACAAAATGGATTCAATATTGTGCCTTTGCTATGAATTGTCTATATTCATTAGGGGTGAAAGTCACCTGGACATTACACGACTTAACACATTCAACAGTAAACCAACTCACTCACACATCACGAGCTAAACCCTAACTCTGACCCTGTCTCATTCTAAACCTGCTGAGATGTCTCAGACGGGCAACCCGAGCTTTCCTAAAACATTATCTTCTTTTCAAGTATATATTTCCATGAGAATTAAACAAAAATAAAAATGAGGCCTCACTTTATCTCTCTTCTCATTCTCTTGTATTATTATTCTATGCAATGATGCATATCATTAAAATCCTGTGATACATTCGAGTGTAATTTCTCCTTCTGTCTTAATAAACAAATACATTTCAGTTGCCATCTTGAGCAGCAAGTGGCGGATTTCGAGCTAAAAAATTAGGAGAGAGCGAACAAACGGAGAGAGGAGGTTGAGGTTGAGAGGGTAAAGGGTATTGAAAGGAGGTGACAGGCCCAACAGCCAAGGGAAGGGGGCAATACCATGGGGGCCGTACTCGAGAATCGGTCCACAAAATTCCGTTTCTGTGTTCTGTTTGTCATTCTCAGTCTGTTGGTTTGGCGCGAGGGTTCCATCACTATAGGGTCGCGGAGCACGGCGTGGGAACGAGCTGCTGGTGCGTGGCAGTTTTGATTTGCTGCTGCTGCTGGGCTCCGGAGGATGAACTTGCAGAGCGGATCTTGGTGTTCGGAAGCTTGTGATCTTTCTTCCACTTCATCCTTCTGTTCTGGAACCATATCTTCACCTGACGTTCGGAAAGGCACATCGTGTGCGCGATCTCCACGCGCCTGCGTCGGGTCAGGTAGCGGTTGAAGTGGAATTCTTTCTCCAGCTCGAGAGCCTGCTGGCGGGTATAGGCAGTGCGGGACCTCTTGGGCACTCCTCCACTGTAACTAGCATTGACTAGAGAAAAGCAAGCACACACACATACAAGCAAGCAGGTGTTACTGCCACATTAAGCACTACAGTCCAAAAACTGACCATCTCCACTAGGCACATTACAAATGTTCTTCTCCATAAAGGTTTGTTGGTAGTTTAATGGGGGAATAAAGCCTACGATGTATTGTGGGGGTTTCGCCTCAATTTCTGTTGCGTAGAATTACCTTAATTTGGAGACCCCATGTGTACAAGCGCTCGCATCCAGGGACAAATCAAGCCTTAGAAAATGATTAACAAAATCAGCGGGGCTGGATATTACATTTTGGCTGGGGTCCAGCCATGGAGGTAGTTTGGTTTAAAAAGCAACAAAGACCTCATGGCCCCGGCAGGCAATAAAATTTACGAGGGGTTCTTAATTACCGACCCCGCTGCTCGATGGTCGTAAATTGCCATTGTAAGGGGTGCTACTAGTGCTGCCTCAATGGGCGTGCATACGTTCCAGTGGTGGCTTGCTCAGTGGTTCCGGTATTTAAACGTGGCGATAACTCACCAACATGGACCTTCTTCATCCAGGGATAGACCACCGGTGGTTCCTTTCCCTTCTGTGCACCGGGATAAGACTCAGTGGCGAGGCTGCAGTCTTTGCTGACGTCCTCCACCGCACCGCCGTCTGGGACTGGGCCATGGTTCTGGGCAATGGGCTGAGGTTGTGCGTGATGCCTGTCGTTAAAATCGTCGAGTCCATTGCTGGGGACATTACCGTAGTCGTAGCTCGGTTCTGTGTAGTTTGACCTCGGATACGACGCCTCCTCATGATGGGGAAAGCCCGAATCTTTTGGCCGTTCGTAGTACTCAGTAGAGGCGGGGATGTATCCGTTCTGTTGATATTCGTCGCATGGAGGAAAGGAAGGTTCGATATAGTTCGAGTTTATCAAATACGAACTCATGATCATTAATTTGTGAAGTGCAACAATACTAATTTTTATCGTGCTGTCGTTTTTCTGATCTCCACCAAACCCTCCTACTCTCTGTCAAATGTACAAAGTTGTCTGATCACGTGTAAACCACCACCAATCACCACGTCTCCTGTGGGCATCATGTAAACAGGAACCAATGGAAAGCCTGGCATTGGCACAACGAAAATTGCTCGGACTAGTCTACGTTGTGTTTTCCTTATTAAATCAAAATAGATCAAGAAAGAAACAATCAAGTCACTTGTTTATCACATAACCTAAACTAAACTAGAATTAATAGTTATTAAACCACGGCCTTGAGGATATGATGATGATGATGATGATGATGATGGGAATCTCTTGCTGTTGCACAGGAAAAGAATGGGCTCTTTGGAAATAAGCAAACTGTAACTGCTCTCTTTTCTGTCAAAGATGACATTGGAGCTAATTTCCAGTCCACTCCTTTCCAAAATGCTTTCCTTTCTAGTCAATTCTGAGTTGGTAATTCCGTGAGTAAAATGCAAATCTGTAAATCTGTATCTCACTTGATTTGAAAGACAATAAAACAAAGCAAGGTTGAAAACATGTCATGTGCGCCGATACACACCTCGGAGGTTTATATTCAGTCATTTCAACCTATGAAAACTAAGCATTTTAATTTAAGAAACGTTTGAGAAGGATAACATCAAATAATTTACATTTGGCTCGTCATATGATGATACAAGATGGCAGCTGAATAGCAGGCCCAAAAAAGGCAAGTGATTTTGACATGGCCAAAGGTTCTTATTTTCATTTCATTTTAGTCATTTAGAAGATGTTCTTATCTAGAGCGACTTCAGCTATACAAGAACAGTGTTAGTTGATGAGAACGTAACATTTGTGTTGAAGTTTGTAGCAACTCAAAACAAAAGTAAGGGATCAACATGCACTCACTTTCTACTACTAAAGCACTTTTTAGTAACCAAAAAGACAGGCCTATACGAGTCATTTTGAGAAGCAAATGGCTGTGATTGACTGTAACTAACCTGTGGTATAATATAGTACATTTACTGTACATTAAGCTGTTCACTTTCCTCCAAGATCCAACATAAAACACCCATAATTTGTGCAGTGTTTTAAACTATTGAGCTGGACACCAGATAATGCTTACAACAGCAACAAAACTAAGGGCATAATAATAATGATAATAATAATAATAATAATAATAATAATAATAATAATAATAATAATAATAATAATAATACATTTAGTGTAGGCCTATTATTAATACGTTAAACAACTACAACAACAGAAAAACTGCTACAACTAAAATACCTATATTTAAGACATCACCTGAAAATATCATGACCATGTAGGCTAAAATTAACCAACAACACTTCTCGATTAATTTCACTATGACAAAAGTGCAATAATATACAGTTTATAATAGAAGCATCCCTGACCGTATCTCTTCTGTGCCATCAGTGTCTCGACAATTGCCATCTCCACGACCTGTTTGCCCTCCAGCTCACATTTCCAAATCCGAGGTGAAAATCTTGAGGACGCCACCTCAACCGCATGAGCAACACTACGGAAGGTGTCTGCGACCGTCTACGTGAAGAAGGCCCGGTGTGCCTTGGCAAGGGGATGCCAAACTTCGGAAATATTGAAGGCTTTATTTTTTATTTTTTTCTCTCCCCCTTTCTATTCGCCCCCCTAAACAGCGATAACTTCTCTCTGACCCCAAAGTGACACCGTTTCTATTTTGTTTCTGATTAATCTTGCCCATTGACAGTCTTTGTTAAACAACAAGGCGTGCCCGTCTCCAAAGAGGCGACATTTTCATATTTGTTAGACGCAGTGACCTGAAGTTCAACCCGTACTTGGACTTCGGTTTTCCAGGGTCTACTTGACTGTGGGTAGATAACGGAGCACTTAGCACCGGTCAGCACCCAACAGCGCCCAAAAAAAAGAATTAAAAAAAAACAGTACGAAGCCCACGATAAAGCGTAGGTCCATCTGAAAAAGCCTTGCGTCGACTGTGGCACTCCTGTAGGTAATGCTAGCCAACTAAACTGAAGTTTCAGTGTCTCCTGGTCAAGGTTTTCTTTAGAATAGTATAAATATGTATATGTGTTGAATTTGTCTCATACTGTTAGGCTTCTGTTATTGTTTCTCACCTAGGCTCTTGTTTTTCCTATTCAACAATGTCCAGCTCTGAGCTTTGTATGTGTAAGCCATCGCTATGGGATTTTCATTTTAGTCAGATATAGGTCTATATGGCTTTTTACGCATCTAAATAGCCAAAGTTGTTAGGTGTATTACAATTGAGTGTATTTTGCACCTGTAAGTCATCGTGAATGACAAGGGGAATCGTTTTTCTGATCTTGCATCCAGAACGTAGCCAAGACCACCTGAGAGTCTGTCTATCAGCATAAAGTCCACGGTAAGAATACTTGACTTGATATCTAAATGTGCACTCTAGTGTGTTATATAAGTGTTCTATAAATATGGGCAGGGTTGGCTATTATCCACTCGCTAGCCATAGTACCCTTGAATGAGCGACAGTTTAAATGGTCCGTAATGCTTTACAGCCATTTACAATTTACTTGTTGCTATACTACAGCTTGTGTGTGTGTGTGTGTGTGTGTGTGTGTGTGTGTGTGTGTGTGTGTGTGTGTGTGTGTGTGTGTGTGTGTGTTATACACAGTTTTGGAAACGTTCAATTTGGAATGCGTTTTAAACAAGTATTTTTGCATGAGAAAAAGTAATGAACTGTAAAAATCCTGATTTACGACGTTCAATTCCATTCATTCCCTTCAGTTGAGAAAATAGTTATTTCGAGATATAGTTTTATTTATGAGTTTTGGAACAGGCGAAATATATATGTGAGTGGCAAACGTTATGATCTGATAAACAATTTAAACGACTGAAATATGCTATTAAACAACCACATTCAGTGTTTTACCTGATGTTCACAAATGGATGTTTACAATGTAAAAAATTTAGGCGATTAAGAAATGTGGGCCAACCTTAGGTTACAACGTGGTTTTCGCTATTGAAATGTTTCTGTAACAATTATTCTAAATCAAAATCGTCCAAGACATCCGTGTTAATTAGCAAAAGAGCAAAACGTCTAGTTATGAATAAGAAATAATGAGGCCTACTATTTATTAATTTAGAAAGGTACTGTGTGAGAAAGAAGTGGATTGCCACTCCTTCGGTCTTCCCATATATAACGAACATATATCATACTGACACTGTACTGTAAATTGAGATAATAAGAAGAGTGCTCTGACGATAGTGACTGATCACACATGGTTGCTAGATCCCTTGTCTGTTAGGAGGACCAGGCTGCAGAGGAAACGGTTCCCTCAGCATCACGAGGTGGTAAAGGTAAGGGTAAGTATTTTGATCATAAAACATTTTGAAATAAAGAAGATATTGGGAGTGGTGTGTAAGAAGGAAGCTATTGATCGATATTTTGGCCTAAACATGAATGCCACCCACAGAGCTCCTCGCACATTTAACACAAGTTTAGAGGAAGATGGATGGGTGAAATAGTATGATTATGTTGAACATTTTGTTTAAATTGTCTTCTTAAAAATAAGACATAAATCAAAGTAAATGTAACTGCATCAAGTGAATGTTTTATGTAGATTGTAGATACACACAAGTGTCGAACAACATGGTCATAATAGGTATGTGTTATCATAGCATACTATTTTGCCCAACCCGTTTCTTCTAAACATATACGATGGAACATATACTTTATTTTCTTCAAAAAACAGTTGTTAGAACTGTGCCATAACCCAATGAGTTATCTCCTATAAGATAAAGATAACTTGTGGGAGCTACGAGCATTGAGTGGCTAATGGCTATTTATTTATGATAAAGACAATTGCCATATTAGTCCTTTGACTCTTGACTCTTTCGAAATAAATGAAGACACTGAATTGCCAATAGTTAGGCTATTGTATAATAGGCCACTTGTTTGTTTATCAAAACGAAATATGAATGACAAGTTGGGGAATACATTGTTGCTAACACGGCTAAGGTGGATCTCATAATTTCGAGTGCACAGTTTCATGTGAGGTTTTTAGAGAAATAGCCTATGTTACATTTAGCTGTGTGTTTAAACCGAATTGTATCTATTACAATAGAGGTGCATTATTTGTGATCACATTCTCACATTCTCACAGCTTTACGGGAAAGGATAACGCCTAGATTCGATCCTGTTATGCAGGTCCATCCGCCATTAGAAGCTATATAACCTATATCCTAATCGGTTTTCAAAACCCAATAAAGTTACAATGTTATTTTGTTCTTACTAATAACAATTGACTGTTTTCAATATAAAATAAACATATTCCTTCTTTGTAACCAAAATCACCTTATGGGTCTCTTTTTGTAAGGCTAAAAACAGGACTTTTTTCTCAGCAGAGGGAGAGAAAGACTAAATGTTTTAAAGGGGACCGGGGGCTCCATTTGGGGGGCTGTGGGCATAGCCTACCCATCATCTTGTGACCGGGGTAAGAGTATCAATCCTCAAAATGCTAATTTTCCCCTCATATCCAATGCAATTTATTCAAAGGAAATTCACCAATCAACCGCCCTAATAAAATGCCGGCCACTCAATCTTGGGTCTGGGGACGGGCGGGGGTCCACTCCCCTCGGTCCCAAACTCGGGGTCGCCCCGCTTTCAGGGTTCACCTGGAGTGCACCGTCAAACATACGTAATTCAAAGCTATTCTATCTTTTGTGTGGAGAGTCAAGATCGCTATTATAATGCTGGCATCGGGCCCCTGCTGAACAGATGACGGGAGACGTGTTCAGCGGGTAAACTTTTGACCCCAATTTTTCCTCCTCTTCCCCCGCTATATCGAGATCATCAGTCCCACCCCTGTGAGGCTGTGCTGCCCAGGCGAGGTTTCTGGCTGCTTGTGAAGAAACATTGATTTGCAATATATCAATTTCTGTTATGATTACTGTAATTATTCTAATGAATCTTCTGTAGCTCAATTGGTAGAGCATGGCGCTTGTAACGCCAGGGTAGTGGGTTCGATCCCCGGGACCACCCATACGTAAAAATGTATGCACACATTACTGTAAGTCGCTTTGGATAAAAGCGCCTGCTAAATGGCATATTATTATTATTTATATCATAATTAGTGATATAATAGAATAACTGTAGTTGTATCTCTGTATTGTCTCACTGTGGGTGTTGGTTACAGTGCACCGCTTTTTATACAACTAAAAACACTTTTGTACAACACTAATACAAGCAAACCGCTCAATACATAGGCCTAGTGGTTTTGCTCAAATGCCCCACAGGCTCTCCAAATAAACTAATGCAATATGCAAATTATATTACTTCACTGCACTGTATATTAAGGCAAGCAAACCGGTCAAGTATATGTGTGCGTCCTATCATACTATTGTATTTGTGTGTGTGTTTCTCCCTGTCTCAGGAGCTGGCTGCGGGTGACACTGAACTTGGCCTAAAGCGAGCTCTGCTGGTGGCTCCTCGAGGATGCAGATGTACTTGCTGCTATGACTGACCTCGCGGTGAACCGCGCACGAGGGAAGGTTCTTTTTTTCTGCCTGGCATTGTCTGCCTAGGACCCCGATTTTGATTTTTTTATTGTGTAACAATGGTGCAATTTTCTCCCCAGACGTCACAATGATATTGGCATAGAATAACGGTTTCACTTTCGTTTTCTACACCATACAACTGTAATGGAAATAAAGTTGAATTTCGTTGCATTGGCTATTTGTTTACATGATGGAGTCTTTCCATTTTTCTGATGTGAAATATATTAAAATTGAATTCACACCACTGATGGGGAAAAGTTATGAGTAGCCTGTAAGCACCAATTTCGGCCAAATTGCAATCTGTGCAGATACTTAGAATTTTGAACACACCAAAGCACTGTCATACACAACAAATAGGCAAAGCCCATACTAGCCACTTATCAGTAAACACACCCTATTGCAAAATAAAATAAAACCAAGACTGTTGCCACAAGTAGGCCTAAACAAAATCTACATTATAACCAAAACGAAAAAGTAATTAGGCTATAGCCTACGTAATAAGAAATTATGATGCAGAGACATTTTTCCAGCAAACGAAAACATACGCAATCTAAAGAAAATTATTGTGATAGGGCAAATGCGTCAAAATACAACGTCAGACCAACCCTTGTGACGCGTTTTCACATAGACTACTTTTATAAATCTTTGCTTTCTTGGAGATACTGGTATCTGAGTGTCCATGTCGGCCCGGACGAAGCAAGAGTGACACTCTCCAAGAGGTCAACTGAACTTTACAACCCCAAAGCACAAAATGACATGGCTGACAGAAAACGGAATTCCTTTCCAAATGTGGCCCTGCTGCGTTTTGTCCTCTGTTTTGTTTGGCTGTCTTAAACCATTTGAACAAGTGTGGAACACATGAGGAAACCTGACCAAAGCCACAACTACAGCTCCAAACAAAGTGTTGAAATTGTGCATAACTTTACACTCACACAGATTTTTAAAAAGCTACATTTACCCCAAAAGTGGTGTATGATAGTTGAGTACTGTACACAAACATATTCCAGTTTAGCAATGACATTGGAAACACCATAAAACAGCTCAAAGAGATGTTTGGCTTGTCCAGCACATGAATGGCTATGAAGCGTCCAAAGATGCCCCGTGTGTAATACAGGAAGTGAAAAAACACGAATGAACAGAAGCATAATTATCCCACATGCAAAAATGGATTATGAGTTACACCACAGATGGAGGGAAACAAGTTACACTAGGAAGGAAGCAATTAAATATCCATGAGCCTGACTCAACCCTGGCCAACATCTGCCGAGAGAAACCAGGATTCAGCTCAGCACCACTGACAAATTAGCTTAATGGGCTAATATGGACAGATAGCGCGTCCGAATACAATCATAATGCCGTTTCGAACAGGGTGGCTGTTCAGAGCCGAGGGAATGGAAGGCTACAGGCTACTCAAGGGCAACAGAGGCAGAAACTTACTTCGAGACCGGGCCTGTCTCCTCATGTGCGTCCGGCGTGCAGGGTCCATCGCGAGGCGTTCTGCTGAGCGAGGAGCGGCTGTAGCGGTAAAGGAACACTTACAGCCTGCAAGGAGAGAGTCAGAGGAAGCCTCGCGTCAGTGCGATTATATGTTATGTGCAATATACTGTCAACTCCCCAAAACCATAAAACTTACTTTAATGGCCACCACGTGACAGTTTATGGCCAGTGAGCCTATCTGGCCGCGCTCCGGATGATTTTTACGATCTAATTCTTAGACAAAACCCCCATTCATTTGGCACCCAAATGTCAGGGAGCCGGAACAGGCCTAATAAAGTTTACGTCTCGAAAAGTGAACTGATTCTCTGAGAGTAGTAAGCTCGAGCACATGGGACGCAGAGCCCCTCGAGCTGGTCACTGGCAAGGACCCGCTTTAGACCCACGCGCAAAGGTGAGTAAAGTGTGCGGATATCGATTTTTCTACCTGTTGATTTTCTCGACCTTGAAACTAGCTAGAAAAGTGTAACTTTTAATGTTTTGATTGCAATCAATGGAGTGAAAGGGTTTAGCTGAGAAAAATAAACTAATATTTCAGGCCTGCATTCTACTTAGGCCTATAGTCTTGACCTAGAAAAAAACGAGTTACAGCAGACCTAAAAAGTTTACGTTCAACAACAAAAACCTTACAAAAACATACAAACTTGCTTTTTACCGTGAGGCACATTAAGAAATAATATAAAGAATCGAAATAACAGATAATGTACAGTCTCTGTCATTCCAGTAGAAAGTTTATTATAATCAGCATCATCACTATAATATTATTTTCAATTTCCAGTCATTCTTTAAAAACATTTACAAAAAGCTTATAGCACGAAGCTATCCACTTAGAGGCAATGGGATCAACTATGGAACCCTCCACATCCAAAATAGAGGGGAACGTACACGAAGACAGAAAAACACATTCTAAAAGAAGCTGCGCCAGGTGAACAACTTTACAGCAGCTTGTGCAAAAGAAGGATACAAAGGCACAGCTACTCACAATGGGTCAGAACTGCGGTTCCGTCACGTGTTCACAATGTACAACAATCACATTAGGCTTATCATTCTGTCTACAATAAGGAACAAGTTATCTAAATTTGGTACAATACATTGAACAAATAAATACATACTTACATATAACATAAAGGCTATACACAAAAGCAACACCATTTTTTATAAACTCATTAATTATTCGAGTTTCTATACTGTTTTACAAGTGCAATAGGCTACACAACTTTTATTGGATAGTTAATGGACTTTTTTGCGGTAACTTCGAGCTTATTCTATTTTGAACGAGAAATAAGTTAACAAACATGTATTTCCCATTGGTTTGTCCTCTAAGACAAACAATGTACAGAATACAAGTTACTTTTTTACTCACACAAGCATTATCACGGTCAAAATCAAAATAAATATAGAGGAAAGTCTTTTTGAAAAGGCCGGAGCATGTACACCTGGACGTTCACTGTCATCAAGACAGCCCTCAGAAAGTCTCTCACGATTTAAAAATGAAGGGAAGTTCTCCCAAGCTTTTTATTATTTTATTAGAGCTCATCGGGGAACCAAATATCAGGGACGGTGGTACCCTACACCCCCTGCCGCTGCCATGCTCATGCTTTTCAGTTTGTTGTCCTTTTTCCACTTCATCCTTCTGTTCTGGAACCATATTTTGATCTGGCGTTCTGATAGGCAGAGTGCGTGCGCTATCTCGATCCTCCGTCTGCGGGTCAGATACCGGTTGAAGTGGAACTCTTTCTCGAGCTCCAGGGTCTGGTAGCGCGTGTATGCTGTTCTCGCCCTCTTCCCCTCTGGTCCGGTCAGACTGTCTGGTGATAACACAGGATGCAACCATGAGCCATATAATCAAAATAGCAACCTACACAAGAATGTTCACTAACGCTTTATGCAATGACTATTATATGCTAGAACATTTACTTTATTCTTGATCACACTTCGATGCAGCCCAATCCACATAAACACACCTTCACACACTGTTCACCTTTCACACACCGTTCACACACCTTTCACACACACCATAAAACGCAGTGGAAGTGCCAATTAATTCCCAAAAGTTTGTCTTATAAAAAGACCATAAACATTTAGAATAATACAACATTATGGCAAAAGAAAGTCCTATATTTAAATGTTCCACCTCCTGCATTTTGGTAACATGAAAATGTCCTGTGTTTTCATGCCACGTTTAATTACTTTTCCAATGGAACAAATATGCAGGTGAACAGGTGGCGTAAATCTCGCCATTACACCACTTAACCATTACTACTATCGAATACAGATTATTTCTCTCTTATAGAATGATTTGGTGAAATACTTTTTAACTTCGAAAATGGCAACAAGCACAGCTTAAATGCGCTATCTTCACGACAACTAAAAAACACAAACATAAACGACTACCTAATCAACATATAAAGCTATAAAGTTATTTTACCATGATTTATGTGCAGTTTCCTCATCCAGGGATATATCTGAGGCTGGGCACCTTCGGTGAAATTTTGGGAAGTTGTCTGCTCTCTTCCAGCGGGCTTCTCTTCCTCGAGGAGGGGGGAGGCTTTGGACACACATTCCTGGTTCAACAGCGTGCCTCCGTTCGAACTCGAGCTCGGGGTCGCGCAGGGGCTAGTTATGGAGTTCTTTATGGCTCGGTGTTGAGGTTGAGACTCGCTGACCGGAGACAAGCTTGTGACAGAGGAGGAGCACGGGAGTGGGTCAGGTGCAGGCGAGAGGGACGCCGTCCGGGTGGCGCTCGCGGGCTGGGTGTACCTGGCAGAAGACGTTGTTGCCGCCGCCGACTGGTTCGGGGAGTAGCCCTGTGCCCGCTCGTTGGCCACAAAGTGCCCATTACCGCGACCGACAGTGAGGTCCATCCCGTTGTAGCCATAACCGTGCCTGCTGGAATGCATGGTCGTTGGGTCCCTGTATTGCTCGTTTGCTGAGCTGTGGTCTCCATAATTATGTAACTGGAAGTCCGCGCCATTGGGATAGCGACCGCAGAATGAGTTTACAAAATAGGAGCTCATTTATTGACTATTCCAATACTGTTGTTTATCAGGTATTTGTTGTTTTTATTTTTGGAGAAATAAGTAACGTGTGTGCTTGATTTGTGGCTCTTGATGATTTTGCGCGTTCTATAGCACCCTTGCACAATTCATGATGAATTATGGAAATGAGTAGAACGTGTACTTGATTCTCTCTTACGTAGGCACCCAAATATGGGTTACGGCTGAGAATCACGTGCTTTTGTTGACCAGTCGTAAATCCTGCTTGATGACCTCCAGAGGTAAACTCGTGCACAAGTAGGAAATCTGGGTGGGACGTTAGGGGCGCGCGCCTGGGAGTGCGCCTGGGCAGGGCGCTCGCGGGGCCCGGGTTGCATCTCTTGGATTGTCGTTGCGCGCCATCCTCTGGCCACAATCTGGCACTGCCTGCGACGGTGTTTGAGGCGTGGCCTCTGAACGGGGTCGTTGAGAGGTTAACGACCATTGCGGCAAAAGATTCGCAAACAATACAACAAGAAACGCACTGAATAGTGAATATGCAACCTCTCCACTGATACAGAGTACAAAGAGAAATCGGTATTCAACGGTATCCTTATCCTTGGGAATAAAACACATACAAGTAGGCCTACAACACAACATAAGTAGCCTATAATAAAGAAATATAAAAAACAATTATCTAGCACCTTACATTTAGTTGAATGTTTCGTTAAACCATGTTACAATATGCTTGAATTATAGTAATCAACTCTTGAATAATCAATATTTGCATTAATATCCATCTTAAGGAAGCTTAGTTCAGCCTACTGGTGTGAACAGCATGGTCAACCTGCAGTTCAACCGTCATTCTTAAAATGAGGCATTTCAAATGAATTACTGTTTCGTTTTTTAAAAGATGACAGGAAGTAAGCTACCGTACAATATTATTATTAGACAACTATTTACCCCTCAATTGAAATTCCATAAATACTGAATGTGAATAACGCACGTTTTGATCAACAAATGATGCCTGAATTAAGTAAATTGGTTCAATGTAGGTGCGTAAAATGTTGCTGCGGTGCGTAATGAACAGCCTAAGTTCTAGCAGATATTGCAGCGAAACAATAATATTCATTTTTATTGTCATGAGTTTTTTTTGCCAATATGGATAACTAAAGTCAATTAAAGAACAGGAAAACGAGGAGCAGAATACAGGTTCGTTCGAAAGGAATTTAAACACCCGAAGTTGCTCGCATTCGATGAAGAAAGAAACTCAATGAAAGAGAAGGGAATTTAGAATATATGTATTTTAAAGAATGTCTGGCGATAGGGGGAATGAACAGGATCTTTTGGTTTAGGAATTGTAGTGTATTTTACATGGACATATGCATGCCTAAGATACAATGGAATTATTTCCCTTGGCCTCACTTGGCATCTCTCCCATACCCATTTCCTTCCATAAATAATGTCATCGGAATGAGGATGTGAAAGTAGTAGGCTATAGGACTCTATTTCTGCCCAGATAAGTATTGTAAAGTTTTCAAAATAGAAAGATAAGGCACCGCTTAATGACAATCTAAAATGAGGTTCGAATTATGATATGAAGAAAGCCCTATCGGTATAACAGCAGAAGTAATAATACCGTAGGCTCAAAACAAGCAATGACAATAACAAACATATGTCTACAGTATTTTAGCACTATTTGATTTTAAATCATGTTAATCGGTGTTGAGTTGCTGTTTTGTTGGTGTAACTTAGAGGTCAACTTTATCTAAAATAGAAGCAGTGATGACTATAATAATAGCCTATTTCCATTGGGCAAACACTGGTTGAATCAACGTTGTTTCCACCCCAAAAATCAATGTGATGACGTTGAATCAACGTGCAAAAAGTCTTCAACATAAGGGCATTTCCTATTTTTCACCCACCTTTTAACCTAAATCCAATGACATGGTGAAATGTTTTGTTGATTTCATGTTGAATTCACGTTATTTAACAACTCAGCCAAATGTAAATCAAAACTAGACATTGAGCTGAAGTCTGTGCCCAGTGGGTTGTTATGACATTAACGTGACTACTATAGCTGGTGCAGGTGCAGGCAGAGCGAAAGCATTTTTAAAACATGTAGCCTTACAAAAGATACTGTTCGTTCCGTCTACTAAGCAGAAAATAGTGCACTCCATATGGATTACTGGACACTCAGGCACGCTTGCGACGGCCAGTTGCAAACAGATTTACACGAGTAGGCTCTGGTTATCCATAGTCCATTGGACCTCTTGGTCCTATAGTCCCCAAAAGACGATAGCCCATATGGCACACGCTGGCACTAACAGCGTGATGGATACGTCTGCGTGTCTGTCCGAAGGATGCAGACTCACAGCGGTAATATGGCCCCTTCAGGCACCGCAGGAGCCGAGGAACAATCTGCACTCAGGACCAGATGTGTACAGCGGTGTATGAAGAAGCCTTGTATCCGAGCCCGGGTCTTGACTTTCTGGGATAGTTTGAGAGAGCGCATACAAACTTGCTCCGGATGTTGGAAGGAGCGAGAATAGGTTATGTGCTTTATAATGGCCAGGAGTGTTTGTGATGGAGGTTTTAAAGAGGTTGTAATGGAGAGAGAGTCTAAGAGCTAACATCTGATTTATCAATGCCAATAGAAACAAAGTTCCCAAGAAATTATCCCACCCAGGGGACAAGGGGCAAACCAGGAAGTGGGAGAGTAAGAATTACGTTCTACTCAAATGTCTGCATCTGGTAGAAGCGTCAGTATTCTGCAATTTGAACAATTTGAAATTCAGATCCCAACCTTGATCAATGAGTGAGTAACATTTCACGATGCTTCAGTTGTATTTGCTCATAAATGTAATTAGCTACGTAGGCTGTATTACGCGCGTAATAGCCTAAACGATTCAAGCTGCATGCATTTCAGAAACCCTAGGTTTTGTATACTGCAGGGGAGCCGCAGAAAGGCCATTTTCCTCGACTGGTTGCATTACCACTGTAAATATCTAGGAGGGTATTCAATTGGAGACGCTAAGGTACAATGGAACACTACAAACACACATTCAATAGGTAGGTAAACCATAACGGATTCACTTGTAATAGACTCAAACTCATCGAAGGAAACTAAGCAAACTGACACGGACACAGCAACTACACACGCATTATTAAAATGCAATACAACAATATGCTATTGTGCTGTACTCATTCCTTGGTATTGATGCCTATTGTGACGTTTTGGTCTCTCAGGGTCTTATTTGTGTCAGTATTTTGAGGTAATAAGCTTGCCATATCAATTGTGACGTTTTGGTTTCTCAAATTCTATTCTGTGACATAATTTGGAGGTAATAATCTATTGTCATATGAATGGTGTCTATCTGTGATGTATTTAGCCGGGCAAAATAGACAGGGTTAACTCGAATTTTCTAAATGTCCAATACAAAAACTTCAAGCATATACAGTAATTCACAACAATCAATTCCAGCTATCAGGCCCTATATGATAGTGCCAATGCCATTACTGAACAGCATGATATCATATTACTCTTATTTGTGTTGCTATAAAGTTTATAATTATTATAGGTATGCACAATATCGAGATGAAGGGGTCATTGATGAGAGTATTCTTTCTGTGATGTGGTGCTGATGTTACCTCATGGGGATAGCAAACAGATGGGGGTAGCAAACAGATGGGGGTAGCAAACAGATGGGGGTAGCAAACAGATGGGGGTAGCAAACAGATGGAGATAGCAAACAGATGGAGATAGCAAACAGATGGAGATAGCAAACAGATGGGGATAGCAAACAGATGGGGGTAGCAAACAGATGGGGGTAGCAAACAGATGGAGATAGCAAACAGATGGAGATAGCAAACAGATGGGGGTAGCAAACAGATGGGGGTAGCAAACAGATGGAGATAGCAAACAGATGGGGGTAGCAAACAGATGGAGATAGCAAACAGATGGAGATAGCAAACAGATGGGGATAGCAAACAGATGGGGGTAGCAAACAGATGGGGGTAGCAAACAGATGGAGATAGCAAACAGATGGAGATAGCAAACAGATGGGGGTAGCAAACAGATGGGGGTAGCAAACAGATGGAGATAGCAAACAGATGGGGGTAGCAAACAGATGGGGATAACAAACAGATGGGGGTAGCAAACAGATGGGGATAGCAAACAGATGGGGGTAGCAAACAGATGGGGATAGCAAACAGATGGGGGTAGCAAACAGATGGGGGTAGCAAACAGATGGAGATAGCAAACAGATGGGGGTAGCAAACAGATGGAGATAGCAAACAGATGGAGATAGCAAACAGATGGGGATAGCAAACAGATGGGGGTAGCAAACAGATGGGGGTAGCAAACAGATGGGGATAACAAACAGATGGGGGTAGCAAACAGATGGGGATAGCAAACAGATGGGGGTAGCAAACAGATGGGGGTAGCAAACAGATGGGGATAGCAAACAGATGGGGATAGCAAACAGATGGGGATAACAAACAGATGGGGATAACAAACAGATGTGGATAGCAAACAGATGGAGATAGCAAACAGATGGGGGTAGCAAACAGATGGGGATAGCAAACAGATGGGGATAACAAACAGATGGGGGTAGCAAACAGATGGGGATAGCAAACAGATGGGGATAGCAAACAGATGGGGATAACAAACAGATGGGGATAACAAACAGATGGGGGTAGCAAACAGATGGGGATAGCAAACAGATGGGGATAGCAAACAGATGGGGATAACAAACAGATGGGGATAACAAACAGATGGGGATAGCAAACAGATGGAGATAGCAAACAGATGGGGGTAGCAAACAGATGGGGGTAGCAAACAGATGGGGGTAGCAAACAGATGGGGATAGCAAACAGATGGGGATAACAAACAGATGGGGATAACAAACAGATGGGGATAACAAACAGATGGGGGTAGCAAACAGATGGGGATAACAAACAGATGGGGGTAGCAAACAGATGGGGATAACAAACAGATGGGGATAGCAAACAGATGGGGGTAGCAAACAGATGGGGGTAGCAAACAGGAGAGGAAGACAAGAACACTATATAAGCAAATATAAGATAGTATACATTTGAAATGTTTTAGTCATTTAGCAGACACTCTTATCCAGAGCGAATTAGAGTAGTGACTGCACACATTTTCTTACTTTTTCCACCTGGACTCAGGAGTAGACGTAACATAGTAAACAAAAAGCTGGGACACTCAAATTAGTATGATATGTTACATCTGGTATGGTATTAATTAATTTGTGGATGTCTATCATCCATTTCGTATGATATGTTATGAATAAAAAATCGTATATGATATGTTACGAATTGCAATTCGTACAATATGTTCCGAATTTGCAACACGTGTGATATGTTATAAATTCCAATTTGTTGTGGCTAACCTTAGCTAGGTGGCTAGGTGCTTATCGCTAAAGTTAAGTAGGTGGCTAATGTTAGCTAGGCTAGGGGTTAGGGTTAGGGGTTAAGGTTAAAGGAAGGGTTAGCTAACATGCTAATTAGTTGCAAAGTAGCAAGTAGTTGCAAAGTTGTCTGTGATTAGACATTTGCGTTGTAAGCCTAGCTATCCACCCTCCTTTCGTTTCTTGCCTTAAGTAAACTTCTGTCTTATGTAACCATACCAAACTAAACATATCATACTAATTCGAGTGTCCCAGATTTTCGTTTACTATGTTACTTCTAGTCTATAAAACGAGGCTGACTTTTTCGTACTGGTCCCTTGCGTTGCACACGGGTCCTATACAGCATACAGTATATAGATTAACACAACTGCTACACAAGATACACGTTGATCGTGATTCGTGCTAGAAAACGCAATGTACACCACTGTGTTGTGGTTGAACTGTGCTGTAAATGGCTAAATGGGCACAACGTTGTGACCAAAACAGGACCACACTTCTCCCACAAGAGGGCGACAGAGAATAGTATATTGGTTACAGTCCCAATACTCAGCTGCTGACAGACCATCCCATTTAAATAGCAACAAATAAAAAAACACAAATAGCATGCACACTAATACATTTTTGAAATTCTCATAATGAAAACGCATAGGCCTACACTAATATTGAATTACATAGGTCAAGTCCAGAGACCACAATCAACTATAATATGCCATTTAGCAGACGCTTTTATCCAAAGCGACTTACAGTCATGCGTGCATTAAAAAAAATGTTTTGTGTATGGGTGGTCCCGGGGATCGAACCCACTACCTTGGCGTTACAAGCGCCGTGCTCTACCAGCTGAGCTACAGAGGACCACGCTGAGCTACAGAGGACCACAACTAACCATAACAATGATCATAATCATGCAAATTATGATCATATCATTATTATCAAATCAAATTATCGGACAAAACCCATTTTAACCAAGCCTACAACACTCCAACCACTCTTCTGAAAGTCATCACTGTTCAGAACTAAACAAGCATAGCAAGCAAAATTATGGTACTGTTCAAAACTAAACAAGCATAGCAAGCAAAATTATGGTACTGTTCAAAACTAAACAAGCATTGCAAGCAAAATTATGGTACTGTTCAAAACTAAACAAGCATAGCAAGCACAATGATGCTATTTGTTTTTATGCTCACTCTATTTAATGAATGATTACCAAATCATATCAAATCATAATCATGATAAGCAAGTATTCTTACCGTATCTGAGGTGTTCGGGTCTAATGTTGCGTGGGGATATTACTAGAAGAGGACGGCGCGAGGCGACCGGGAAAGATCCCCTATTGTGCCAGTTGGGTCCCTGGACGAATCCACGAGCTCCCGGGGTCAGGCAAAGACGCGCTCGCACTCAATCCGTCCATTGTGCCAAACCGTCACAAGAACGACGGTAATTAATCCAAACCAGAGAGGGACACTGCTCCTTGACACTGCATAATACAAAACAAAACTCAAAAGCAAAACAGCATTACCCACGACGAAAATACATAAACAATGACATTGAGGAGCAAAAGCTTTTACAGTACAGAAAGGCTTATGTGACAGACACAGGCTGTTAAATGAGTGCGGTTCTATTCTGGAAAAGGAAATTATATATAAAAAAGTTCATGTTCACGGCTCCATGCCATGTGACCAGCGGCGACCAGTTGGAAGGGAGGAGCCTCTTAAAATGGTATTGCTATGTTGTACAGTTTCATAAACAACAACAGATTTATGACCCAGTGAGAGAGGGAGAGCAAAGGGAGAGAGGGGGAAAGAGGGGGAGAGATGGAGAGAGAGGGGAGGAGGCAGGTCAGAGCTAGGCGCCATTTTACCGAAAAGAGGGGGAATGCACAGTTAAACATTCAACATTCATTTCCCCTACACAGTAGGCTACACATACACAGCCTGTGTAGTCTCATGTCCTCATAGTGAGCATACTTTAGCCCATAGTTTCCCAATCTCGGTCCTGAGGACCCCAAGGAGCGCACATTTTGGTTTTTGCCCTAGGGCTACACAGCTGATTCAAATAATAATGTCATTATTAAGCTTTGATTATTTGAATCAACTGTGTAGTGCTAGAGCAAAAACCAAAACATGCACCCCTTGGGGGTTCCCAGGACCTTGTTTGGGAAACTCTGCTTTAGCCTCTTTATTAAAGGAGTAATTCACTATTTTACAACTTGATGTTAGATGGTTCCTCACACTGAAAGTGTCTATAGGCAAAGAGAAACTGTAATACATGGTTCAGTTTTCTTTGAACAGCCACTACAAAATTCAGCTAACCTTAGCCACCACAAGCTAAAAATCAATGGACGTGATATGAGCATGTGAGCATGTTTAAAAAGAAAAAGTCAAAATCACCTGAAAACAATTCAAATCAATTCCATATTTAGTTTGATGTTACTTAAAGGTGATTTGGCTATTTAGAAGAAAAAAAACATGCTCACATGCCCCCATCACTTCCATCGATTGCTAGCTTGTGGTGTTTGTAGTGGTCTGTTTAAAAAAAACTGAACCATGGATTACAGTTCCTACTTTCAGGGTGGGGAACCATCTCAAATGAATTTGTAAAATAGTGAACAATCCTTTAAACAAATGTGTCATGGGTTTCATCATCTCTTTTCACTTTTCCTGCTGAATAAGCCAGATGGGCATTGTGTTATGTTATAGCATATGTGTAGGCTTACAGTGTTGTCAATATTTCTTGTCATATAAAAACAAATGTCTTGAATGTAAAAAAAAAAAGAAAGTAACACAAATATTTTCACCCATGCATAATTTAGGGTAATACCATCTATTTTGGCATGTTGGCTATATGTGCTTTCTTAACATTTTGGCTAAAGTTTTCATAAATGTATGGTTGGCTTACAAGAAATTCGTTACGAAGCTATTTTCAAAACTGAATGGTTTTGTTTTTATTGGATTAAAATATAGTATCTTGCATAATGTCAAAATAAGAATACCTCCGAGTCAAAGCGGTGAATGTGAAGTGAGCGTATAGGTTATTTCTGAACATTGGAGCAATTCTCTTCTATACATTTGATCAGATAAAACAAACACACAATTTCCCGAATTTACAAATAGCCTACAAACGCATGCAAGCGGACACACTCACGTCCACAAAAAAATTATATTGATCTATAGAGGACGCAAAAATACACTAACAACACGACGTCACAGTGTATACAAAGACTTACATTTCACATATATACAAGAAGTTATACGGTATTGAAATTCCGTGAGACAGTAGTAACCTATAGGTCTATAGTCTCTGACGTAAAATCTGAGGTAGGGTATACAAATGTGACTATTCATTTTTGTGTTAAACATTGCTGTTTTGGAATCATGCAAATATGTATTACAATCTCTACATGGCCCCAAAAGACAAGCTCTCACAAATATAAGACATGGGAATATGCCAAACCGTAACAGCTACAGCGGCGCAATATAACGAGAATAAGGGACAGTAAAACATTAAAGCCATATTCGCTAGTTGATTCAACTAAGGCACTTTTACGCAACATTTGCATTTATTTCCATTTTAAATAGAGACAAATAGAATGCGAAAAAGGTTCCTCTGTCTAAGTCAATTGAAACTGGACGTAGGCTAAATTCGGAAGTTGCTTGGATATAACTGTCCCATTAGGTAGTTCTCTGTTCAGGAATGTTATTTCAGTAGTAAAATATCTAATAGTTCCCAACCAATAATATTTATTATTGAATAACATTTACAGTAGGCCTTTTCTACATTCAAAGATCAAATTGAGTTTTCATAATAATACTGTAGTGTAAATAGGTAGTATCCGTTCCCTTTCATGTGTATATAGACATATGCCTTTTATAGCTTGAGACCGTGTTTTCACTAGCTTGTATACAGTACATTAAATAAGTGCTTTTCAATTTCAGCCTTGCAAGTCGTTTCACCAATCATTACTAACCTCTAAATTGATGAACAAACATGATGAACAGAGTGTATCGATTCTGTGAGCGTATACCTCTTTAACATTAGACAAATACAAACATTTATGGAGTGTTTCTTTCATTAATAGCCTCTATGTCACCATCTCCTTCTCTTGCAGGGGTTTCTGACGCTACACTGGCAGACTGGGAGTCTCCTCGCTCTGCCTCCTGGGCCTTGGACTGTCCGTTGGTTACCGGATCACCATCACCATCCTTGTTTACGTCCTCACGGGTGCCACCGAGGGTTGAGCTCGAAGACTCGTCCTTATGATCTTTCTTCCACTTCATCCTCCGGTTCTGGAACCAGATTTTGATCTGGCGCTCAGTCAGGCAGAGCGCGTGTGCTATCTCCACGCGCCTCCGGCGGTTCAGGTACCGGTTGAAGTGGAATTCTTTCTCCAGCTCCAGTGTCTGGTACCGGGAGTAGGTCTGACGTCCACGCTTTCTGTTTGGATCTGAAAGAGAGAATGGTTTTAAACCATATACAGATGAAGGATCTGATCACTCTTTGGTTGCAGTGCAGGAAATGCAAACGTATTTGAGGTTTAAAAAGGCTTCTAAAGTTGGTAATTTCCACTATAAAATGCCAGGCTTGATTTGCCCTAACGAAAAATGTATCAAGCCCTACAAAAAATGTCCATTAATTATAAACCACATAATAATTCATATTTCCTGTTGCTGCAGGATTATTTTCCTGCTTTAGCAAACTGGCTCAAATTAAGATCCTACATTTGTATATAGCATTTTCCCACTAAAAAAAAATACTGCAAATTGCTCTAAAACCATGTTCTACACAAGCATGCCATATGTAATAACTCTGATAATAACTTGATATTGATAATGACACACATATGTGATCTTGCATTCTTGTATTTTTTTCTATAGAACTTAATCAAATTAAAAAAACGTGCCACAGTCTGTCATTCTGTGTCATTTTTGCTAAGATGTATTTCTTTAAATGTTTTAGGACTGTCAGTGCTGTTTTGGCTCAGACTTCCTTCCGTTAAAAATATTCCAGCTTGGATTCTAGCCTGTAGCCTGTAGCTAATGCTAATGCACTGCATGCCTCTCCAATTAGAAGCATGTGTTTGTCTGCCACTACTAGGTCATACCCACAGCCCATAAGCAATTACTACTGCTATTTCATTGGTCTTTATTAAACACTGTCCTGCCTACCAATTCCGTACTAACCAGCCACTATTATCAATACCACTGCTCCAACTAGAATACTGATATTATTTACACCCACCGCTATAGGTTAGTTATATCCCTGTGTACAAATAGGTTTCTGAAACTGATGCTGTTAATCACAACTGCCATTCTGAGGCCAATCAAAAGGGCGAACTGCAGAGCGCACGAGCAATGATTTACACTCCAACCTATAGCCTGGTATTTTACTGCCACAAAGAGTAGAAGAAGCAATAAGAAAGCAGAGGCAAAAAAAACCCAGCGGCAAGTTCCCTGCGCAATGAACACTACAGAAGCGTAAGGATGATTAATTTGTGTCCACAGAACTAATTACTTGCCCAATAAAAAAATATATTATTTCCATGCAATACCAATGTCTTCAAGGAATAAATTGCGCCATTAATTAAGACCAAGGTAAGTATCCCAACGTTTTGTAAATTCATTGACATTATAGCAGAGCTCTGCAGGAGTCAGGAAATACCCATGTTAGATCATACCTGATGTTCTCATCCAGGGGTACATCCGGTATTGTTTGTCCTCTGGCGAGGTGAGTGGACCCGGCCCCGGCTGGATGCAGCTGTCCCCGAACAGGCGGCTCTGGTCAAAGGAGCTGCAGTGCAGACTGTGCACCTCCGGCCCCTGGCCATAAGCAGGGGTAAACATCGGGGGGCTATGGTAAATAGCATTGTTGACGTTGTAAAGTCCGGACAGGGACGGTGGGAAGGCAGGGGCTGCGGCACTGTGAGGAGATGCGGGTCCTTCTCCACCGGGTCGAAGAGCGCACGAACCCCGGTCTGCGTTTGGGAAGAAAGAACCGGTCGCCGTATATTTGCTAAAAAGACCATCCACATAATAAGAGCTCATATTTTTTCCTTGTGATTTGTTGACCCAGAATCTTCACTGTCGTTTTTACGAGGTAGTGTGATAAATGACAGCAATACACCCTAGATTTACACCAAACCCCATTTTCCCCAGGACCAAAGAACTCACTCACGTGATCCAGCCCCGTGACCGCTGTAGCCAATCACCAGCGGGGCCAGAGATATCATTATGGCGCACAGACTGCAGAGTAGGATTAACACACACACGAACACAGACACACACACAGACACACACACACTCTTTCTCATCCCTTTGGACACACACCCTCTCATAAACACTGGGAAACCTATACATATGAAATGACACAAAATACAATGTAATCGGCTCAAAATAAATACCCTGTACTGTTGCAGTTATACCCTACTTTTCACAATACAGCATAATACCATCGTTTTCAACCCCTCATAACATCTGTAATTTATACACAACAAATAATATAAAACTGCATTGGGTATTTATTTAAATTATTTCCTTCAATTCCTTCAAATAGCTCAAATTATCCGTGCTAAAACGAAACTGTATGTGATAGCCTACAACAAACATAAAAACATGATGATTATTGTATAAGGGCGGAGCACTAACTACACTTGTACATAGACCATTTTTTTATAAATTCAAAATAGAGTCAGAATATAGGTAGGCTACATTTGATTGCTTGCCATTATCAACTTTACAACAGTTTATTTGATATTATTGTGATTAAAATAATACCATTTACAATTGTAATCATTATCAATTGTATCCTATTTGAGTTACTGTTGTTGTTTAAAGGAATAATATTATAAACTGGGTGGTTCGAGCCCTGAATGTTGATTTGCTGACAGCCATGGTATATCGGACCATATACCACGGGTATGACAAAACATGTATTTTTACTGCTCTATTTATGTTGGTAACCAGTTTATAATAGCGATAAGGCACCTCGGGGATTGTGGTATATGGCCAACATACCAAGGCTAAGGGCTGTATCCAGGCACTCCGCATTGTGTCTTGCATAAGAACAGCCCTTAGCCGTGGTATATTGGCCATATACCACAACCCTCGGGCCATATTGCTTGAATATAAAAGTACTTGTTGTAAGGAGTACAAGAAGCAAGTATTAGTGAAATATTTGAGAAAATTATTTTGAGTGGTAACCCTATGCTAGATTAAGCAAATGATTAAATAAAAACATAAAAGTTAGGTAAGCAAATTAAGTAAGTACATTTGAATTTTCAAAATGAACCACATTATTTGTAGGACTACATTTAGACTTCTACTGCATGTGTATTATCTAGCTTCCTTGGCGGTAGGCCTATTTGGAAATACTTTTTAAAAACTCCGAATTTATTTTGTTTTATCTGTAATAGGCTATGGCCTAATTTGGTCAAGTTTATGTATATTCTTTCCTATTCCACAATGTTGTCTGGAAAGAAACACAGGAGGGATAAAAAAATTAAAAATAATTCTGTATGCGGAGTTAATGAGCATATAACCATTTAGGCTAGATCTAATACCACCAAATATACTCTATCTGATTTTTCAATATGCTATATCATATTATTCCAAAATTGAAAGCAAATTGAACCCAAATCTCACCAAATAGCTACCTGTGTAAGACTATATTGCAAATGTTGAATATGAATAATAATTCTGAAAAAAAGGAAAATAGTTTTCCACTGACTTTACAAAAGGTAATTGCATCTTGTACTATGAATCATATGTTGATCATGTATGATAATTCAGTTTATTAAACACTACTTGTGTTAAGAATTCCTATAGGCCTAACCTAAAGATTAAAATAAACGCATTCTAACTATAAAAAATAGGCCTACTAAAAGCCTGTTTTCTTTAAAGACAATCTAACACTAAACGTTAATTGCCCAATAAAATGTACCCCTCCTAATTGTCTTGATTGTCAATTCATTTGACAGGTAGAACAACTAAGTTTTAGGTTTCTTTGTGTAGAAAATGTACAGATACCCATACAAAATGTTGTGTATAACTAGACTAAGGCCTACTATTTCGTTTATTTTTATTAGTCTATATATGATTAAATACTGCCCTGGATGTGCCTACGACCACAAGAGCTAATAATATTATGATAACATTTATAAGAACAATCAACAATTAGAATGACAATGTTATAGCACGAAGATTATGCAGGAAAAGGTTGCATCAACATATTAGGCCTAAACATGTCTAAACGTTGTATTCCTGGTGAGCGCACTCTATTCGTAAACATTCCTTAACGTGGAATTAGACTTGCATTGCAAAACCGTAGGCAGGGTGTAAAATCACTTTGTTCCACTCTTAAAATGTTTTGTTCCTGCGAGAGTATTCATGAAGGGAAAGCGTTAAAAAAAAGAGCAATTCTGAGCCTTGTTATGGAACATCAGCGCCATCCTCTGGTCACTACACTTAGCTGCAGGGTGGAAAAGGTGCAATGCGCACAGAACTGCAATCACAGCCACCCCCCTTAGGGGCCAAATAGAAACAAATCACATAAAGGAATGTGATGAATGTAGACTCTGTGGCATTCATTGCGTGCGGTACTATTCCTACACAGAATGCAGATTTCGAGGTCCAATGATGAGCATCGAGAATAGTGTATCTAAAATGTCCATGTTGGCCTCATATACACTGAGACTAGGTCTTGCCTCACATAATGTTGTTGCTTTATTGCCCTTCCTGTTCCTCTAGCGAATGAACAGAACACTAGCTACCACCAGAGAAATGGAGCGAGAACGTTTCCCAGGCCAGGTAGAAACAAAGGGGCGCTCGAGATGACCATGAGTCGCGCGAGCAACAGTCGGGGAGACGCCAATAAAGCTGATGATTTCCGCTAGGCCTTTTGTCCATGCTGCAGTCCCACAGAAAGAGAAAAAACAAATGGGTGCCGAGTTCTGGAAACGACCTAATTGTGTCTGGACGGCCATAAAGCCATTAAAAGTGGAATGCCAGACAGTATAGCAGACCAGGCGTTTTATTGCTCTCTCTCTCTGGCCCAGCCTTTGATGTTTGGTGTCCATCTGGGTCCTCGAGGCCGAGCTCGTCACAACACCACTATATGGCTCCATGCAACTACTACAGGCCTGTTTGTATTCAAATATATTTGCATGCATTATGTGAATGATGTTGTCTGATGAAAGAAGGGTGGTTCTGTGATTATGTAGTTTTGCCAAGGTCCAGTTGTAGCCTATTCCACATGTATCTATCATTTCAACTGTTATTATTATTTGGCACACCGCAGACTTAGGATAACTTCTCTATGCCTATAGGCCAAAGGCTTGCGGAAGCAGGCTCACCTCAATAACTAATTTCTTGACACAAATGTTAAATAGAAGTTCAAATGAAATAGCTTGTGATATGAATACCACCACCACAGCAAAATTCCATATAGTACAGTCCCTCCTTGAACACTCAATACCTTTGACCTCCCTCCCCTTCTCATGTTTCAGGTTTTAAAACTAAACTGAGCGGTGGTGTCATATCATAGCTGAAGAACACATATCCTACAGACCTCAGCTGTCGAAGCTTTCGACATCTTTCTTGTGTTGTGTCCTCTCGCCTTGCAGCGCTTTGCACCCCATAAACGGTTATAGTGGTAATTGTATTTTATGGCTGTATACAACTAACAACGTCCTCTGCCAAGGCGCGCGGAACAGAGCAGAGCAGAGCAGCAAGCACCGACCAACGCCCCCCCTTCACATTATTAGATAAGCCGCGACATTTCAAAGTCAAAGACTTGAATTTCCTTAACGGATTCGATTGCTATTATTACCTGGTTTACATTACTCCATTAATAGTTTTTTATTGGAGTATTATTCCAATATTTTGTTGGAGAGAAAATATAAGTGCAAACTAATGTAAAGGTACATTTGGTAGGATGCAATACATTTTACTGTCAATATATTTAATAATTTAATAATTTATTGAATTAAACCTTAGATTACAGTGAAATGTAAATGCACAAGAAATGATAAGAACTCATTCGCAGATATCATTTGTTTTATTCAATAAATAAAGTACAAATTACATTTGAGAACCAAACATCTGAACGTCTCCAGACCATGAGGTATTCAGAACGTTGCCTCCAGTGTTTTTTAAATGTCCCCCTCTCTCTCTCTCTCTCTCTCTCTCTCTCTCTCTCTCTCTCTCTCTCTCTCTCTCTCTCTCTCTCTCTCTCTCTCTCTCTCTCTCTCTCTCTCTCTCTCTCTAACCAATATGTCCTCTAAAATGTTACTCCCTGAAATTCAGACATAGTGCCCTATCTATACAAGCATTATGTTTCTTCATAAATGAAATAGGTTCTTGCAATTATAGGTAGTTGATAGACGTCTAGGTAGTCAACACAATATAATTGTTATGTAGCTTCTAGTAATATTATCAATAGGTCCATATGCATTTTAAAGAGGTTTATGATACCCCTGCACCCACTTCAAAATGCTACCATCACGTTAGCAGTCAGACATTAGCCTATCGCTCCAACGTTAGATCATAACTCAACGTTACCAGTAATTGAAATAATGACAAGAAGAAAAAAAACGAAATCACATTTTAAACTAAATTCAGTTGAACTGGAAATACACATATCTACAAACCAGAGAACACACACATAGCTACAAACATCCATACACAAACGAGCACAGAGAACAGGCCTACTAATACACGTCTTACACAATGACACTTGCAGCCGAGGCCTTAACTAATTAACATCCTAATAACAATAACAAAACAATTATGCGCACTGTTAAATTGTGCAATATAAAGGTAGTTGCATCAAACCGACGAGTAGAGCCGGACATGCTTTTTACAAGACACATAACAGCTTCTGTTTGGAATAAAACAATAAGAGAAAGACTTTAAAAAATACAGTTTTTTCACAGATATGCCTTATTTGTGATATTTTTTACGTTATCATTCAATCAATCATAGGTACCTATAAATCATCCTTTGGTCCACCATCTTTATTAAATTTCTTCATCTTCATTCTGCGGTTCTGAAACCAGATTTTGACCTGTCTGTCCGTAAGGTTGAGCTGCCTCGCGACCTCGAACCTACGGTCCCGCGTGAGGTACGTGTTAAAGAGGAACTCTTTCTCCAGCTCAAGGATCTGGTGCTTGGTGTATGGACAGCGCTTTTTTCTCGTGGCGCTTGCGTGGAGCCAGTTAGATACCGGGTTATCTGGAGAGAGGGGGTGCGAGACGAGACTGGTGTGAGCCCGGTGCTGCTGGCCCAGATGTAATAAAAACACATGACCCACAAGGGACGAGGCTGATGACAAAAACTCTGGATATCAATTCTGGATATACAAATGTGTTCCAAAGTAGCAATGCACTCCTATACCTGACTGTTGCTGCTGTTTAAAATATGAAACCCATAGTATCAGAACATGGAAACGAGTGAGAGAAAGCTAGCCTATTATCAAGTCCCTATAAATGGCACGCCTCGAATGACATATTTTCAAACACGCGCCCCCTCCACTACTCACACATTTCTACCTGCATCCCCGCAGCTTTACAGAACATAGCATGACCAAATGTAAACGGATGAAGCAGCACTTACTTGGATCGAGGGCCGGTTTCTCTTCTATCTCCCCGTTCAGGTTCGCGGTCTGGCCAGATAGTGTGTCCTTGTCCACCGGGGACGCCGTCGCCACCGTCCCGTTGGCGAAGTCGGACAGGAGCAGTGCGGTGTGGGATCCAGGCAGCGCACTGTCCACTCGCGCGCCCAGGCTCTCCGGTTTGACCCCGTAGTGATGACTTGTCGGTAATCCGGTCAAAGGCAAGGACCCTGAAATGGGCTCAAGCAGCCAGGACTGCATGTAGCGACCCTCCACGTCACCTGGAGCCGGGCCTTGGTGATTCCCATACGGGTGGTGGTACACAGATGACACGGCGCCTGGAAACTGGGTCGATACATGGCCCCAGGACGGGCTGAAGACCGGGGCTTTGGTTGGGAAGGTGCAGGGCCCATGCTCGGTGTGATCGGTGAGCGAGGTGAGCTGCCTCGCATGCTGGAGCCCCCCCGGACCGGAGGGGTATCTGGGCGCGGAGAGCTCCTCGCTCTCGGGAAAGATGAGGGAGTCGACGTAGTAGCTAGTCAACGTTCCAGATGTCGACATGGCAAAAGAGACTTTCACATGTACGCACACATACACAGATACATACAAAAACAAGCGCGCCACACGCGCCACACACACATACACACGCACTAAACCCCACTTTTACAAAATAACAATCTGAAGAAATCAAGTATAGCAACTTGGCACCACAAAGATCTACAGTCGACTAATAGTTGGGAAGCAGGGCTGCCATTCGATTGGGTGACGCGTGCACGTGATCATAAAGGCTGAACAATAAAGGATAAATCAATCCCTTTGGCTATTAAATGCTCGAGGGTCTCTGTCTTAAAACGTAACAATGTCTAGTTTTAAAAGCAAATTATTATTATTTTATACAATTACTGCTGATATAAATGTAGGGCTATGGAAAGGGAGAGTAGGCTAAACTAAAAACCATTGGAAGTATCTGTCCCTTTAGTATAGGTCAGTAAATCCAATAAATAATTATCCCAAAACACACATTTAACGAGTATATTTACACATATGTTATAGGGTAATAAGCATTGCCAATGATACTCACAACAAAACATACAGCGGCTGAACTTAACCAGGATAACGCCGACATATTGGGGCTTATTAACGAAACCAAATGTCATAAACTGCATTCTTTCTATGGCGCCAAGGAATGTAAATTATTCAGATATACTTCCTTAAAACTAATGCTCTGGGTAGCTTTCCATCGTAGTATGTAACCTCTTTCATCTTCTGTGAAAATGTTCAAACCTTTCATATTTTCATTGTCAATAAATATTTATTCGAACCAGACAAAGTTATGGCCGAACCTACAACATTCCAAAATTAAAAAGCTTTTACGCACACACCCCATTAAAGATAAGCTTATAAAGGTGTGCTGTATCATGCTATTTTGTGTAGCCTTAGTTTGGTATTATACAATAATAACCTAATATAATATAAGTTTAAAGCCTAATAGAACCAAAAGTCTGCTGAGAATAATATCTGACTAGTTTCATTTGTTATTTCATCAACGTCCTATGACATTGTTATTAAATCGCCTATTTGGAGAAAAATTATAACATTACTCAGTAAAAGTCATATTATTTTCAGCAGCAGAATATGGAAAAATTGAAATTCGTAAAGCTATTTTTATATTTAACATATTTTTTATATTGAATAGAAATGTGTGTTGGCATAGTAGTAGGTCTACCCGGTCATGTTAACGTATTTACTGCTGCCTTTAAAAATAAAGACATTTGGAAATAATAATATTACTGTTCTAGTCTAATATTATATTCGTATATCCATGGATATGAAAAAAGCTTGTGCATCCAGGATAGCCTAAATTCTGGTTATTAAACAGAACCGAGGAATTAAACAACAATGTTCTATTACAGAAAATATATTAATTCAATCAATAACCTACGTGGAAATAGCCTAATTGTGGCATATTTAAACAGTTAAGATTAAACAAAATAAGCGACAATTGTGGATATTCGTCGTGGAAAATAGTATGAACGTAGTAGTGCACGTCGACCTATAGCCTACCTGGCTTCTTTTTCAAATACTTTACCACTGTTACTAAGAATTAGCCTACAAATATTATTTATATCCAACTATTACTAGGAGTGCTATAAGCCTACTATAAGGCCACTATCATAATTAGGACCCTGTGTTTTGGTTGACCTGGATTTTAACCTTTATTTAAAGTTTTTATATATATATATATATATAAAGTACCATCCTCAGACAATTGCTTTCATTTTTGTTCTAATTCTCATTTCTGGAAAAGGCTTCAAATAAAGGTTAAAATCCAGGTCATGTGACATGATCAACCAAAACACCACTAGCAATTACCACTAGCACTACTACAAATAGGATACCAGCACAACAGTGCCAATTAAGGAAGACACTATGGCTAAAGAAAACAACAATACACTATTAAGTAAAAAAAATTAAAATAAATAAAAACGCTAACAAAGATAGCATAATGTACAAAAGCCGTTGAGTTCCCCTCATAAAAGTGTGAGATACCTCGTGAGAAAAACATGCAACTAATAGATAATTTAATAGATAGTTTAGGGGTTGTATATTTCATTATTCAGACACATAGATCACGTTCTAATCAAATTTGAAAGCAGAAATAAAACTCGTTTTCAGAAACCAAACAACAACGCTCAATGGACATGTAAATACAATACAAACTAACACATATAATTCAACAAGAGCCGAGGAGAAGCTTACTGAACATGCACCCTAAGTCTGGATACAATATGATAAAATCTGAACTAGTATCAAGAGAGGAAATGACGGCATAACACGTTGTAACACTTCACAGATATGTTCTCGAACCTTGCCCTCCCATAGGTTTAGAGAACCGTGAGAGTATAGCCCACAGAATGTGTTCTATTTATTACCATCAAATAAAACTGAAAGCTAGGCCAACACTCTACAGGCCACAGGCGATTGACTACTGCTAAAGAATCCACTCCAGCCTATTTTCCCATACTGAATTTAAAAAAACTGTATAACACACACCAATAACTGAAAAGATAGGCGTTCATCTACCTGGAACGTATTGGGCCTACCACCGTGCATAATCAGATAAGGCTTGGTGAAAATGTGTTAGAGACATTAGCACAAAATAAAGAGGCTAGGTAAAGGCTATGCGCACTTAAACACAGCACAGACAGGCACCTTCAAAAGAAAAAAAGGACACACAAGTGAATGCAATGGCACTTTAAGGCTGTAAACTAAATCAGGGTGTTTTTACCACGGACCCAGTTTACCGCAGGGGTTATTCACTTATTTTGCCCGCAGATAACAGCTTGTCTGGCGGATCTAAATATCGCCATAAAGCCCTTCCCCTCTTTTGTGTCCGGGCTGTATTGCGCAGCGGAAGCATCCGGTTCAATTGCCCACCGGCGCGCCGCTGAGGTCGCTGTTGCCCACTCAACTTCCCCTTCCACTCCAATGCAGTGGTCGTAACCGAGGCCTTGTCTGGCATCGCTGCGTCACGACTGACAGAAAACATGCTTATCTATACGCTAAATCCAAGTCCAACTCGCCTATGGCTGAGCTTTTACCAAGATAAATATAGGATTCAGGGGCTTAATTTAACGACGAAAAATAACAAGTAGAGTTTGTATAAATATTACTGACGATATGTTAAGAGAAATACACGACAGCAAGTCTTTCTCAACAGCTAAAGGCAATGAGAAATGCCCTATTTTGTATCCATATATTTATGGAAACACAAATTACACTCCATCCTATTGCATAAAATTCAATCAGATTTCATGTGTCCCAGACTAAGTTGACTGATGTTTCGATGTATTAAACTGGGCCAATTCAGACAGTTTCGTGTTGTAGAGGTAGAACATGGATCCCAACAACATGAAACTACCTAAATCACTCCACAGTCCGCTCCAGGCCTCAAGACGCACAGCAGCCAATGCATAACGCCACGTCTTCTTCGGTTTTCATATCGATTTCAAACACCAATGCTGTCCATAACGGGCCTGTATTGAAAGTACAATGTTCATTCATGTTCAGTATCAAATCTTTGCACTGGAAACTGTCTTTTTTTTTTTACATGTTGAGTCCCGAAAACACAAATCCCGAACAACAAATTGACTTACCCATTCATCGAAGTTATTCCACTATTCCAATCACAAAATAAAAGAGGATGACTTTTCCAAAAATGCCTAAATACAGTATAACTTTCTACCACTGTCTATAACCTCCTCTCCGGCTAAACGTCTCTCTCTCGACTGAAGTCAGTCTTTGTGGAGAGCGAGAATCGTCATATACGAGCAAGTCATAAAACTCTACAAAAGCCGGCTAGGCTTGCAGCGTTATAGGCCTATGCCAATACGACCTAGACATATTATGACTGGTGTCATATCTAAATCGTTTCCGAGAGCTACTCCATGGATCCTAAAAACATTTCTGAAGGGATAGGCAACAGCCAAGCAATGTGCAACCCAAAGAGCACCTACAACCTCAAATGGGGTTCAATAACCTGTCCAAAATGCCTATACTATTTTACAGAAAGGAAATAGCGAGAAATACAGATGTATAAACACGGACTTCAAAAACCATACTAATCCAGTATATGTGAACTGATAATTTATTACACAATACACAAAAACACAACCTCATATGTACATAATGAAATACACAATAAAAACATTTTCACAATGTAGACTGCTCATGTACATTTCCCTTAGTTCGAGTCTACACAACAATATTATCCTCAACTCATCATAATATATCGGAACAATACATTTAAAGGGCGACTTATCTTATTCCCTTACTGTTGATAGATATGCCTTGATCCACATTGCAAAATGCAGGAAAAGAGGAGTCTGAATCATGTTGTTTCATGCAATCTAAATTTTAAAGAAACTCCACAAATATATGGAATATATGGAATATATTTGTAAAACCCAATCGTGATTTATATGTGTAGCTCCAATTTAGATAAAATGTCATCCATTATTTTAGTCAAGACACCTATTCCAACAAGTGACAGCAATAACAGAACCGAATTAACGAACAATTAACAAAAACAAAAAACAACAAAAAACAACCCATAACATTCACGTTTTACCAGTAGCTTATACAGGACGATGCAAAGGCTTGCCTGTAGGCCTATTAACGATGTACCCTTTTCAACTTGCATTATAACTAAAGCTCATTCAGTGTTATCACGAAAAACCGAAATTTGACGTGAGCTCCCGAATCCTGTTTTCCCGGGTCATTTTCTTCAGTTTCATTCTGCGATTCTGGAACCATATTTTGACCTGCCTGTCGGTCAGGTGCACGCTCCTACTGATCTCTAGGCGACGCTCGCGAGTCAGGTACATGTTGAAGAGGAACTCCTTCTCGAGCTCCAGTGTCTGGTGTTTGGTGTATGGGCAACGTTTCTTCCGGCCGCTTTTTGCTGTTAACCAGTTGGCCGTGCTCTCGCTTTTTGAGTCTCCTAAAGGAAATGGTAGATACATGATTTTAGGCTGACAGCTATGTATGTAAGATAGGCCGCGCGCGTGCGCGCGTGCGTGCGTGCGTGTGTGTGTGTGTGTGTTTGTGTGTGTGTAGTATGTGTGTGTTGTGCAGGTCATTGGGTTGATATAGGCCTTTCCATAAGGAAGGTTCAACGGTCTTGTGTACTTTGCTTGAACTTAAAACATGTGCAGGTAATAACTCAAAAATATTATATGAAATGTATAACATTATTATTACAATATTACAATAAGAACAAATATCAACGGCCAAAAATAAAAACACGCTTTTAGTAGCCTATTTGTTTATGGATAGACATAGCCTACGAATGTTAGGCATATATTGAGCGGCAGTCAAGTACTTTTTTGTCTAAAGAAACAAGGGCCTAAAATGTAAAATCTATGATAAACCTATAGCCTAAGCCTAAACAAATAATTACATGTACTTTTTATAATAACATTACTTTTTTACTGAATTGCTTCTATTCTTTTTTACAAACTTTTCATACCCGCTTGACTTTAAGGCAGTGAAATATTCTCAACTAAAGCATGGTGTCTCCTCTGCCACATATAGACCATATATAAACCCTGTGTAAAAACCAACACCTAAATGACCTCAAAATGCTAAAGCAGAAACCAGTCTCTCGGCAGGTGTTATAATCTTTTAATTTGTCGCCATACCTGTTTCACTATACAGCATGCAATAAACCAACCGTAGCAGAGTGAGTGACCACACCTTTACATGATCTCAGCTCAGCTCACCTTTAGTCGTTTTCACTGACTTTTCCTTCTCGAGCTCCACTTCAGCTTCCTCGGGAGAGGAAGGTTCCCCGTCGGAGGACGCTCGCGTCTCCTCGTCCCCCAGTACGGCGTTCGTCTGCTGGGGCTTGGGCGCGTTACCGGAGGGCAGAGCCTCCTCGGTGTCTCTCCTCTCGTGCTCCGCCGTGGCTGAGCAGGCTAAAGCTGAGGACAGCTGGGGTGTCGGAGTGTGGAAGCGAGTCGGTGCAGTGGGGTGTAGGCCAAAGTGAGAATGAGAGGGGTTAGATTGGGCACCGTGGTAAACTTTATGAGAGTGTGCGTGAGTCTGAGACAAGCGGAAGTAGCCGGGCACGGGTACAGTACCCCCACCACCGCCACCGTCAGTGACTGTGCACGAGCCTGAACCGGAGCCCGTTGTGGTTAGCCTCGAGTATGTCAGGTCTTCGGCTGTTGAGGCTTTGGGGCACTTCTGCGGTTCGTAGAGACAGTACGCGCTCTCCTCCTTAATGCTCTGCGGGAACGAGCAGGGCGCGACCTGAGGACCCACAGTTTGTTGCTGGTCCATTCCGTCCATTCTGCACGACCTCTGCGCGTCCATCCACATCTCCATGCCTGACATATACGCGCCTGACGCGGCAGACATCATGTTATGGGGACCTGCGTTGCTCCGCTTGCCTATGCCAGGGAAGTATCCACAGCTCTGTAGTCCGTAGGGCACCTCTGAGGCGGCGTTATGGGGCAGACACACGCCGCTGCCCGGGTAGTAGTGTCCCCCTACACCCTCGGTCCGACCGCTGATGAGAGAATCCACTAAAAACGCGTTTCCTGCGGGGCTGTCTGAGCATGACATTATTGTAGTGTATTTTGGCGAGGGGAGAAGATAGCCCTTTCTGGCTGACATTTCTTGTGCAAAACATGCTGGATATGATTAGAGGTACCCCCCTCTCCACCGTGCAGACTCTGGAGCCAATAGGAACGCTCGGATACGCAGGGCCCCTCCCCATCCACAACCACGTAGCAGCCGGAGCCATCATAGGTCTGAGGCATAGAAAGGAGACAGCACAGCAATCAGTGCGTTTCTCTCACCTCGCTTTAATGCACCACCGTAGCGCCGACGGGGCGAGGCCCTATGTGCAGAATGCAAACATTCGAAAATAAAAAGTAGTCTATGCGCGCCCATGCATGCGCAAAGGGGAGTTCTGCAGCATATGTTTCCTATCAACTATCAACTCGGTTTGCAGCATTACGAGAAGTGCGTCTTAACTCCTATTATTTTGAACTGTGCGTAAAATAAAATAAGCATAAGGTCATATCAAATGATTCGTTTGTCTTAAGCCCTATGGCTCCCTATGGCTCTCTATAATTGAATCTTTATATGCGTACATTTCACAAAAGAAGACAAAATGGAAACCATTTTCGCTTCAAATAAGACATGCTCAGACGCAACAACAGGAGCAATAAAGGCAAGCCTATATAACCTACCAAGTAATGGCGTATTCACCTCATCGTTATAACATAATTAATATTAAACAAATTACAAAAAGTAGTTTAAACCCTGTTTTACACTGTAGGTTAGTGACCTTTAAAGATGACATTGCAAAAGTTTAGAGACTTCAAGTGCTACATCCTTCAACTGCAGATATGGCTATGCGTTCTTCCTGTACTAAAATGAGAGGTTTACAAGGTTTAACAGCCCTCAGATGCTGTGTAATCGATACTAGACTAGATACAACTAGGCTACATTTACACCTTATAGCTAATTTAAAATGAACGTTCTATATGTATCTAATGGAAAAGTAATACCAGCACATTAGTTCATATTAAACCAAATCAAATAAACAACCACTTTGCAAGTAATTCGCGCCTATAGCCTACACCTTTTCAGGCGCACACATGTCACAATCCTCACCAATTGTAAATGACAACTGTAAGTCAACATTAAGGTTCTCATCAGGTTCAAACAGCTATAGCAAACAGGGCGTAAACAAGACGGCTACACTTTCCTTTACAGTGCTTTAATATAACATAGATCACTGCGTGGGTCTAATTAATTGACAAGTCAATGGATTGCAGAGAAATAAAACACCGAGGAAGGTAGCAGGCCTAATTACCAGGAACATTATACGCTTTCTGCACGGCAATTTTCTCGGTGTTCAAAACACCCGTTTCTTCTAGATCTATTTTATATATAAGATATACACATGGGGATATGAAAATAGACTGTCTATATCCGACTCAAATAGCAGCACTAGATGATTTTTGGGTGTCTGGTTAATTCTAAATCATTGTCAATTTAGCATCGAAGGATGATGGAGTAACGCCTACTGATGTGAGTGGTTACTAATAGGCCTATGTGTAGCCTAATAGCGTGTTACAAAGGCATTGTAAAAGCAAACTATGGATGCAGATAATTAAAATGCGTTTATCAAATATAAAGGTGTGCCATGTCCTATATGAACCTACGCATTTATTATTCACACAATTCACCATACGCGTAAAATATCTTTGTGGGCATCTAATTTACATGCTGTTTCAACAATAACAATACTTTTTTCTCCATTTTGCCTTGAGATGGACACCACAGGGTGAAAACAGAGCCTGATGGCCACAAGCCACCTGGCCCTGGTAATGGTCAAAACTGGCCGAGATTAACTTCAACCTGGGGAGAGAGCGAGAGAGGCGAAGCACATGGCAATGGACGCAACCAAATGGAGGGAGACCAGTTGTGGCCCTATAATACCCCAGAGACAATGGGAATAACCTGAGCAAGTAAGTAAACATGGTCATTTAACCCCCCAAAACACCAACGTGGCATTAAATGTAGACCTATAACCAATTTCTGCATCGTTGCTATAGGCCTATAGTTGTGGTTTAGGTCTAGTGGGATAATAGTTCGGTGGTAAAATAAATAATATTTAAAATTACACTGTCAGGAAAAATTACATCTTATTCAATATGTCTCCCAATTAAACATAGAAGTGAAACTGGTAATAGTTTATTCAATTCTAAAGTATAAGGAACGAAAATGTTTATATGGTGCATAACTGGGGTTGACTATATATTCTGTATATATGGGGGGGGAAAGTCCGTGCACCGACCATTTATTTGCCTGTTCTATTTATTTGCCTGTTGCGTTCCATTACGAGTGAACTTAACTACCAGACAAACCAGCAAAAACACCATCAGCAAAAAAAATATATATATATATATGATATTATGAAATATCAGCCATTCGAAATTCAATACTTAATGTTGACGTTAATTAATTCTGTGCACATGCAGCTCTGAAACAGTTCTAGTCAGCACACACACACCACGCTCCTGTATTGACGTGTAGCCTAGGCCTATCAGTTATATCTCCGTGTTACAGTTATTAGCCAAATTGTGGCTATTAAATCTTCATTTCACAGCTGTCCAGCTTTCATTTCCACCAAAACAGTTTACTCTGAACAACGCTTTGATCAACCTCATATAATGGTGGCCGGGGAGGCCGTTTCGGACGGATCATGTTCGTCGCGAGTGCAGTTATGAACAATAATGCAGAGTTTTATTACATCCAGCGGAAACATTTATTTTCACGAGAGACAAAGGATTAGTAGAGGGGTGTCCACGCGCATTCAAGAGCCGTGGAGAACCCCATTCGCGCCTTGGACTGATACCGAATATCTCCCCCTCTCTTTAGCTTTCTATAAGAGGAACACGTTTCTGGCGTATCACAATCAAACCTACTTTTTCAATCACATCATTTACACTTTTGGCACGGTCCAGAGAGTAATGCCTTCTGGAAGGACACCAAATGCAGATTGGTTCCAAAATAGCCCAGCTATGGGTGAGAGTGGTGATTTCATAAGTGATTGTTGTGATTTAAGAGGGCCTACATTAGCTCCAGATCATCATCAGAAAGAAAAAAAACATTAATTATATAAACCCAATTAAACACCCACTAACTGAATATTTAATGATAAACTACTTTAGAAAAGACATTCACTCCCCTCTTTCCATGATTGTGAACAAATACTTTCAGCCTGTAATAACCTCGATATCTTAAAGTAGGCCTGTTCTACTGGATATTTTGGGCAGATATTTCACGGTATATTTTTGGGCCATGCTCATACATGTCAAATACACAAGCCTAACAAAATTAGCAGAGCACAAAAGAAGTCTGTCAGCATCGCACATGTGTTGCTAGGCTACTACATTTAATATCTTAGCTAGGCCCTCTACAATTCTACTGGCAATCATGTTCTACTACTGACCACCATATTGAATGTGCAACCTAAAGATTAAAACAGCTAAAAGTGGTGCTTAAATTTTTTTTTCTCCAAATAATCTACTTCTGAAAACAGGAAAAGCCAGCTCTCTCACAGAGTATGAGGCTATGTAGGCTAAGTTCTTTGTTCGAGAAAATGTACCTGCATTGCAAGTTTCCCTCGAGAATGTTGAAGGTTTATTTTGCTGGGTTCGAGTTCTTGCAGACAAAAAGATCCACGACAATGACATTGATTTCAACAGCGCCGCCCTGTGGCAGGAAGAAGCGTCTCCGATTGAGCACAAACCCCATGGCCACTACTCTGATCCAAGGAGGACAACCTGCGAGGAGGGAAAAGCCCTCTCAAATGAAGTCGAAGCCGCCAGTGAGCAGAGGCCTTTCCTATCCGTCCTCTCCCCTGTCTTCGCTCTCACCTCCTTGGTAACAGAGTTGATAACCTTGGGTCTCAGACGGTTTATTGCACTGCACTCCAATTGTACAAATGCTCCAGACTCTCAGACAGATTTTATGGCCGCGTTGCTGCAGCAACCGGGAGGATGTCCAGTAATTAGGGACGGAATTCCAGCGCGCAGTAAAGGATGCGCCAGGCGAGGCAAGGCCGGACTATGCCGGAGAGAGGCAACCATAAACTTCAGCCTCTCTCTCCCCGCGTTTATGGCCCTTTTGACTGTCACATATGAACGCCATTGCGCTGCTGCTGGTACTCATAAACAGAGTGATAATAAGAGCAAATATGGCGATGCTCGCTTAGGAGGATGTTGTGGAAGAACGGGTGGTTTTAATTCAATCCGTGAGAGACACAAGTAGGTAAATGAAAATGAGATGCACATGGTGACTGTATTCGGCTTGTTTACCACAGTGTTGTGGATAATTGAGACAAAAATATTCAAAGTTCAAAGCCAATAAATGAACTCCATTGAATGATAAGCCTGTATGATGGTAGCCTATACGTCAGTGCCGAGTTCAAAACAAATAGTTCCATGTTGTCACCCTATACAATTGCAATGAATATACACCCTATACAATTGCAATTGCAAAAAAAAAAATGTAAATGCAATGAGCAAAGGTCATTAGAAAATACAAACTGACACAAATAAGAAATAGTAGCCTAATATTTAGGTGCATATCAACATTTACGATGAGTAAGTAATATTGGTAGCTTGATGAAATATTGGTATTAACTAATCAATCGCTAACATAAATATCGCTTACATGAACAAGGTTTCACATTCGAGTAAATTACTCTTTAACATAATTCCAAATGTTGGATGTATAATCTACCTCTTCCATGAATTAACAAAACAGTTTGAACTATTTAAATTGCATTTTCTTGTCTTATTTCTTTGTGCGTAAAATGTTTTGAGTTGTGCGTAAAAGGCCTGTGCGAAGGTAAAGCATGCGGAAATAACAGCTTTCAAAATGGTTTCGAGTCTGAGTACAATAACCAGTCACATTTGTACATTCCTTCAAAAATCTTTCAATTTTTAATTTCGAAATATAGGATAATACAGAATATTTGGGGCATACCAAGCAATTGATCCAAGATTATGTCCCTGACAGTACATTTCAAAACGCATTTCACGTTCATGTTACTGCAACAGAAAACAAAAAGACCTGTGAATAACATAAAGAAATATTTCGTCCTATTTGAAAAAAACCTGGATGCATATTGGCTGAATCTGGTTATCGAAAGATTGCGGTCTTGTTGCATTCAAGGCCTGTATTAACAACAGGCGTGTCGCAATGCAACAATTCGGCTATAGGCTACAATGAGGCTGAACAAGCTTATATCTGGTTCTGTCTGTATAGGGTTAATATTCTTCTTATTGGGTTTGTCCGTGCATTAACATCAAATTCAAAGCCAAATTAAGTGTGGTAATGAAGTATACAAAATATAAACAAACGTTACTACATGTGTTGTGTTGAAACTATTACAGTGGTAGCAATGGCCTAGTCACGGTTTGGGGTCAACACAATTTAACACCGAGTCCTTATTCTTTTTCTGATATAGCTTTGCAGTTGGTATTCTTTTAAAAGTGATAGGAAATCAGTGGCTGCAAAATAAATAAACCTTACACACAGAGACAATTTACAATCGCGCCCTTCCAAGTCTCATTATTAGGGCACACCAATTCATTAATTAAAGTCATAGCCTCAATTATTAAATGCACAACATCACATATTGTCTGCCAACAAGAAACCTATACCACGTCACCACTCGTACGATTTTACTAACAGAAAACGTAATTTACAAGAGGACTTTTGATTACAAAATGCTCCCGGTTCAGTCATTGTTAGACTGGTAAGGCTGTTCGCGCTTCGAGGCGAAAATGAAGGCTATAGGCCTACAGTGTCACAATAATATTAGGATACACAAGAAACATAGTCTTGGTGAGGACAAAATCCGAAGAAATATATTTTTTAAACAAAGTCTGATGGCCAAAATGCCATCAATGTGTCAATTTAAATCATGCTCGTTCTCAAACTGATGGAAATCAGTAGCGATTCTGCTGCCTGTCCTCGAACTTGAAATTAACAGTTGAGCATCGTGTTGCAGCTGTAGACGTTGTTGTTGTGTTGTTGCTACTGCTGCCACAAACGTCAGGGGAAAGAGACCACAGCGAGTCAATAAGTCTGTAAACGCATATGACAAGTCACACCTAAAGCAGCGGGTTCGTGGTGTAATACTGTAATCTGTCTCTGTTTAATTTCTTTTCCTTCATTCTTCGGTTCTGAAACCAGATTTTCACTTGGCGGTCGGTGAGGTTCAGCATACGAGAAAGCTGGAGTCTTTTCTCTTTGTTGATATACACACTGAAAAAGAACTCCCTCTCCAGTTCTCGGATCTGATATTTTGTATAAGGACATCTTTTCTTACGAGTCCTCTGTCCATCTAGAAGAGAGAAGAGAAGAGAATGTCGGTCACAAAAAAATACAAAAAGCTCAAATTATCCATGACTATGTTCTAGGATTTATAGGCATTGTTATAGGCTTTTAGGTAGTCTATAATTGCGCATTGACCAAATCAATACGACGAAAAATATTGTTATTGCCTCTTTTCATTTCTATATCTTAATTATGCAGTAATTCAATTACAATTACAATATGAAGCCAGTGTTCGTATCCACAACACTGCATATGCTATGCATGATCACTGACAGTTTTCAGCATGCATGTAAGGCTATAGACGAAATGCAATTAATCATAAAATAATATCAACAGTAATAACTCATCAATAGATGAAATTTGATCAGCTTCTTGATTTCTCACATCAGGAACATGACAAATAGCATACTAGTGCAACACACAAACTGCCTGATTGCTTTAACGCACCAGCTCCAATGTCCTAACCCTTAAACCAGAGGCACCCCCCTCATTACAAGCAAGTAAGTGCTATTTTAACGCCAAGAAACCGTGAAACTAGGCTACATTTATGTGCGACCAGGAGTATTAGGTCTACGTTATAATTCACAGTAATAACTACGTGCTTTTTAAAAACTTTAGGGAGTGTTAAGAAAAATCACTCGTTTTGATTTCTTTCACGGCCAATTTCAATTCCAAGCACGTGATCCTGAAGTTTATAACAAAGTTTTGTTGGGGAAATCTACAGGCCCTCTATAAACCTTTTACGCTTATAAAACACCATATAAAAAATTTAACAGCAGCGCGCTAGATTGCAAACTTTCTCTCATAACCAGGCTGCTGACTTAATACGTACTGCTGCTGCTCGATTTCTCCTCATTGTTGCCGGAAGAGGACTCCGGACTGCTGGTCTCCTCGTGTGGCTCCTTCCCCTCAGTGTCCCGGCACGATGGCTCGTGCTCTGCCGCGGAGCTTGTTTGTTTGGTGGCCGTTGTGTTCCCTGAGTAGACGTTAGACGACGGAGCTTCCGAGGCGTTACCGTATGCTGTCTCGAAAAACTGGTCGAAGGCTTGGGGCAGCACCCCATTCCTGCCAACGTTTCCGTAGAAATTGGACGCTGCAGAGCCCGCGCCGGAGTGGTGGTGGTACGCGGCAGCTGCGGCAGAGTTGTTTTTGGCAAACATTTCCCCCATGGTGGGCTGCGAGGACAGACAGTCCCGGTGAACCATGTCCTCCGTGGTGGGGTAGCACTGGGGCAGGTTCCCCCGGTGTGTCCATTTACCAGACGCGTCAATGGCAGCATAGTCCCTGAACGTTACCTCTCTCACGGGCTGGACTTGCGGCAGGTTAGAGGAGTACGAGTATGTCATGGGGCGAGTAGACGGAGTCTGGGACAAAAACGAGGGTAGACCGGAGAAGTCTGCCCCCGCCGAGACGTAGTATGTGCAACTGGGCAAATACATGTTCGAACCGACAGGGACCAGCTCGTCAAAATCCATCATTCCTTCACTCTACCACTATCTGGGTAATGCCTCTATAGCCGCCCTTAACATGGCTCTGGAGCGCCCTGGCTCGTGCCTCTTTGAAGCAGGTTCGCTAGGCAGAAATTTTGAGACGTAAGCTGACGTGGAGCGCCAACTCCATCCATTCTGGGGAGGCGTGGGTCACGTGACCAGCAGCAGCAATTGACATATTTCCCGTGCGTGCGTGTGTGTGTGTGAGAGAGAGAGAGAGAGCGAGAGAGAGAGAGAGCGAGAGAGAGAGAGAGAAAGAGAGGGTGTGTGTGCTATGAGAGAGGGTGTATGTGCGAGTGTGTGTGCACGCGCGTGCGTGCGCGAGCATCACCGAACATGACGACTTATTCAATGAATGAGTGTGTGAGTGTGAGTGACTGAGAGACATACTGTTAGTTGTCCTGAAGCTTGACATTGGTGGTTTATCGCTATGTCGGTCTAAAATGAATTCCCTTACATGCAGCAAGTCAGAGGAAAAACTATAATTGCATTGGTTGTTAAAATGTAGGGAAGTGACATATTGCTATCGAATAATTAACCTGATTCAATATCAATTTCACAGATGCTATTCGCGTTTAGACTTTTAATCTGGGGGGGGTTACTCGTTGAATCCATGCTTCTTGTAAGCTTTATTATATTCCTGAGGGTTTGATGATGTCTTTGGAAACATTACGCATTTGAGGCGTGCCAACAATATCTGTATCCTCTAGAAGTGTAAGTACATTTCATTCAATAGTAAAATCCTAGACTAGTGAACATATTATTTCCATGTTATGTTTGATGTTTGTCACTGAGGTGTGTGGTCATAATTTACAACATTATATTATGACCGTTTGGCTTCACGGCAACATTTGTCAATCAGGGTCATGTTCAAGTAACCCTTGATGTTTGGCCCTGCCTCCAGTCAGGTGTCGGCGACGCCGCGACCAAACAGACATTTTAGGCCATGCAACACTTAGACAACACCAACAGACATAGCTCATATCGACGTTTGGTTGTTAGAATACTCCAAACCCGTACATCATCTAACTTTTGCCACCTAAAAAAAGATAGACGTTTTGTAAGCGGTTTTAAAAGTTGCCAATATTGAACAATGTTGTTTACGACAGTGGTAACCGAGGAGGCACGTGATCAATACTTCATATTCGAGCGCAGTAGGTATATAGATAGAGAGAAATGGGCATGTTGATTGTGGGTGTCTGTCTGGATGTTATAAACACCCAGCGCTAGACCAACAATAGGCTAATTGGAAATGGACGTTTGTTAAATCATAATAGGCCTATGTTAAACAAATGATAATGTGTTACTAGTTAGGTTACATAATTAGGCCTCTACTACACAATGAGTTTGTTTTCAGCTTGAACTCCATCATTTATTAATCATATACGAATATAGGTCTCACCGCCTATAAGTAACACTATTCATCCAGATTGCACAATGCGTAAAGTACCGTTTTACGCACAGATAGGCCTATTTCTAGATGGAATGTGGAAATAGAAATCTATTTCTATGACCTACAAGACATTGTGAACTACAATGCAATTCAGTTTTACAGTCCAATTCAGTTTTAAAGACTCAGCACCCCTTCAGCGGCCCAGACAATAGTCCAGACAATAGTCCAGACAATAGTCCAGACAATATTTGAAACTACAACTATCAGCATTGTGGAATACATTGATGTTGAATCAAGAGCCGATTTGTTTTGAAAGATTTCTCCAGACATCGTCCTCCTTTAAACCCCAATTTTTTTTATGGGATCCGTAGGCCTATGGGCAATAATTATTTTTGAAACCATTATTCATTCTAAAGATTATGTTGGGTAAATATGTATTTCCTTATTAGCACATGTGATGTATAGACAATCTAACCAAAGGTGGAACACTAGTCAAAAGGTTAATACTTCAACATTAAAAAAGGCTTTTTCGCTATATCTCATAATTAGGCTAAATACTATAGCCTGCGTTTTCCTCACGAGTGCTGTACCCATTTCACATCTATTAAATATAATAACAAACACATAGGCCTATGAATTATTAACAACCCAATAAATTGTATTGGGTTATGCAATTTACTTGCTGTATTGAAATACAAAATAACATATATTTAGATGTATCCTTTTCGAGTTTGTTTTTGGAAGATACATTTTGAATAGGCTACATGTGCTGATTCATTTTCTTTTCAATTCTGTAGTATAGTAGGCTATTATCCTCTGGACTATAAATAAGACAACTAAGATATCTCTCGCGGTGGGTTTTGTGTGTTGTGATCCGGTGGAACCTAACTCTAATGTTCCTTGAATGAGCGACCTGAGGTCGGATTAGGACCGCGGGGACTCCCCCATGGCCCCGCCGCGCTTTACCCAAATCCACCCGGACTACCCTCCACACACGGAGCTTCAGGACCCGCCAACGTGACACGTACTGTAATATGACCTCGAAAACATAACATGTACTAAGAAACGGTAAGTAGGCTATGAGCAAAAATAAATAAATAGAAGCATTAGAATATATCGGGTCATCCGTTCATGCATCGTCATGTTGATAGGCCTCCTATTGAAATGATTGCGGGGACACAAACAAACCCTGTGCCTTCTCGACCACACGCTCCGCCTCTTCGTCAATCCAGACAAATTCTACGACTTGAGCTAGAGCTTTTAAGCCGTAATTGAGCACAGGGTGCCCAGGAAAACCAAAGGCACAGACCTGAGTTTTTATAGCTCCTATAGTATTCTACAGCGGGGTTTTTTCCTCAGCCAGACCCCATCAAACCGACCAGGCGTGATAGGAAGTCGCCACCTACACGGACAAAGTCAGGAGCCGAAGCCGTCCAGCGACATAAAAAAAACTAGACATTCTAAAACTTAACAAAGACAGGTAAGATTCATACTTACTCTTATAAAAAATGCATGAGCTGCAAAAACGTTTTTTCTAGGCCTACATAAACTATTTGTCTATACTGACCCAAAAGTTTTAAATCATTGGCTAAAGTTAGAAACAAGTAAAGTTTCAACATGTAAACAGTTTTTATGTTCGAGGAAGACGCTTCATAACACACTTGATTCATGTCGACCCTACGACATCTCTCTTAAGTTCTTGTGGGTTTTCTTCTGTGGCCAAAAAACGAGACGACATCTCTGAGTAAAAGCCCCCCACGCCATAGCCTTGTCTGTGCGGTCGACTTCAAGTTCGGGGAGGGAGAGGGTCACTGCCTGTGGGGTAGGCCCTTATAGTAGACTTCAGGCGCCATTTAAGGGCACAGTATGCCCCGGATGAAGTTTCCCTGATTACAAATTCATTTTCAGCTTCTGGCAGCAACTCTGTGGGTTAAGGAAAAGAGAAGGTGGCTTTAGGTTACAAGACAGATTGATTTCTGCATGTGTGAAGTGATGTCTAAAAATGAACTTAACCTTCGTGGACTGCTTTCTAGACTTTGGAATAGCAGATTTGTTAGTGTAGTTTTAATTTGAGCCCTAGACACCAGTAACCTTACACTGATATTACATCAGAGAACTGTAATGATCAAGAACCCATGGATTATAGTCCTCTCCATTTGGTACATTAAACAATGAACTTTACGCATAGTAAAATAGTCCCCTGTAGCTCAGTTGGGAGAGCATGGCGCTTGCAACGCCAGGGTTGTGGGTTCGTTTCCCACGGGGGGCCAGTATGAAAATATATGCACTCACTAACTGTAAGTCGCTCTGTATAAGAGCGTCTGCTAAATGACTAAAATGTTGACTTCACTACATCTGTTCTCAACAATGGGATGCAAATAGGAATTGATATAGTCCCACTGATGGTAATAAAGGCGATAGGACTGCCACATTAAGGATAAATAAAGATGAAAGTCCCACACTAACTCGTCAGACATATCCAAGTCAATAAGTAGTTATGGTATATTGGTTGGTGACAAATAGGCACACATGGCACAAGGATTTCTTACATGACGAAACAATTCAATCTTTGCTGTCCGGGGATGTCCTTCAATTTTCCATTGTTTCTTTCTTTGTTCTTCAATTACTTATAGATTTACTACTAAAGCCCAAGGATTATTGATACACCAAAATTAATTAACTGTAGTTGTTGACTCAAGTACGATTTTACCATTCAGAAAGTGGTGTGTACCATTTATTATTGGTGTGTACCATGTTTTGTGTACCGTTTATTTGTTCAGCCTAAAGCCAATGAATGGGAAACAAAATGGCGTAGGCCTAGGCTACTTAAATTAACCTTGCACTTTGGCGTAAAGTCTATTGTTTTCTAAAGAAAAACGTGGGGATGTATTATACATCTTCAACTGAAGGATTATTTACATGTTCAACGTAAACATCGAATACGCTACCAATGGGGCTATATAGGCCTATAGCATAGCAACCCATTTCGACGTTACAATAACATTAATTCTAACCCCAAGCCAGAAGAAAGAATTAGGCCTGCTGTAATAATATGCCATTTAGCAGACGCTTTTATCCAAAGTGACTTACAGTCATGTGTGCATACATTTTTACGTATGGGTGGTCCCGGGGATCGAACCCACTACCCTGGCGTTACAAGCGCCATGCTCTACCAATTGAGCTACAGAGGACCACAAAACGTCCAATATACAAAATAAAAAAATGTCGAATAATGTTCAATAAACATTATTCTAATCTAACTAAAGCGTGTGTATTGCACGAAAAGTCGTGATGCTAAATTGCAGAGGCTTATACTCAATTACGCACAGCCTCAACACAAAACGAATCGCCTTTACAATTAATGAGAATGCTCTGCATTTCCACACAAAACACGTGGTACGATTTTACCATTCAGAAAGTGGTGTGTACTCTTTATTATTGGTGTATGCCATGTTTTGTGTACCGTGTATTTGTTCAGCCTAAAGCCAATGAATGTGAAACAAAATGGCGTAGGCTACTTAAATTAACCTTGCACTGTTCAACTTAAACATCGAATACGCTACCAATGGGGCTAAATAAGCCGGTAGCATAGCAACCCATTTCCACGTTACAATAACATTAATTATAACCCCAAGCAAGAAGAAAGGATTAGGCCTGCTGTAAAACGTCCAAAATACAAAATAAAAAAAATTCGAATAATGTTCAATAAACATTTTTCTAATCTAACTAAAGCGTGTGTATTGCACGAAAAGTCATTATGCTAAATTGCAGAGGCTTATACTCAATTACGCACAGACGCAACACAAAACGAATCGCCGTTACAATTAACGAGAATGCTCTGCATTTCAAAAAACACGTGCATAATTTCCATATGTTGATTCGTCAAAAATAGTCTAGATCTAAACATATATTTTGCGATTAATAGGTGTTTGAACTTTAATGAGTTGTAGGCCGTTTACAAGTCTGTGACTCATGCGAAGAGGTCCCGTGTAGCTCAGTTGGTAGAGCATGGAGTTTGCAACGCCAGGGTTGTGGGTTCGATTCCCACGGGGGGGCAGTATGAAAATGTACGTACTCACTAACTGTAAGTCGCTCTGGATAAGAGCGTCTGCTAAATGACTAAAATGTAAGAGGGCGATTACTACTACACATATAGTCATATGAAACATGACCAAAAAGCCCTGATATATACATGAAGATACCAGGAGGCATTAACTTTTTAAAGAACTGTTGATTTATCCACAGGTGACAGAAATGTGAGGAGAGGGCGATGGCGACGACAGAGGGACCGAGGAGGGACTACAAAAGAAAAAACAGCGCCTAGTGGGAACACTATTCAACTCCATGGTCAATGGAGGGACGTGGCATTAGCCTTACTATCTCTTGAATCAATTCAAGGGAAACGACTGATATCTGTCTCGCGTTGAACTCCCAAGGACAGAGTGACACAAAGCGAGTAAAATGACCTCAGCGACAGAGAGTGGACAACCGCAACAACATAACTAACCTTGTGTTGCATGGAATATGGATTATTCCCTATATAGCTCAAAATTGGCGAGAAAATAATTTCACAAGGCAAAAGACACATTTCAAACATTTCACCAGGACCTTTGACTTGTGTAAATAATGTTGAAATGGCTATAGCTTAATAAATTGTGAAACAAAACTGCGTTATTTTGTTTCTCTCCATGTTATAGCCTTCTATAGGAGTCACATACGTTTTGGGCATGTAATACAGGGTAAAGTAGACCCACCAATAGCAGCACTCTATGCTTATCCAAATAATTTGCCTATACGATCGGAGGACGGAAACACAGCAACGAAAACAGGCCTACTTTCTGTTGACGCATCTCGTGCTTTTGAACTTGATTTTCTCATGGACGTCGCTCGCTTGAGATACTAACATAAGTGAACCATATAGAGGTGTGATAACAATGTATAGGCCACAAGTGCACTGGGTTACTTGGATCAATTCGACATTTAGCTCAATTAAAAGCTACATTATTTATACATTGTAATAGTGGTCAAGTAAAATAAATACGTCCCCTACAGGATTCATCATAGAAATTTACTCAAAACTATAACATATATTTTTGTTTGCTTATGATTCGGGTGAGGGACGATTTTGATTTGTCTACGATGGTAGGTTGTTTTTCTCCGGTTCTAGGTATGGGACCTATATCTGAATAACAAAATTAAATGAAAATTGCATGTGTATGATTTAGGCCTGTTTGTTGGCCTGTGTTCTGCGTGAAATTAACGGAAAATAGAACTCATATACAGCTCAATGTGGACAATTAGGGTACTAAACATGAACCTAACGTATAGTAGGCTATAGCCTCAAATAAAATCGTGTATCTCAAATGCAAAAGTGATACTTTGCTTTACTGTAATGTTTTGAAGTTCAGAGTACAAATTAATTATATAGGGAACGGTATGAAACACCACGTGGGCCTATAATGGTAGGTTTACGGGAGTTTTATATGATGAGACAATAGTCTATATTAGAACAAATAGAATGTGTGCTTGAATCGATAAAAACGAAATAATATTGTAGAATATTTCAAGCTTTATCCATTTCATTTCAGATGGAAATCTCATTACTCTTTCCTTTATAAGGACCTGTGTTACGCCGTTCAAAATAACAAGGCACACCATCGACAACAAAGCAAAATACCCAAGAAAACGAATGTGTCTAGGCTACAGGCCTACCCCCCTTTCAATCAACGCAAATTGGAGCACAATAAAAAAAAAAAATAATAACAAAGCGTGTAACTAAAACATAATTAGGCCTACCCAAAAAAACAATAAAGATAACATACTACACTGCAGCCGGACTCCTTTGCGCGCACACAAGGTTAATTTTGGAGTGGGCTGCAAAATCATTGGTGTCAATACACCTTCCTCGTAGAAATTGAGAATAGACCTACTGAATTGTATGGGCCGAGGCAAAAATACCACCGGCTTACTCGAATTAGTAAACGGATAGGCCAGGGCACGAGAGTGCAGCCTACGGAGGTGTGATGCACATATTCTCGGTCAAGTGCCTCTGCTTGACCGCTGTTAAAACGGCCGTATCCCACGGTGTCTACCGGGCTAAGGTCTTTTGGTAGGCTATACTGCGTGAGCTTAAACCTGTATGCGCTATCCTGGCTAGTAGGGTAGGCCTCTGGAAAACGCCATCGGTATATCTCGGCCAGCCAGTTGAAGGTTACAGCCCTCACCATAGTCTCTCTCCATTACCCGGGTAGACAGTGAAGGTCAAAGTAAAGAGCACAGCATTATCCCCGGCCTTTACTCATCTACTCCCCGCCTGACAGAGTGGGGAGAGCGGAGCGCAGTGTGAGAGTATAGGCGCTCCTCCGCCAGACAACAATACGGTTAATACAATAAGCCTACATCATGTCCATGTTCTAAAAAAATCTTTGTTAAGTTTGAAAGCTTTTTTTGTATGTGTTTTTGTTCTATAAGGTTCGACCGCCAAAAGCCATTAAAACGGATGCAAAAATTAATTATCCATGGAGAGAGGCAAAAAACAAGAGGATATGACCTTTTGTGGACGTTTCATTAAAATCAGCTATTTCAGTGCAGATATGAAATGGAAATGGAATAGTGAAGTGCTATAGCCCTTAAAACGTCTGGATGATTTGATAGCGCAGCAAAAAAGATTTACAGACGATCATGTACTTCTTACTTCACTTTGGCCATTTGCAATTAAGCGCGAATCAGCAAGACAGTGAATAATGTGGAGCTCTCTCAACCTGTATGTATTTCATTCATTTTACGCAACAGGGAATTCCAAATTGAACTGCTCCCTGGGTTACTTAGGAGCTGTCATGCCTGGCTTTGCCTTTGGGTGGCAGCAAGACTCCAGCAATGCTGCAGTGAGCGCTGGGAGTGTGCCAGATTCGGAATCGAGTCCAGCCTGCTCTACTCTTTCCGCCAGCCACAGCTTGAATATCTCTCTCCCTGGGTTGCGTGCGCGTTCGCGTGTGTTTGCGTCTGAACCGTGTACCCAAGGACGCAGACAGTGCACGCAGACAGTGCTCTCAGTTAATGCATACTTGACCCTGACTTCAATTTATCTGACAGAGGATTTAGTGTAATGCCTACTTATAAATAATCATTTTGAGAAACTATTTTTACATTATAATTCTTTATGAATTACTGACAACCCTTTATTTGAAGTTCAGCTCATTACACTGCTTGACTAGTTATTTTATGATTAGGCCTACATAGTTTGTTACCAATTAAAAAACTGTTTTAAACTGCAAATCATAATTTATTATACATCATAAACCATGCATGTATACTATAGTAATACAAAAGTAAATACATAAACAATTTATTTCGAGAACTTGTTTATAATCAAGAGGCCTTATAGCCTTATTTAGGTTAGATATGTTATAATGTTATATTTTGATATGATAGCATATTTATACTGCCTTCATGACAGCCTATAGACTATGAAAATAAAATCTACAACGATATTTAATCGTTGGCATCGTAGAAGCAACTTTTCGAACCAGCAAAAACATAAGGATGCGACCGTTTCTATTTAAAATGTATTCATGTGTGATTCCGGATGTTGCTAGACAAATACCATGCACCACAGGTGTGCGAGATCACTGATTAAGAATAGCAAAAGACAATGGCACAGCCTGCAAGCATAATATGTCGAGTTATTTCCCTGTGCCACGGAGAAGGCCGGGCGCTGGCTTTTCTTCAGTCATATATATTTTTCTGTTAAAGCCTCCTGCAGCAACTGATCAATATCTTTACGATATATGGATAACTTAAAGTAGTAGAGGGTGAAAACATCGAATATTCTGGTATGTTTACCAGTATAGACTATATGAGTTTGCTTAGCTGCTTCCTACGCTGAACACATTGTATTTGCAATGCAACATAGCCTACACTCAGCATATATATTCAGAAAACAAACATAACCTCAATGAAATTGAAATAAGTAGACAAACTTGGCGAAGGCCCATGCATTCTGATTCGTGGGGGAAGCTCGTAAAATCATTTTTCATTCCATTTTTTTCTATCAAGTGTGTGTTTATATTTTCTGGCAGAATTCAGTTACCGCAGGATACATTTGAGTAATTATTTTACAATTATAATAAGTTTCTATTTGATCGTGAAATGCTTTTAAGTAAATGTTCATAGCCTGTTATTCACGAAGATAACGACAAGGCGCTTTTGGCATCCTACAACAATAAAAACACAAGTCATTGCTACGGGTTCTGTAAGTGCAAAACCTTTCCCCTCTATAATCACCATGTGTTTGTTTGCTTTGCTAGTTTCATGTCCGCGTTCTTTCTCATATTTGGAGTGGTCTGTGCCACAGTAAAACTTTAAGATACAGGCCCAAGCCTGGTACACTGAGACTTAAAGGATAGGATGCCACTAATACGGTAATAGAACCAAAGTTCTAGGCCTATCAACGAGAAACACATACATTATTATCTTGAGTCACCAGAGTAGTATATGGTGCAAATCAGAATATTATTTAAGAAAGTGCTCTATTATAAATGATCAATTTTCAACCACTTCTGAATGGGAATAATATAATAGTTGTAGGCTGGTGGCGTGATAATACAGCATCAGCGAATCAAAAGGCTGAGGCCTTTTCTCTCGATGTTAAATTCACGGGTTAGGCCTTCATATTAGCATAATGTAATATCACGGTATCAGTATCAGGTAGCTGAAGTACCAACATCTTTATTGTTAAGTCTATTTTCTAAGAAAATGTAAAAACGTTTAAGCTAAAATGGTATTGCATAGGCTTCTAGCTCACTATAAAGCTACTTCACTGATTGGTATAGTATTGCGGTTAATAGAATATGCAACCCATGCACGTTTTCAATCAAATCTATCTTAGAATTAAACATGTAGACCTGCATCACAATGTGGACCTGCAGCAATAATATATCGCATTTGAAATCGCTTCTCATTTTGTGATCTGGTGTGATATTGATATTATCAGCAGACATGAACGCGAGACGCTCAGCTGTTACAACAAAATATGATCAGTCATGTAGGGGATTAAGAAATGCAAAAATGCAAAAAAATAATCATACAGACTTTGTCGTTGGGATGACGAAATTATTGAATAAACTTTGAAAATATTCAAAACAAAGGAAGAACTCAAGGAAATCGAAAACAACGATAGCCTAAACGGTGCCTGGGTGTTTTCTGCAGCACATGGGGGGGCCTACTAATGTTCAAAATCCAAAATTCACACCTCTGTGACGCTGAAGCGGTTATATGGAAACACTTTTGAAATTATGGTATTTTAGCTGTGGCTGACGTTTTTTATGACGTGATAATAAGTAGGAATTCCTATCGAAGAAATGCTTCCTGAATTATATATGATTACATCACAATAATAGTATTATGACGCGAAAATAGACAAAAATGCGCATGAAAGCATTTAAAATAATCGGAATAATCGAAATTAACGGAACATTCACAACTGAGATCGACATATGTAACAGTAAACACTATAGGCAAAACAAATAAATACAATTTGGAGCAATTATCGCTTCGAATAGGCTGTTTGTGCAGGTATTGTTGCTAAATATTTCCACATTGAGCTCATATAAATGTAACTATTTTAGTGTTATTGTTATTATTATTATTATTATTATTATTTATTTATTTATTTATTATTATTATTATAGCCTAGTTGATGTGGCAAAGTAGAGTACAGATGTCAGTCTGGTTAGTCAACTGTAGCGCTTGAGACAATCTCATCAGTAGATGGCGATGTTGGCTCTATAATCCTGCACAAACACTCCAAATAACACTTCCATTATTTGATCTCTCACAAGAATTAGACATTTTCGATGCACTCAATAGATGGATTCAGACCCTTCGTAATACCATCACAACTAGGCGACACATGGAATTACCGTAAAAAAAATTGACAGAGCCCGGAGTAACCCAGTATATGTCTAAACGAGGACCTTCCGGTTGAAGCATAAATCACGGCGGTCAGACATGTTCCTTACACACGGTAAACAGACCTACACACTGACACTCGAGCCTCACACTGCCTCTGAATCTAAGAATACCTTTAACCAAATTATGACGGATTCTTATACATGAGAATAGCCATGACAAAATCACACAATTGACATCAAAATGTCACACCAAAAACGGAACAATTTCTCTGTAATATACTGGACGGATGTTCAAAGCAGAAGTCGTGGACATATATGATTGATTCAACAATGTCCATATTTTATTGGGACGGATTTTCGTGTCAATACTTCTACACCGACATATTTTACAGACACACACAGATGCCTTGAAATATTATAGTTTTGTCTGCAAAGTTTACTTATATAACCACATGAATACACACACAATATAAAACCTATGGTTCATATGGGCACATATGCATTACAAGAGGGATTGCACCATGGATTCGTTATGAGTGAGAGCATGAAGAAGCTAAACTTTAAATTAAGATGCCCATGAAGAGTGGTGTGTTGAAGGGAAATGGAACGGATTCATATTTAACCGTGGAAGCTATAATCCTAAATGCAGTCACTTCCTGTGGATTTCCAAATGTTTTTTTTTTCTCCACACGGTGAAGTGATAAAATTAGAAACTAAAACACACACCTCTCTGAAGTGTGTCTGTTTTCCTGTACTGCATGCCAGTCGCAAAAATTACACGCCCCTTCCTGCTTTGGGATCCATTCACCGCGAACAATATTTTACATCATGGAGAAAAGATGGAAGGTCCAGAGCTTTTATACATGTTCGTTCCAAAAAGGTCCCGGAACGCATTTGGCAAAGTAGGCCTACATTTGTGAATCTTGATCTGTGGGATACAATGTGTCAATTGTTCCAACCAAAAAGCGTGAAGAGCATTTTGAGTGTGTGTGTGTTTGTGTATGTGTTTGTGTTTGTGTGTGTGTATTCAATTCCCATCGTTCAGAACTAGCTGATGCTCTTCACTTTGACGACGACCTTCTTCTCCTTTACGCGTCTGTTCTGAAACCAGATAGTGACCTGTCGCTCGGACAGATTCGTCTGGGCGGATATCCTCCTTCGTTTGTCCTTCGTTATGAATTTATTGGCCGCGTACTCGCGCTCAAGTTCCTTCAGTTGCACCTTGGTGTATGGCACGCGCTTCTTTCTTCCACGTCTGAAGGAGCTCACGTCCCCTCCTATGTGAGACATGGCTTCTGGTGGAGCAAAACGGAAAACAAAATAGATATGGTATAAGGAGTTTACAATAGTAGCCTAGCCATTTGCTCTCATACGAGAGAGAGTTTTACAGAAAAGGCATCGTTTCTAAAATGTTGTTACAGTAGGCATTACATAAAGGCCAAAATATTTCGGACATATAATCATAAAAACACACTGAAAAGTCTGGTTTATTGCGTAAAAACCTCAGGGCTCTCTCCTTGTGTTGTACCTGGTATGGAGGATTTCCACATGTGTCCGGGCTGAGGCTGCTCCTTGGTGCAGTAGACCTGTCCGTTCCACCCGTTTGTAGTCAGAGCCCACGGCTGATAGCTCTCCATGGGCAGCAGGGGCTCGTGCCTGGGTTCGGCTGGCCCGCTCATAGTTGGTACCACGGGCAGGTCCATGTAACTGGGAACGGGCTGGTATGGCCCCGACGCATAGCTCGGATAGAAGGAGAACTCCTTGGCCCGGGAGGTGAAGTCATCGCCCGAGGCGGACGTGTCCATGTACTTTTCCCCGTACGCAGAGGGGAGCTGCGTGCCGCACGACTTTATGCTACTGTGGTGCGACATTCTGCACGGGTAGTAGCCGCTACCGAAGTATCCATAGGGCAGGGACGCGCTGGAGGAGCTTTGCGCAGCCGAGCAAGGGCTGCACTGCTTGGCTGGCTCGCCCATACCGGAGGTGGGGACCTCACTTGAGGAGTACGCCGTGCTCGGAGCAAGGGACGCTGGGTGCGCCATCAGGTTTCTGCATTGGTTCGCCGCAAAGTTGCCTCCCGCAAAACCACCACCGCCAGCGTCCATGTTCTTGCTCACTTCATCGGAAACGTTGTCATAGAGGAACATCACCGACGGGTCGACCCAGCGAGGACGGAGGAGCAGTGATGTTGTCATAGCACGACATCCAACATTGAGGCTTCTGGCTCTTTTTTAAAAAGCACAGAGACTGAAAAAAGGAGATACTGATTCCGAGAGAGTAAAAGACTCTGACTTGCCCTGGTGCAACCAAGGTCGGCCTTCATTGGCCAAGAAGGGGCCACGTGATATGCAAAGAGCACGATAAACATCTCCCAGTGCAGATAATTAAATGTAGAAAAATGCAGTGTTGTCAGATGACCGTACCTATCAAGGGATTTGGCTTGTCTTTTTGCCGCTCAAAAACGAGAGGGTTTCGTGAGTAAATCTAAAACAAAAAACACATATCCTCTCCTATCCCTCCTATATAAGGTTACACTTCAAACATAACTGTGTGACGGACACATTTGTTTGAAAAGGTTCCTATTTTATCATTGGAAAGCCAAATAAAAAGGACCTGGTTGTCCAGACTGTTTCAAAAGACTGCGGTGATTCACCTACTTAAATCCATCCATACACGTTGCTTTTACCCACATAAAGGAAGTGTGTGTAATCATGTCTATGACACAATGTCATCGCAGATTATTTTGTACATTGTGGGCCTGTATTAATTCCACAAATCATAATCCATTCAAACCCCAATACAGCTCACATAATTCGACTAGTAGTACATAGCGTAAGGAATGGTTCGCCAAGGACACGTTTCCCAATATCCCATAAAAGACGACGGAGATGAACTACTAATGTTAACAGTGTTTGAACAGACCGAACCACTGAGGGGAAAACGGATGACTCGTCCAAGAGACACGCATATGATAGAGAATAATCAGATGAGAATTAAAATAAACAAGGCTTTAGAACAACAACAAAACATAGACTTGGAAAACGTCCATCTCCTTTTGCAACTAAAGATACATGGGCTTAAATCCATGGGTGATTCAATCAAAACGCCCCGTTTTCATATCACTCAAGTGAGAGTGATGGATACAGGTTCGAGCACTCAAGAAATGAGTGAGAATTCGGATATAACGTAAGTGTGCACAGAAAATACCAGACCCCTCGCTTCCGACATGTTTACAATATGCAAAGACAGAAAACAGCAATCAAGTTTGGCAACGCAGTTGGTTTTTACATAGCCTACTGGGTAGACGCGGCTAGAGGCCAAGGTCAAGTTGAAAGTTGATGTCTAGCTGACGAGTCTGTTGGGTTATTCAGTCTTTGAAGGACCGGTCTGAGTTCTTGAAAAGGGTGGAAGAGGGGTGAGAATTCCTGGCCGAATGAAAGCTTTGGAGGGCATTAACTTTTACTATCATTTTATTTTCCCAAACGTGTTATTCTCTTTGTGTCTAAGGAAACAGTTTTAGGCATCATGTGTGGTGCACGCTTCTGTGTCTCACATTGGAAAAGTAACCGGAATGTGGCATTTGCAAGCCAATCTCGTGTTTTGGAAAGTTTTAGCGAAGACATGTGCAACATGATGTGATCTCTCAAAAGCAGGATAGATGTGTCGTTGGTTTGTCTGCTTGGTGTTTTTACAGCCAATGACTCTCTTTCCAATTATATTACGTAGGAAGAAAATACACAAGCCTACCTATAGCATATTTTCTCGGCTGCAGTATAATGCAAGAAAAAATATGGTCAATCAGCGGTGTATCACAAATAGGCCTAAATTAAATGATGCAAGTAGTCAAATGTCAAAGTTAGTTTCAGGCTACAAATGGACCAAAAGGAATGTGCGCAAAGATTAATTCATATAGAATTCAAGCATTTTTCCATAGGCATTCTTGACGATTATCGTGTCACAATACTATTATTGTGATGCACTCATATAGAATTCAGGAAAAAAAAATATGTAGGCATTCTTACCTATTATCACGTCATAATAATATTAATAAAAGCAAGCTGTGCCTCAGCCCCCAGCCACAGCTAAAATACTACCAGTAGGCCTATTCGATATTAAAGCTAGATCGTGTGCAGGGTCCACATTATCCATTAAACAGTAGGCCTAATAACAAACGTAGACATATGAATTATCAAATCAGACCAGCTCTTTCTTTGTATACCTATTATTTGAATATTCTGGATGGATGAGGGACTTCGAGAATAATTAAATAAACGGTCTTAGCCTATCAGACGTCAGCTAAAACGAGAGACAACAGACATTATTTGTTGCAATGTTATGCAGTTGGTCACCCACTCAGATTTAGTTTACATTGCGATGCCGTAACGGGACTCAAAATTAATCTTAAAACGCATGAATAGGCTACATCTGTTAGGCTGTTAGGATAGTCTGTCTTAACAGCCTAACTGATCCAAAATCAAACGTTAGGAAAGTCTAACAGCCCCTAAATTCTACATGATGTGCTTTAAAAAGTAGACGACTGATATCTTCCGTAACATGATTAAACTAAAACAACATCCCCATGCTTAATTCGTCAGACATAGCTACAGGTTGATGTCGTTGTAGCCTACCGGTTTGTTGTGAAAGGTCAATCTATTCTTGCGATATTGAAATTAGTGTGTGTGTTTTTTTCACATTCATATCAACCCGTTGACTAACATGTGAGGCTTATATGTGTTACAACATAAAGCCACCCGATAGGCTTTGTTCTAAAATTATAAGGAATTGGTTTAGAGGAGGACTATTAATTGTCCTCCCATTTGGAGAGGAATTTGAAGATTAGTCTATATCAAATTCATATTCCAAGAATCTATGTGATCAAATAAATTGATATTTCAAAAAAATTTCCCCACATCTGGTGCTTAACTTATCTTTACATAAACCATAAACAGATTTGAGAATGCTACTCGTTTCATACCGTGAAATAACACGACTATGTGTTATCTAATATATTTTACATAAGAGATTGTTTTAATATGTTATGTAACCATGATGTGTACGAGGACTAACTAACCTATAACAAAGAATCTATGATACAAACATAACGGCTTTGTGAATCAGGTGTGAGTCATCAGGAACCAACGCTATTACTTTCTCTTTTTGATCACATCAGCATGGGTTAAAGACCCACCAAGATGTTCCAAAATCGAACTTTTCAAAATTGCAATACAGTACATTCCATATTTACATGAACTAATCAAATAAATAGCAATCTAAAGCGAGGTTAATTCTCAAACCCTGGTTTTCCAGCGCGGGGCCTGCAATCAAAACAAATGAGGAGCTGTCACCGAGACGGCGGCGCGCGCATATGCGGTCTGCTTTGAGCCAGTGGTCTGACCAGACCAGACATCCTAGCGAGGAAACAGATCACCGCCATGCGCCACAACCTGGCCCAGACATTCTACTGGCTAGAGAGACCCATCTGTGAGGTCATTACCAAGAGCATGGAAATGCTTAGCTTTCTTCGACTGGCATTGTCATTGCGCCGCAAATAAGAACATTTTAATTGTTTGTGACGTTACAATAAGTCTACAAAAAGAAGTCTAAACCCAGTAAAGGAAAATCTAAACCATTTGGATAGCTATGAACTGCCATCATATTATCATTTTCAAATAACAATGACTATTACAATACGTTGCAAAGATGGGGGCCAATTTCCAACCCGTATATTTTATTCAATCCCTAACGTGAAACCAATATGTGCCTTATCCAGTTGTTATGGTGTGATGTGAAAATAAACAGTGGTAACAAAAAGTATAGCCAGGGTAATACAAATATGTTTCTGCGGTTGAGCCAGTGAACCACAAGGGCGGCCTGGCACATAACTTTTCCATGTTCTCCGGACTGCAACGTGATGTGGCACTAAAGGATAAAATAAAAAGGAAATTGGAAAATGAGTCAACAGGGTGGCTCTTGAATCGCCCCTGACTGACAGCTCTCTTATACATTCGCTTTGACTCAAAGTGTCACAAAGTAGAAGTCTTAAACATTTTGTTTACGGGCTGATAAAACTATAGCTATGTAAGCTACATGTTAAATCATTTATTGGCACAATGGAATCCCAGTAGGCTATATACAGAATACCCAGTCACTCACTAACCATCAAGTTCACTCAGATTGAATCATCAGGAAACTAGGCAACATGTTTTTTCACCAAATGTATTCTTGATGACCTTATTACTCTGGGCACATGTTTCACTATAACCACTGGCGTTTTTGTAAGGCCAAAACGATTCGTCAATTAACAATAAACAAAACAACTCCACAGTAAAAGCATAATTTCAAACTAGCATTGACATAAAATAAGGTTCCTAAAAAGCTATATATTGCACAACACAGAAATGAACGTCAAAGTGTTTACAATTAGGCTAAACACCAACAAAATAGGCTATAACCTATAAGCCAATTCGCCTAAATATATAGACTACATTTTTAGGCATTACATCTCATGGTTTTAAAAAGACAAACATAGTTTGTGCAAAAGCCACTTAAAATCAATTTTATGTTGACGTTAATAACTTTAATTTTGATGTAAAAATGATTATACTACATAGACCTTTGTTTCCAGTGAATGTGAAATTATTTTCAATTTTATTATTGACTTATAGCCTATGTTGTCCTCGATTATGAAATACCCCTAACCCTTCGTGATTTAGTCGCATATTTCATCATTCGAAAGGAAAATTCTTTTTTATATATATAAAGGAAATTCCTGCCATTTTTTCATTAGTAACAAACAAAAAATCAATGATACACTGGTTACGCAATGCTCGATTTTGTAAGAAAAAAAATGAATAGATAGTACATAGAACCTTGATTTCACGCTGAAATGACCAAACACATTTGTTTGATATGCTAACGAAAATTCAGCCTTTTCAACGACATCATGAGCTTCGATTTCACAAAAACAAAATATGTTTTACTTTTTTTTTTAAACACAAGCATTGCACAATGTCACATTCAGTTGGTCATTCAAAACGTTCAAGACATTTTATCTTGTCAAGCGACTACAATTGGGCGGCAGGTAGCCTAGCGGTTAAAGCATCCGGCCATTAACCGAAAAGTCGCTGGTTCGAATCCCTGATGACCCTAATTGCTCTGGATAAGAGCCTCTGCTAAATGATTTTTTTATTTTTTTATGTCGTCGACACAACATAACTCACAATGACACGCCCACATGAGCATCCTATGACACAACCCATTTGATATCAGATAAAGCTCCATTGTCATAACCAATCCACGTCGTCTCACCTTCTTATCGGAATCGCATAGTTTCAGGAAGACAAATTATGTCAACATTTGGTCTTCTGTGAAACCAGCTTTCGGTTAACCTGGTTGTATTGGATAAACACAAATAAACTTGAGACCATGATACAGTACATAAAGTCAGATCATTCATTCAAGGCCATATTTCTAAATATTGGCATCCAATGAAAGCACTGACAAAGTCAGTGGCTTCATATCCAGGAAAGGTAGCCTAATAACAAGGCATGGCACTCTCCATTTTCGATTCCCAAAGCCAACATGTGGATCTTCTCGACGTATGTTGGCGTTTCAGTTAGGAACGATTTGTGTATTCCATAAACATATGCTATAACAACTCAAAGGGATAACTCGGATCTATAAGGATTCTACATTGATTTCATACACAGGAATAGCGGTAGAAGGTGAAAGATACACTAGCCTATTATGAGTCTCTATTAACCACCATAAATACAAGATAGAAAGGAACTGTCCATCTTCCAAGGGAGATAGCGTTTATATAGTATACTGTCCCTTTAAAATTAAAAGGTGAGTCAGGTTATAATGCTCCAAATGAAAACAGGTAAGCTAGCGTTTCAAAAGGCTCGCGCCAGGTGAGTGCTGGGTTTCTTGGTTTGCTACGCTACCGTTTACATTGTGGTAAAACCTATACGGCTACCAAATGGTGTTTTTGGTTTAATGGGGTGATGTAGGTGTCAGTGGCTGCGTAAGATCTCCGTTAGTGAGAAGAGCTGTTAGCAGTAACAAATAGAGGTGCAAAGAGAGATAAAAGGGGGCTTAACAACAGAAGAGCTCCACTTCGCATTCTCTAGACATATTTCCGGGCGCGTTCCAAGGTCAACGCAGTTAAAGCTCTGATGGCTGCGTCATCCAGTTTCAAGGCCAAGTTGTGGCAGAGGAGAGGGGAGGGGCGAGTATTGCATAAAATATATTATTCCATTGGCTTATCCTCTTTACTGACAATCCTATAAGCAAAACCATTCCATGTGAAATTAAACATTGGTTAATTTTTTTTTGCCATGGTGGGCATTGATGGAATAGCTCACTCTTGTTCAAAACTAAAATACTGTGACATATGGCCTAGCCTATAGTCGGGGGTTCCATCGAGCACTGCGCAGACTCCATGGTCAAGTTCAAGTTGTGCCCGCTAGTAAAACCCAGAACGGCGCAATCAGCAATGGCTGCTGAGGGGGCCGCTTCCCTCTTGGATCCCTCGTGTACTATACACTACAGCAAAGAGCAAAACCATAACACACTGTGGTCCGTTTTCCTTTCGGTTCTTGCACTTCTGCCCACATATAGCCTAGGGAGAACAGACGTTGTGGGTCAAACCGTTAAACACAACTAGAAATCTACTCTGAGTGAAAACCAGAGTGAAAGTACTATCAACAATGAGCGAGCCATCCTACCCCATATGGTGTCCTCCGAGTACCATATCTAAAACACACACAATAAAGTGCCACTACTGTAAACGAACAAGGTCAACTTTGAATTGCGCAAAAGAGCATTGTAAGTGTTAGCCTATCTGCTGACAGATCACAAGATAGTAGGCCTATCTGTCTAGACTGGTACGCTGCATAACTCCTCACAAGTGACACACAATGGCTTCTATAGTCCATCCTTATCTGTACCCTTTAGCACAAGGATAGAGTGAAACAAAAGGATATCTCAAGAGAGCATGAGATGGGGCCTATATGAAAAATAGCACAGCCTATAGGGATTAATTGAACAAAAAACATACAACTATTCATTGAAGCACGTGAGACACCAACTTAAATATTATTTTCAAGGATTCCCTATCTTATTTTGTTATATATCCGATGCTATGAAGAAAATTCATTTCAAACATTTGCAGCCAAAAGTACACGAAATGGAAAAGTGTGATGTACACGAAATATTGCAAACAAACATGAATATCACGAAATGTCTGTCTACTTGGTATAGCGTTTAGAAACAATTATAGACCAAGGAAATTGCCTTCAAATTGGCGTTAGAGTTTCCTTTTATATATTCTACTAATCCATATTTATTTTACAGTGTAGACGGTCAGAAATAGAAATCTAAAATATATAATTGCTGTTTGCAAGCCGCGTTGGTAAAGACACAGCTATCGTGTAACAAATTACTGCTTATGCAACAGAGTATCAGCCGATCAGAGATACAGAATAGCACAATTGATAACTAAGACATACTGTATATAGCTAGGCCTATGGAGAAAAGTATCCTTTCATTTTCTGCCAAAACAGAGTGTGTATATTTGGCTGTGATTGTGGGTATTATACTACTGTACTAATATGTAGCCTTGGGCTATAAATCAGTTTCAGAGTTCTCAGACCAGTCGGTATATTTCCATGAACCCAGATGAATGGAAGAAAAACAGTTGAGCGAGAGTGGAACATAGCATGATAGGTTTTTGGAAGGGAAAATATGGGATGTTCGGTTTACACACTATCAAATGCAATTCGTTTCAAAAATATCATTTCATCCAATATTATGAATACAACAGTTATTCACTAGTTATAAATACTCATTTAATGCATGCTCAATAATTTTTGGGAAAAACATGGCAGGCCTACGGCCTTTAAAGCAGGCAAAGCCTCCCATAGCTCAGATGACAGCCTTAGTATTGTAATTACTCATTGTTACACTGTATACTTACAGCAGGCTAACCCTAACCTTCATCCTAACATGGATGATTTAAATCATGCGTAACAGGTAATTGTGATGACCTAACTTGTTGAGCAGAACATAATTAGTACAGGCAGCATTGCAAAGTGTTACCTAAATCCACAATATGCAAAGTTTCTCAAACCACACAAGATAGTATGAAGAAATAGCTAGGCTATTTTGCTATCAATAATGCAAGATTATGAAAACAGCTACACTCAATAATATAGGCTATCGATTGTCAATAACATCATATTGGGAAACATGGTGGGCTTTACAGTATAGGATGCCTATACTCGCAACCTATTATTGCGTTTTTATTCCCATTGACTCCTACTATTGTTCACTCAAACATGGATGGTGTCAGTGAAGTCATTTCAATGGCCTACATGTTACATAGAACGTTACACAGTAATGGCAGCATTACAAAGATAGTTTGAAAACATAGTATGCTAGGTCTTGTTGGTAACTCAAACTTAAAAATATCGAGGAATTTACCCTGTCAGGAGTGTTGGCTGATCCAGAGAGCTAGTTGTGTAGCAGGTCCTCTAGATATAGGCATAAGGAAACAGTTATGTATTACCGAAATAATTTCCCTCTCTGTTGAATTGTATCTGTTGTGAAATATTAGTTAGGTTCTAATGATACATTATATTACTATGGTTCCGATTGTGACTCGGTGGTTCGGACACATCATAAATGTCTCCCGAGCTTGTCTTGACCTGGACTATATCAATTAACAGCATACACAACGTTCTCATGGAGGGACAATAACATTACATACTTTTTTCCACTTTCTTATTTTCAATTCAAGAAGGTCTTCAATTTTACAACACAAGTGGAAGAATTGTACGGTAGCCTACTAGGGCTTCAAAGTGATTGAGTGATGTATGCCTAAAATAAATCTAAAAGATATAATCGCTTTTTGCACACCACGCTGGGACCAAAGAGTCGAAACTATTGTGCAACAAGTTAGCCTACCCGTTGTGCCAGACAGACTATCATCAGATGGGTGATAAAGAATACAACAATTCATAACCTACTCTAAGACATATAGGGCCTATTGAGGAATATAGCTAGTATATTTAGACTATAGATTCAAAGCATAATCCATCCAAAACGTGCATTGTTTTAACAGTATACTGTAATGTATTTCAGAGGGATACACAGAATCAGGAGATAAAAGATGCAGACCTTGAAAACGGCATTTAATATCGTTACAGGACAGGCCGAAACAACACCTTTACTGTGAACTGTCATTGTAAGGGGAGAGTAGAGGGAGGGAAAGCTAGAGAATAAAAAGAAACGGAAGGATAAGGGGAAGGTGGACCTGTGTGCACTGCAAGAGAGTGTGTGCGCAGGAATTTCACTCAGTCAGAGTCGCCGTGACAATCCGGGAGGGCTCGTGTGTGTCGTCCTCTTTTTCAACAGTCGAGGGCGCACGAGGACAGCGATGGCTGCGCGAGATTGCTTGGAGGCATCCCCGGCGTCACACCTTCTCACGACGACCCCTGACGTCATCTTAGTCCCCAGTACCCTGATAGGCTAATGTATCTGAACTGTAGGACACGTCTGATGCGATGCCACATCCCTAACCTGCTCAATCTAACAGTGGAATCAGAGGACCCAAGAACTGGATAGTCCAATAAGGAGTGGGGAAAGAAGACTATGGCTGCATCCCGATTCTCCAGCCTTCTCACAAAGTGTGTACTTGCACACCCCCATCATGGATTAAAAAGCATTTAATTGGTGCTTACATTGATGGGTACACTTAGAAAAAATGGTTATTTGGGGTTCTATACAGAGCCTTTTGGTTATTTGGACGATATTAAAGAATCCTTTACTAAAAAACGTTCTATATATTAACCTAGTGAAGGAAAATAACCATAAGGGTTCTATCCCTACCCCAGAGTGTAATGTGGATTTTAACCAGCAACAGCTAATAAAAGCTAACACAGTCACGTCAAACTCTGAAATGACAGCTAACTTGCTGCCTTTTCATTTGTTTTAGCTTTTTTGCATTGACATTTCTATTCATATTAATGATGCTGCTGCATGATTTCACCTGGTCAGAAAAATGGCTAACTGTCTCTTCCGACACTGGCAGGGGGAGATCCAATCGACACTGGCAGGGGGAGATCGAATCGACACTGGCAGGGGGAGATCCAATCGACACTGGCAGGGGGAGATCCAATCGACACTGGCAGGGGGAGATCGAATCGACACTGGCATGGGGAGATCGAATCCACACTGGCAGAGGGAGATCGAATCGACACTGGCAGGGGGAGATCGAATCGACACTGGCAGAGGGAGATCGAATCGACACTGGCAGGGGGAGATCGAATTCGTATTTTGCAACATTGTTGCCGAGGTCAGAGTGGCAAACAGCAAGGTTCATACAAACCTCTGCTGTTGCAAACTAAATGCTTGCTAGAAGCAAGAACAAATGATGTATTTAATCAAATCATAGCTTACACTCTTAGATCAAAAAGGAGTTCTGTATATAACCTTTTTGGTAAATTCCAATGTTCTATTTCTAAAGGTGCCGCCAGGCATCAATTTGACCCTCATCTAAGCCTGGCTGCCAGCCCCAGAATTTTGGCCAACCAATGGCAGTGCTCCAATGGATAGCAACTTTCTTCAAGTCCAACACCTTGGACAAGCTCATGTTTAGATTGCATGAAAGCTAGTGAGGGCTATGGCAAAAACTGAGAGTTTTCTTCAAAAAATATATGTTTCAACAGTTAAATAATTGAACAGTGCACCAGGAGCAGTGGAGTGATGCCGGGTCACAGGGGCACATGCCCCCTCAGATTAGTCCTGTTTAAAAAAAAAAAAACATTTCTTTATATTTTTCGTTATTGTTGTTGTTGTTTCTCTGTAATACTACTAGACACCTAGCAATTTAATGAAGTTGTCTTTAGCTAGCCCAGATAGGTTCCCAATCTCCCAACCTCATAACTAGCTACCAATAAGCCATTTCAGGCTATCAATCAAGTTAGAGTAGCTAGCTGGTCTAACTATTTTAGCTGGCATGCCCAGGTAGGTCACCTGTGATACAAGTCAGTATTTGATACACGTTGGGAGATGACGTAGAAACCGGCTCTATGAGCAACAGTGAGCGCTGTTACCTTCAAGTAGGCTTTGGATTTGCTAGGGCCTTGTGGCATAAGCATCTGCCTCTGGTTTCAAAGGTTGCATGTTTGAATCCAGCAATAGCAAGTTGTTCTTTATATTTTTGTTTTAAGCCTATCCCAAACCTTAACCCTTACCTTAATCATTCGGAGTTAATGCCTAACCTTAAGAATTCGGAGTTAATGCCTAAACTTAACCTTGGAACAATACAGAGAAGTAACCAAACACTTCGAAATATGACGTTTGGAACAACTTTGAAATGTGAAGTTTGAGAATCATGGATGAATGTTTAATTCTGATGTGAGACTTTGAGAGCTGGTTGGGCATGCCTGCTGGCAAGGTTGGTAGACTTGAGAAAAACAATCAATAACTAAAAGTACTGAATTTTTACGCAGATTTTAGCAGAGATGCAGAGAAGCATATTTATACTGAACAAAAATACAAATGCAACATGCAACAATTTACAGTTCATAGAAGGAAATCAGTCAACTGAAATAAATGCATTAGGCCTTAATCTATGGAGTTCACATGACTGGGCAGGGGCACAGCCATAGGTGGACCAGGGAGGGCATAGGCCCACCCACTGGGGAGCCAGGCCCAGCCAATCAGGATGAGTTTTCCCCCACAAAAAGGCTTTATTACAGACAGAAATTCTCCTCAGACTTATTATAAATAATGTATTAGGTAGCGTAGCGGTTAGAGCGTTGGGCCAGTGACCTGCATTTCAGGAATAACAGTAGCAAGTAGTCCTGATCAGGGGCGTCATGCATCCCAAAAATCTGAAGATGGCTGGGGAGTGGTCCGGAGGGGGGCTAGGCCCCCTCACCATAAGTTTTTCAAACACCTGAAACCGCTTTTTCCTGCAATCTAGAGCCATGATCATTATGCTTAATACTATGTAAAAAATGTTTATTTTTCTGCATATCTAAGCATAGGCTACCTCTTGAGCTGTCTGCATGCTCCTGACTGTTGGTTCTTTTTTTAGAAGAAACTATACTGAAAAAAAATATAATCACAACATGTAAAGTGTTGGCCCCATTTTTCATGAGCTGAAATAAAATATCCCAGAAATGTTCCATACGCACAAAAAGCTTATTTCTCTCACATTTTGTGCACACATTTGTTTACATCCCCGTTAGTGAGCATTTCTCCTTTGCCAAGAGAATCCATCCACCTGACAGGTGTGGCATATCAAGACGCTGATTAAACAGCATGATCATTACACATGTGCACCTTGTGCAGGGGACAATAAAAGGCCACTCTAAAATGTGCAGTTTTGTCACACAACACAATGCCACAGATGTCACACATTTTGAGGGAGGGTGCAATTGGCATGCTGACTGCAGGAATGTCCACCAGGGCTGTTGCCAGATAATTTCATGTTCATTTCTCTACCATAAGCCTCCTCCAACGTTGTTTTAGAGAATTTGGCAGTATGTCCAACTGGCCTCACAACCGCAGACCACGTGTGGGAGAGCGGTTTGCTGATGTCAATGTTGTGAACAGAGCACCCCATGGTGGTGGTGGGGTTATGGTATGGGCAGGCATAAGCTACTGACAGCAAACACAATTGCATTTTATTGATTGCAATTTGAATGCACAAAAATACCTTGGCGAAATCCTGAGGCCCATTGTGAGGCCCATTTTTTAAAAGGAATCTTTGACCAAGAGATGCATATCTGTATTCTCAGTCATGTGAAATCCATAGATTAGGGCCTAATTAATTTTTTTAATTGACTGATTTCCTCATTCGAACTGTACCTTAGTAAAATCAATGAAATTGTTGCATGTTGGGTTTATATTTTTGTTCAGTATATTATATTCATATCTATAAATATTACTATTTATTAGTAGCCATAATTAATAAATGCAGGGTTCTGTATGGAACCAATTTTGATTCAGTGAAGAACCCCTAGGGTTCTGCTCAAAGGGTTCTATATAGAACTTTTAAGGGTTCCATATATGAAGCAACCGATAGAACCCTTTCTGGTTCTATATATAAGCTTTTTTTCTAAGAGTGTAGTGCGCATGTACACAATGGGAGAAGTGTGGAGAATCGGGAAGCACCCAACCTTGTATATTTCATCTCCGTCAATTAGCTAATAACGGCTTGGTCTGGATGCTTATATAGCCTATCCTTCATAGAAAGAATAGTCTACTGAGGATGCTATGCTATAATGGGTAAGCAGAAAACAAACAGAAAGAGAGTTGTAACAGGCCCCAATACGATTCCAGGGCTCAACTTAAAACACCGTGAAATCTTTAGAGTGGTAATATCAAGTTCAACCTCCCCCAAAGGCCACAGCCTTAAAAGCCTTGTCCTTTATCGCTGTGTTTAGTGACTTTTTACTGCACTAGAGTACATACATCAAAGAGAGCTGGAGACAGACAGCCCCCACCCTGAAAACATTCACCGCACATGCACGGCGTCGCCTTTATCTGCTCCTGCGCAATCACCCATAGACCACAGGCGTGTGTGCACAGAGAATGTCAGAAATTGTTTTGTTTAAAATTCACAGTAATCAAATGGTTGTGTTTTCTAGTATCCCTCTAATATTTCTGAAATGACCGACGTTTAACCTTTTTTTGACATGCTTATAAAGTTTCACACTTTATGTTCAAATATGCCATAGCCCTAATGCAGGCTATAGTATAGCTGAAGAAAACCTATGCAATTACAGTAAAACAATGCTTCCTAAATTATAGGCCTTGAGTTGTGATCAAAACCTTGTCACATTGTCCTGTAGCCCATGTTGTTGGTTTTCCAGACTAATATAGCCTAAATTTAATCACAAGTAAAATGGCCAGTAATCTTAACTCTGACCACCAGGACTTGACCTCTGAGTATTTTACTTGACACCACTTTATAGGAGGAGGGGTGAGAGGGAGAAGAGGAGGGGGTGAGAGAGGGAGGTAGAGAGATTGGGAAGAGGGGGGAGGGAGAGGGATAGGGGCACTGAAATGTGACGAAGATTGCGTGTTCTGTTCCAATTACGCAGCGTTCTATGGACACTTGGACAGGGCACTATTGAGTGAACATCTCAATTTCATTTCATTAGACGCTTCGAGGCCCTCATGAAGCATGTTGTTACAAATGGAACATGTTTTAAACGGCTCTATTACTCCCCACTGGTAATCGATCCTGCTTTCACTTCCCTTTAGAATTGAGGTCTCATGGACGTTGTATTATAACAACGTTATTATTTTGTTGTAAGATATCCATTGGGGGCCACGATGCTTTTGATTGAAGCGCTTGCATTGAATAATATAATATTGTCATACATTCTTCTTCACATTAGACGTTTTAAAATAACTTTGTTTTGTTTTAGACAAGCCATACATAATATTTCCTCAAGAATATTGATATTTCCTAAAAAATATATATATAATAATAGGCTATTTTCTGACCACGTCACAACTAACAACACAGATAATTTGTTCCTTGTTAAAAATCGAAATAGTTGGTTTAATAATATGGATGACTACATTACAGATTAGGCTACATAACCTGGTGTCCAAGTTATTAGTCAATTATTGATCTTCATAATTTACATATACATCTTGTTCATCATCTTAATAACTGAGTACCACCTAAGAATTACATTTAGAACCTTTAAAAAATGAATTCATTGAAAGCATGCATGCAGATTTGTCAGAATGCATCATAAGGATGTTGTTTCCTTGTGGAAATTGAGGATTGGAGAACATTGACATTCAGTGGTCTTGCTATATACTCATGATACTGGCACAAAATAATTTGCTCGTTAGCTCATGCCGTGTGATAATGTGCTTGTACACTCCCGTTCCAAAGCTGCTTGTTTTCCCCATTAGCCCTCGACCCCCCCTCTCATCCCGCAGTCGTGATTGCTCGTTCCATAGAGAGATCCTATTTCTAATTCCTAATTCTATGGCTCGTTCTCTGTTTATCCACATCCAATCGATGAAGGGCGTCATCAGGGTTGCCATCATGACGACTGCCCCATTAAGAATGACAGCTCGAGAGAAAGAGAGGGCAATTGTGATCCCTCCCAGAGCTCGTGCCGCACTCTGGAGCGCTCGCCTCGCAGGATCAGAACGTACATCCCCCTCTCTTCTCTTCTATCATTTCAATCCATTCCTCTTCTCTTTTCTCTACTCTCACGACTGAATCCCCTCGCCACCCGTAGTGTCACAGACAGATTGTGCTCTTTCCATAGTAGCAATTTGGCGCTCGTTCATTCCACGCGCGTTCGTTTGTTCGTTCATCGGTAATGGAAAGCAGAAAAGAGATGGTGATGCTCGCGGAGGGAGGCCAACTTGGCACGGCAGTGGGCAAGACGGGCTCTAATTTGTCGGAAGCAGTTGGAAGCCCCGCGCGAGAATCACAAGGAAAAACGGTCCACAGGAACTACACGAGCCCCGGTTCTGCGCCCTACTCGCGAGACAGAGCGGACGATGAGGTGGAGGGCGCACGGGGACCCGTGTGCGCCGATATAAGGCCGGTTGGCATGTCCTCTTCTACGGAGAGACACCGAATAGATCACACCAGCAAAGAAGCTAGCAGCTCGGACACAGAGTCAGACTTCTATGAGGAAATTGATGTGAGCTGCACGCCAGAAAGCATGGACTACCCCAACGGGAAAGGTAATGCACGAAACGGCATGGCACTCTTTATTTCGTTTTCTTCAACACGTTGCATGGATGTGATTTTAAAGTTTGGACAATGTAAACGATTGAATTTAATAGATGTGACAAAGTAAACATAGCCTTCAATAGTAGCCTATTTCTGTGCATGCAGCAACCAGAATGAACAAGTCAATTATGGGGTAACATATACAAGACATTCCATACGATTGTATTATGGAAAGTGGGTGACAACGACTTACTGAACGTAATTGTTATGTTTTTATAACAACGTTCATTTGGAATGAATATCACATGAATGAATGAATTTCACTATAGCTTAACTCTTGGATTGTTACATCCACACCCATGAGAGATCTCATCTTAGGGTTACACCCCCTTAGCTAGGGTTTTAACCACAGTGTCACGTTTTAAACGAGTAACCCCGGAGCCAGACACCCTGTAGCAAATTAACCAATTTGCACGAACTAGGCTACTAGTAGAGATTTTAAGTACTAAACAAACCACAAATAAAAATGATAGACCTAAAAACAAAAATAGCTTTTATATTAATTCGTTGGTAGACTGATTGGATTTGTTTGGGAACCAAACCCTTGGAGAACTGACAACAAACTGTTCATGTCTTTATGGAAAATAGGCTCCAAATGAATTGTCTAATGCTTATTATCAAATGTATTTTTAGGACCTGTTTTCAAATGAATGGGAAAAATTAGCCTACATGTTGAACGAATGATTATACATAGGCCTATGCTATTCTCTTCACAGTTATTTCATGAAAATATTATACTGATATCAGGTAAAATTTGGTTCGGCATAAAATATAATTATCACAATGATTAATTAATATAATTGTCCCTTCTGCAGGTATGGTATTCATTTATATGGATTGTTTAGTTTACTGTATATAGGCCTAATTTAGGATTAGATGCATTTTGGCTAGTTATGGTCCTATGCTTTTGTCAACCTCAATCAAACGAAAAATACAGGCTGCAGTGACAATTATACAAAAACTAAAATAATAAAATAAACCACTGTACAACACACTGTACAATTGTAGGATACTATTGTATTATCAAATGTATCTCTACTTTAGGCTATTCGATAACAAACAATCAGATTTATGTTTTCAAACCATTCCAGGTCGAAACGGTGATTCCCCCAGCCACCCGAGTGACAGCGGCATGGATCCCGGTAAGATGGGTTTGGGCCAGGGATCGCTGTCCTACGGGGCCGACGCGATGCGACGGTACCGGACAGCCTTCACACGTGAGCAAATCGGCCGGTTGGAGAAGGAATTCTACCGGGAGAATTACGTGTCCAGGCCAAGGAGATGCGAACTGGCGGCTTCACTAAATTTACCAGAAACCACAATCAAGGTGAGATTAGGGCCTATAATAACAACAACGATATTTCAACAACATAATACCACTTCTCGACTACATCTAAACCTACATTATTGCCCATAGAACATATTGGTCATATAAAGGACATAGCTTAATTGCGAATCTAAAAAGAAAACAATGTGAGTTCGCTTGAAATCATATCAGACAAATTGAGGCCTAGGCTATGGACTATATTTATGTGGGTTTTCAAAACAATACAGTAAATGCAGCTGCAGGCAACATTTACCAAAATGAAACGGTGATTAATTTTGTTAATGATTAAACCGGAAACATTTAAGGGTCGAGCTTAAGTATTGACTGATGAATTTGGATTTGCATATGGTAATTGGTCTGGCCACTGCTCGCCAACTGTAAGGCCATTTGGAACCATTTGGAATCCCTTGTTTGTCTCGTCACAGACTGATGAAGGTTAATATTTTACCCCGCCTGTCTGTATGTCTGTGTTCCATAGGTGTGGTTCCAGAACCGCCGGATGAAGGACAAGCGGCAGCGTCTGGCCATGACGTGGCCTCACCCTGCCGACCCCGCCTTCTACACCTACATGATGAGTCACGCAGCCGCTACCGGGAACCTCGGTTACCCCTTCCCGTCCCACCTACCATTACCGTATTACTCCCACCTTGGGGTCGGAGCCGGTTCCGCCTCCTCCGCCACCCCGTTCTCCAACCCCCTCAGGTCCCTCGACAGTTTCCGGATGTTGTCTCACCCCTACCAGAGACCCGAGCTTCTGTGTTCGTTCAGGCACCCGTCCCTGTACCCCAGCCCGGCCCACGGCCTCGGTCCCGGGGGAAGCCCCTGCTCCTGCCTCGCCTGTCACTCCGCTCAATCAAACGGCCTTCCACAGAGGCCTACCGGGTCAGACTTCCCGTGCTCCCCAACGAGCAGGACTGACGCGTTTTTGACGTTTACTCCGTCGGTGTTGAGCAAGTCCTTGCCGGTGACTTTGGACCAGAGAGAAGAGGTGCCATTGACCAGATAAAACGAAGAGAGCACATCCACATGTGTTCATTGGACTGGGTCAAACAAGCTCAGAAGAGTGCCATAAGCTTTTACCATGAGCTTTTATCAAACTTCAAGAAAAAACATGAACAGGACTCAAACAGCATGAATACAACGATCACGTGGAGCAGACTCCATACAAGCAGCAGCATAAACGATAGATCCTGCAGTGCGCGCTGTTATATACACCTGCTACATAACAAAAAGGAGCGATGACCGAGCTCGGGGCGCAAACAATTTGCCTACCTTGTTTTTAAGCTATATGTTTTCAAGCACCAACGCGATGATCTCACACATCATGATAGTCTATCCACTGAAAAAATACATTTCAGTTGCAAAACCCCATGCAGACTATGAAACATTATGAGATCGGACAAAAACCACGTTTGATTTATTGAAGATTAATTTGGTGCGAGGAAAGAGAGCCCGGGTGGACTGGGAATTACAGACAAACGTTTATCTCCGTGATGGATGGCGTTAACGATTTATCTTTAAGCCTATTTGTAGTCTCTTCACGTGTTCAAATTGACCTGTTTTGTAAATTGCACTAGAATGATCTATTCCAACTTCCTTTTTAACAAGGGAATTTGTTAACAGACTTGCACCGTCTCATTATGTCTCTCTCTCCCTACCCGAGCCTCCTTTTTTGACGGGCTGGGGCCGAAATGTGCAGATGCTGGTAAAATTAGTAGGTGATGTAGGCCTATATGTACGTGGTGGATGAATTTTGAGTGTTGAATAAATGATAATACCGGCGCGCCGAGGCCGGGGAGGGTTCGTTGCTGCCAAACGGTAACAAGGCGCCAGGGGAACGGATTAGCTCGCGCTGGCTTGACGGGGAAGAGGAGGAGAGGTGACGGGAGTCTGAGAAGAGAACGAGGGAGAAAAGGAGAGGAGGATAGAGAAGGGAAAGGGAAGAAAGAGAAGCCATTGGACAATCACTCCAGGCAAATTAGGCCGAGTTCGTTCGCTCGAGCTGCCCATCTCACCCATAAACCCTCGACTGAACACTTGCCACCACCTCTCTCCCCGTCTCCCCAATGCTACTGCGTCCTACTTCACCTTCAGCCAATGTTCATAAGACCGAATGCTTGGATAAATGCATTTATAACGACTGATTCTGAAAGATAAGCCTTATATTTATTAGCCAACTCATTCTAAAATATTTTTGGGAAATTGCTATTATTTCTTTATGTACATTTCTCGCTTTGCACTGTTACTGACATAGTATTTCATCGAAAGAACCCTGTCATGTTTTAGGGATAGTACGGTAAAAAGGCTCAAGAGAGCAAATTCATATAGGTGCTGAACTCTGGTAATTTTTGCTGAATAAATTGTTGGATTGTTCTGGACTTCAAATTTGCAATAAACAGCATTTCAAACAACAAAATCTATCGAATGTTTTATTTTATGACTCACTATAGGCCTACTAGTTTATTGCAGCTTGGGCATCAAGGGAAGACCTGCATGTAGAGTCCTACTCTAAATCAAATGAAAATAATCTTCCAAAAGGTTTTTCATATTCTATTGATATGGAGCGAATTCATTGCTCATTGTAAGGCCTAAAATAATATAATTATGTAACTTCCTATCATTTCCTTTATTAGTATGCTATTTTAGACAACACAATTGGGCCTAAAGTTGCAAGACATTGTCATTGAATATTGCTCCTGACACAAGCACTAATTTGGCTGAAGTGATCGGTGTCAAAACAGAGATGCTGGGCCTCGTCTTGCGATGTGTGCGCGAGATTGTGTGCGGCAGCTAAGTGGTCCCCGGGCTCCATTGACGCCTGTCATATTTTCTCCACCGGTTAATAGACAACGGCAGAATTAGTTGTCTCGAAAAGATATTGGAATGCAAAAAGATCGATGATCTAACCGGCCCCACCAATCAGCGCGAGCTTAATTGGCTGCATTTTAGGTATACATTTAGGCGTGCGCTCTGTAAACGAGAGCTTTCTGCATATAATGGGACACATTGGAAAAAGGCTGTAGCACCCCGAGCTCAAATAGGCTTCTAATAGGCGTTTACATCGTCGAGAGGGTAGATTAGAAGTTATTTCAGCAAATAAAAAGTGAAAATGTGTGGCGGTGGATAAAATAATCCCAATAGACTATGGCGTTGAAAACGCAGTAACAATACATTATCTCTATAACTATGCAATTAGGCTAAAATTAGACTAATTAAGTCATTATCGTTCTCTAATTAACTAATTTCCAATCCTTATCTAACGAATAAATGAGACAACATTACACTACTGTTGTTTTTACTTAGCCTACCATTTTAGGAAAAAATAGCCTATAGCCTTTTTATCGAGATATGGTTTACGTCATTTAGCAGATGATCTTATCCAGAGCGCTTTACAGGAGTAATTAGGATTAAGAGCGTTGCTCAAGAGCACACTGACAGCTTTTCCGCCTAGTCTGCTGAGGGATTCGAACCAGCGACATTTGCAGTTACTGGCCAACCGCACTTAACCGCTAGCCTAACTGCGGCCCTACCGCTTCCTTTCCCTTTCCAATAAACACAAGTTTCTAAAATATATTAGCCTATATCTATATTTATATGTAGAAAAATATAGTGTTGGCTAATTATTCTTTAGACGCTCCCATTCCGCGATCATCTCCGTGTGTCACGAGGTAAAAGGTTCGTCCTAATCAGAGCCCCCCCTCCCAGATATACCCTCCACCCCAAGCGCGCCGGTGTGATTGATCGCCTTATTAAGTGGAGTTCTTGTAAGTGTGACCAAGCTGATTAAAATGCATATGTTTGGAATAATACACCGTTTAAGCAGCCCGGGTAGGGGCGAAACCACGAGGCAGATTTATGTAAGCTATCACGCCATATTTTAGCCTGATATGGAGGTTGCAGAACGGAAAGGAAAATAGTTTTGGCTGGCATAATAAAATAATAATGTAAAATAAAATGTAAACGAAATACATATTCAAATGCATCGGCCATTTCAAAATGCTGTCCCATTGGACAGTGACAGTGTGAGTTATGGTTAGCAGCCAGGAGCTTAGTTTGATTATCCCATACAGTAGCAGCCACCCCCACCATATGACAATATTTTCAAACGCGCGTCAAAAGTGATACAAATAACGACTACATTTACCCAACAAGGCATGTGGATCCCCTTACTATGTTGAATCCTCAATGGCCTAATCCACCATCAACACGCCATTTAATCGCTGGAAGACAGTAAAGCCTACGACCGAACGGCTGCCATATTCCGGACATAACAGCAATTACATCGGCCTTATAAGATGTTATTAGTGAGAATTGGCTCAGGGCTCGTCGGATCCCTGACTAGCACAAAGCTTCTTGATAGGGGAGGTGCGGAGCAGCTGTCCACTGGAGAGAGAAAAAAACAAAGCCATTCTATCGGAGGCTGCTGCCGCTGCTGTTTAAATTGTATTACATTCTAATTTACAGGCCCTTGTCATAGCGCGCGGAGCTGGCGAAGGGAGGCGTGGATGGACCAATCACTGAGTAATGATGATGAATGGGGAATTAATGCACATACAAGCAAGACAATTTAAGCCTTCATCTGTTTAAATAGGCTTCCAATATAATTTGGAAACGGAGGTCACGTTAAATCAATCGGGCGACGCTTGAAAGTCGTTTTCGGTGGCGTCTTTATCAACATTATTTACGGTGCACGGGAGATGGCTTTTATACCGGGGCTACGGGCTCGGTAGGGAGGAGGAGGGAGAAGGGCCTGGCTGCTCAGAGCTGGTGACATGAGGGAGTGGGGGTGCCTCTTCAATTGTCACCGGTTATTTTATTCAGGTGGATCTAAACAGGTTGTAGCCTAGCTATAGCGTTTGTTGATGTGAGTCAATTCAGACTGGCACATAACACTTTCCCTCACCTAATAGAGCTGTATGGATATTAAGCCAGAGTTTAACGGACCAAGATTTTATTCATGCATGTTTACACCATATGTTTATACATAATGTAGCCCCAGAGACAAGAGAAAAGCACTGATTGGCAAGAGGCAAGATATGGGGGTTTCCAAAATGCTTTCTGCCACGCCATTGGATGATTGAGTAATTCGCTGACTTTATGGTTCCTTAACAAATAGGCCTTTACTCACTCAAACTGTTCTCCACAAGCACTTTAGGGATGCACCACCAATTTGGCATGACAGGGTCGGTACCTAGGCCTACCCCAGCTAACAACAAGTGTTCCCACATCTTTAGATAATGTTCCCTTAAGATTCTCATTAGGTCATTAATTAACATTTTCATAGGAATGTTCCATTGATGTGAAAGGAATGTTTCCAAGAGATCCTTCCCTTAATATCAAATAGCCCTTACCCAGAATGTGGTTACCATTTCCTCAGAATGTAAGATATTAATGTTCTAGACATGTTTCATGAGAACGTTGCAAGAACATTCATGTGTCCAGTTTTCTGTGGGTTAGGAGAATATTCCATCAACATCCCCCCAAAATACATCTTAGCTCTGTTAAAAGTACACTTAAGAAAAACTTGTATTGATCATAGTGATTCAGGAGTATCACTAAAACAGGTTAACATGCCCCACTAACATTAGACAACTATACTGAAATAAGAAAATTATAAGAATACTCAGATTAACTAATAGCTGTCACGGTGATAGTGGCATCTCAGGAAGATCAGCATACCATAAACCCAGAAGTTTTGAGTTCAAATTCCAGGTGAGGACTGTTGAATAATAATTTCTGTATAAATTAACATGCACAATGTGTGTGAAATAGGCCTATGTAAAATGAAAACACTATATTTTATAAGTACTGTGTGTGTGTGAGTGTACGAAATATCCCTTCCGTTTGTAGCTGTATCGAAGTGGAAATCTCTACAACAAAACGGTTGCAAAATCTGATGAGGAAGTTCCACACGTTTTTGATTGTTCTGCTGACATCACGTGACCACCGTTACAATGATCATTACAATAATGCATACTTGCCACGATTCTTCCAGAATGATGTGAGTGAAACAGCAAAAGCTTTTGGGTTTGGTATTTCACGATGTAGACTACACTGCTGTATAAATAGTTTTTTTTAAATAGATTATTTCTGGCAGAATGCCTTTACTACATGTAGTTAGGCTACCTCTCTGCTCCATCCTCACAGATGCTATAGGCCTATGGGTTTCCCTGTAGGTCAATGGGCCTACAGCCTCAACTTTGGTCTAAATATGGACCATTCTCCCCTGTGTCTGGTCCTGACTGTTACCCCCCACTCCCCTGACCATCCATCCATCCTCTCCTGTTACCCCCCCACCCACTCCCCTGACCATCCATCCATCCTCTCCTGTTACCCCCCCCCCACCCACTCCCCTTACCATCCATCCATCCTCTCCTGTTACCCCCCCACCCACTCCCCTGACCATCCATCCATCCTCTCCTGTTACCCCCCACCCACTCCCCTGACCATCCATCCATCCTCTCCTGTTACCCCCCCACCCACTCCCCTGACCATCCATCCATCCTCTCCTGTTACCCCCACCCACTCCCCTGACCATCCATCCATCCTCTCCTGTTACCCCCCCACCCACTCCCCAGACCATCCATCCATCCTCTCCTGTTACCCCCCCCACACCCACTCCCCTGACCATCCATCCATCCTCTCCTGTTACCCCCCCACCCACTCCCCTGACCATCCATCCATCCTCTCCTGTTACCCCCCACCCACTCCCCTGACCATCCATCCATCCTCTCCTGGTACCCCACCCCCACCCACTCCCCTTACCATCCATCCATCCTCTCCTGTTACCCCCCCACCCACTCCCCTTACCATCCATCCATCCTCTCCTGTTACCCCCCCACCCACTCCCCTTACCATCCATCCATCCTCTCCTGTTACCCCCCCACCCACTCCCCTTACCATCCATCCATCCTCTCCTGTTACCCCCCCACCCACTCCCCCTTACCATCCATCCATCCTCTCCTGTTACCCCCCCCACCCACTCCCCTGACCATCCATCCATCCTCTCCTGTTACCCCCCCACCCACTCCCCCTTACCATCCATCCATCCTCTCCTGTTACCCCCCCACCCACTCCCCTTACCATCCATCCATCCTCTCCTGTTACCCCCCCACCCACTCCCCTTACCATCCATCCATCCTCTCCTGTTACCCACCCCCCACCCACTCCCCTTACCATCCATCCATCCTCTCCTGTTACCCCCCCACCCACTCCCCTTACCATCCATCCATCCTCTCCTGTTACCCCCCACCCACTCCCCTTACCATCCATCCATCCTCTCCTGTTACCCCCCCACCCACTCCCCTTACCATCCATCCATCCTCTCCTGTTACCCCCCCACCCACTCCCCTGACCATCCATCCATCCTCTCCTGTTACCCCCCCACCCACTCCCCTGACCATCCATCCATCCTCTCCTGTTACCCCCCCACCCACTCCCCTTACCATCCATCCATCCTCTCCTGTTACCCCCCACCCACTCCCCTTACCATCCATCCATCCTCTCCTGTTACCCCCCACCCACTCCCCTTACCATCCATCCATCCTCTCCTGTTACCCCCCCACCCACTCCCCTTACCATCCATCCATCCTCTCCTGTTACCCCCCACCCACTCCCCTGACCATCCATCCATCCTCTCCTGTTACCCCCCACCCACTCCCCTTACCATCCATCCATCCTCTCCTGTTACCCCCCCACCCCCTCCCCTTACCATCCATCCATCCTCTCCTGTTACCCCCCCCACCCACTCCCCTTACCATCCATCCATCCTCTCCTGTTACCCCCCCCCACCCACTCCCCTTACCATCCATCCATCCTCTCCTGTTACCCCCCCACCCACTCCCCTTACCATCCATCCATCCTCTCCTGTTACCCCCCACCCACTCCCCTTACCATCCATCCATCCTCTCCTGTTACCCCCCCACCCACTCCCCTTACCATCCATCCATCCTCTCCTGTTACCCCCCCCACCCACTCCCCTTACCATCCATCCATCCTCTCCTGTTACCCCCCCCACCCACTCCCCTTACCATCCATCCATCCTCTCCTGTTACCCCCCAGACCTTGGGAGAACCAGGAGTAAAGGTAGTAGTGACCATACTGATCATTCTATTGGCTACAATCAGAGTCTGAAAGTGTCCTAGTCAGCATGCTAATATGATGTGATAGAGTTATTATAGTTATCATTATCTTATTGTTCCCCAGCTTGCTCCATCACATACAGTTGAAGTTGGAAGTTTATGTACACCTTAGCCAAATACATTTAAACTCAGTTTTTTACAATTCCTGACATTTAATCCTAGTAACAATTCCCTGTCTTAGGTCAGTTAGGATCACCACATTATTTTAAGAATGTGAAATGTCAGAATAATAATAGAGAGAATGATTTATTTCAGCTTTTATTTCTTTCATCACATTCCCAGTGGGTCAGAAGTTTACATACACTCAATTAGTATTTGGTAGCATTGCCTTTAAAATTGTTTAACTTGGGTCAAACGTTTTGGGTAGCCTTCCACAAGCTTCCCACAATAAGTTGGCTGAATTTTGGCCCATTCATCCTGACAGAGCTGCTGTGTCACCCCCGTGCTTCACGGTTGGGATGGTGTTCTTCGGCTTGCAAGCTACCACCTTTTTCCTCCAAACATAACGATGGTCATTATGGCCAAACAGTTCTATTTTTGTTTCATCAGACCAGAGGACATTTCTCCAAAAAGTACAATCTTTATCCCCAGTTGCAAACCGTAGTCTGGCTTTTTTATGGTGGTTTTGGAGCAGTGGCTTCTTCCTTGCTGAGTGGCCTTTCAGGTTATGTCGATATATGACTCGTTTTACTGTAGATATAGATACTTTTGTACCTGTTTCCTCCAGCATCTTCACAAGGTCATTTGCTGTTGTTCTGGGATTGATTTGCACTTTTCGCACCAAAGTACGTTCATCTCTAGGAAACAGAACGTGTCTCCATCCAGAGCGGTATGACAGTTGAGTGGTCCCATGGTGTTTATACTTGCGTACTATTGTTTGTACAGATGAACGTGGTACCTTCAGGCGTTTGGAAATTGCTCCCAAGGATGAACCAGACTTGTGGAGGTCTACAATTAATTTTCTGAGGTCTTGGCTGATTTATTTTGATTTTCCCATGATATCAAGCAAAGAGGCACTGCGTTTGAAGGTAGGCCTTGAAATACATCAACAGGTACATCTCCAATTGACTCAAATGATGTCAATTAGCCTATCAGAAGCTTCTAAAGCCATTACATAATTTTCTGGAATTTTCCAAGCTGTTTAAAGGCACATTCAACTTAGTCTATGTAAATGAATTGTGATACAGTGAATTATAAATTAAATAATCTGTCTGTAAACAATTGTTGGAAAAATTACTTGTGTCATGCACAAAGTAGATGTCCTAACCAACTTGCCAAAACTATAGTTTGTTAACAAGAAATTTGTGGAGTGGTTGAAAGTTTTAATAACTCCAACCTAAGTGTATGTAAACTTCCGACTTCAACTGTATTCTGTTTGTATAACACAGCCTATGGAACTCATACATCACATATTCTGTTTGTATAACACAGCCTATGGAACTCATACATCACATATTCTGTTTGTATAACACAGCCTATGGAACTCATACATCACATATTCTGTTTGTATAACACAGCCTATGGAACTCATACATCACATATTCTGTTTGTATAACACAGCCTATGGAACTCATACATCACATATTCTGTTTGTAGAACACAGCCTATGGAACTCAAACATCACATATTCTGTTTGTATAACACAGCCTATGGAACTCATACATCACATATTCTGTTTGTAGAACACAGCCTATGGAACTCATACATCACATATTCTGTTTGTAGAACACAGCCTATGGAACTCAAACATCACATATTCTGTTTGTATAACACAGCCTATGGAACTCATACATCACATATTCTGTTTGTAGAACACAGCCTATGGAATTCAAACATCACATATTCTGTTTGTGGAACACAGCCTATGGAACTCAAACATCACATATTCTGTTTGTAGAACACAGCCTATGGAACTCATACATCTCATATTCTGTTTGTATAACACAGCCTATGGAACTCAAACATCACATATTCTGTTTGTATAACACAGCCTATGGAACTCAAACATCACATATTCTGTTTGTATAACACAGCCTATGGAACTCAAACATCACATATTCTGTTTGTAGAACACAGCCTATGGAACTCAAACATCACATATTCTGTTTGTAGAACACAGCCTATGGAACTCATACATCACATATTCTGTTTGTAGAACACAGCCTATGGAACTCATACATCACATATTCTGTTTGTATAACACAGCCTATGGAACTCATACATCACATATTCTGTTTGTAGAACACAGCCTATGGAACTCAAACATCACATATTCTGTTTGTATAACACAGCCTATGGAACTCAAACATCACATATTCTGTTTGTAGAACACAGCCTATGGAACTCATACATCACATATTCTGTTTGTAGAACACAGCCTATGGAATTCACCCAGATCATGCAATATTGTTTAAAATAATTTAATAAGCACTTTGTTTTATGGGGGACTGTTATTGTTTTACGACCCTCCGGGCAGCCAATGGCTTTGCAGATCGGTCCAGCTCTCCACACATCATTTTATTTTACTGCATGTTGGCCGCTTTACTGCTCGGCAACAGCTTCACCGATGGCGACAGGGAAAGTCTTCCCGCTCGTTCCCAAAGAATCATCATAAGGAGAGAGAACATGAACACACACGCACACACACAGAGGGAAAACGTAAAAAAACAGTAATATATTCTCACAGTTATATTGTGCAAAGCCACACAGCTGAGCAGTACTGTTATTGTGGACCATAGAAGGAGTCCTAGGTCTTTGACACTCTGGTTTCTGTAAGCCTCAACAGCTTTGGGTTACTTTGATATCCTCAGTGAGAATGCGTCATATGGTGTTATGATAGTGAATATCAATCATTAAATATGTCAATCAAATGTTATGGAGGCAACGTAGCCATGTCTTTTTTGACTGGAGAGAGCTTACAGTGGATGTGTTTGGGTAGTCTTTCTTTGTTTAAGTATCGATCGGTATTGTCTGGTGGGTATTTGGCCAATACTGTATATGCATGAAAAAATACACTGACACTGTGCTCTTCTGTGGTGGGTGGTATAGATAACCTTTTGCCCTTTGCTACCTGTGTGTGTGTGTGTGTGTGTGTTTGTGTGTATCTCTTTGTGTATGTGTGTGTGTCTGTGTATGTGTGTTTCTGTGTGTGTGTGTGTGTGTGTGTGTGTGTGTGTGTGTGTGTGTGTTTGTGTGTGTGGGTGTATCACTTTGTGTATGTGTGTGTGTCTGTGTGTGTGTGTGTGAGTGTGTGTGTACCGCTTTGTGTATGTGTGTGTGTGTGATTCTATGTGTGTGTGTGTGCGTGTGTGTGTGTGTGTGTGTATGGGTGTGTGATGGAGCACCTCAGTGCCATGGTGATGTATCCTCATTATTTCCCGTTCCGTGACTGTCACACTCAGCCTGCTGCACCCCTCCAGGGGGACTGGGATGTACGGGCTTCCCCCTCTACCTGCTCGTCCCTTCGCCCCACGGTCAGCCCGAACTGCTGAGTCGCCTCTGACCGCTGACTGCTGACCAATGAGCAGAGTTTTGTGACATCAACGGTCCTAATTGACCATCGTAAGAGCATTTCCACATAGAGTAGAAAGGAGTTGACCCTAACCACCAGTAGAACAGGGTCTGATATGTTCTCTTCACCTTTACAGTCGCTAGTGAAAGTCTACACACCCCTTGCACAATCTTCACATTCTGCTGCTTTAAAATTTACTTTAAAAAGGGATTACATTCGATCTACAGAGCTACACATGCTACTCCACATTTTCAAAGTGAAAGAAAATGAACAGTTAAGATATTCTAGTGTGTGTGTGTGGTGTGTGTGTGTTCAGGGGGTTACAGGTGCCTTCAGAAAGTATTCACACCCCTTCACTTTTTCCAAATGTTGTTGTGTTGCAGCCTAAATTGTAAATTGATTAAATTGGGATTTATTGTTATTGGCCTACACACAATAGCCTATATTGTCAAAGTGGAATTATTTTGTATGACATTTTTACAAATTCATTAAAAATGAAAAGCTGAAATGTCTTGAGTCAATAAGAATTCAACCCATTTGTTGTGGCAAACCTAAATAAATTCAGGAATAAAAATGTGCTTAAAAAGTCACATAATAAGTTGCATGGACTCACTCTGTGTGCAATATTGGTGTTTAACATGATTTTTGAATGACTACCTCATCTCTGTACCCCACACATACAATTATCTGTAAGGTCCCTCAGTTGAGCAGTGAATTTCAAACACAGATTCAACCACAAAGACCAGCGAGGTTTTCCAATGCCTGTTTGCAACAAGGCACTAAATTAATACTGCAAAACATGTGGCAAAGCAATTAACTTTTTGTCCTAAATACAAAGTGTTATGTTCGGGGCAAATCCAATACAACACATTACTGAGTACCACTCTCCAGATTTTCAAGCATAATGGTGGCTGCATCATGTTATAGGTATGCTTGGGGAGTTTTTCAGGATGAAAAATTAACGGATTGGAGCTAAGCACAGGCAAAATACAAAAGGAAAACCTGGTTCAGTCTGCTTTCCACCAGACACTGGGAGATGAATTCACCTTTCAGCAGGACAATAACCTAAAACACAAGGCCTAATCTACACTGGAGTTGCTTACCAAGAAGACGGTGAATGTTCCTGAGTGGCGGCGTTACAGTTTTTACATAAATCTACTTGAAAATCTATGGCAAGACCTGAAAATGGTTGTTTAGCAATAATCAAAAACCTTTTAACAGAGCTTGAAGGATGTTGAAAAGAGTAATTAGGAAATGTTGCACAATCTAGGTGTGGAAAGCTCTTAGGTCGTGTCTACACTTGACACCTACATGCGACTTCTGCTATCAGAATATGAAGATCGCATTGAAGAGACGGGTCTAGACGCACAAAAGTCGCTTTGTGGTCTGATTGTGTTAAGATCTGGCTGACCACTTCAAGAGGTGCTCAGGGATGCATTGTGTGTGGATTTCTCCTCACTCTGGATGCAATCAGGCTATCGAATGAATACAGTGGGCGACGTCATCAGCACTCCTCCCACAATTCTCCAGAAAATGTGTGTTTTGGGAGAGAGGCACCTTTTCATTATAACGTTGGAAGAAATACATTCCTAGCGTGTGAGAAACATGTTTGCTGGTCTCATAAATGCTAGCCAGCTGGCTAATATTTAGAACAAATATTTTTTATTTGGCTAGAGTTACGCTAACCCGAGTTTAGCTGGGTAGTTAGCTACAGTAGTTAGCTACTGCCATCAGTTGTTTTTCTGTTATCATATTTAGCCTATTCCACCGTTTGTAGAATGCCTACTGGTATTTTAATATAGTGTGGGAAAAGGGAATCCGGACACACTGTGGACACGGTAGACACATTTAATTTAATTTAAGGCCTCCTGTAGCTCAGTTGGTAGAGCATGGCGCTTGCAATGCCAGGGTTGTGGATTTGATTCCCACGGGGGGCCAGTATGAAAAATGTAATCGCTGCCAAAGGCACTTCTACAAAGTATTGACTCAGGGGTGTGAATACTTATGTAAATGTGATATTTCTGTGTTTCATTAGCAAAAATATATAAAAACATGTTTCACTTTGTGATGATGGGGTACTGTGTGTAGATGGGTGAGAAAAAAACATATATTTAATAATTTTGAATTCAGGCTGTAACACAACACAATGTGGAATAAGTCAAGGGGTATGAATACTTTCTGAAGGCATCGTAAGTGAGCAAGGTAAGGTTAAACCGTGGGAAAGAGACTAGGGGAGATAGTAGCGGCAGATAGAGAGGGCATCAGTGAACAGCTAAGAGCCTGTACTTAGTGTCTTTAATGGACTCTTTGAAAGGCCACTCACACTGTTAGTCTTTGAGCAGACCTCCCCAAACCTATAAACTTATAGAGAGAAAGAGGGAGGAAAGGAAGGAAAGGGAGGAGTGTGTGAGTGTGTATGTGTGTGTAATGGTTGGTGAGTCACTCCATGGGGGTCTGTGCTATATAAGTGCAGATGTGTGTGTTTATGTTAGTATGATGATAAGTTAGTTGTTCAGGAGGGTGTTTGTGTGTTTGTTAGCATGACGATAGGTTAGTTGTTCAGGAGGGTGTTTGTGTGTTTATGTTAGTATGACGATAGGTTAGTTGTTCAGGAGGGTGTTTGTGTGTTTATGTTAGTATGACGATAGGTTAGTTGTTTAGGAGGGTGTTTGTGTGTTTATGTTAGTATGACGATACGTTAGTTGTTCAGGAGGGTGTTTGTTTGTTTATGTTAGTATGATGATAGGTTAGTTGTTCAGGAGGGTGTTTGTGTGTTTATGTTAGTATGAAGATAGGTTAGTTGTTCAATAGGGTGTTTGTGTGTTTATGTTAGTATTATGATAGGTTAGTTGTTCAGGAGGGTGTTTGTGTGTTAATGTTAGTATGACGATTGGTTAGTTGTTCAGGAGGGTGTTTGTGTGTTTATGTTAGTATTATGATAGGTTAGTTGTTCAGGAGGGTGTTTGTGTGTTTATGTTAGTATTATGATAGGTTAGTTGTTTAGGAGGGTGTTAGTGTATGTTAGTATGATGATAAGTTAGTTGTTCAGGAGGGTGTTTGTGTGTTTATGTTAGTATGACGATAGGTTAGTTGTTCAGGAGGGTGTTTGTGTGTTTATGTTAGTATGACGATAGGTTAGTTGTTCAGGAGGGTGTTTGTTTATGTTAATATGATGATAAGTTAGTTGTTCAGGAGGGTGTTTGTGTGTTTATGTTAGTATGAAGATAGGTTAGTTGTTCAAGATGGTGTTTGTGTGTTTATGTTAGTATGATGATAGGTTAGTTGTTCAGGAGGGTGTTTGTGTGTTTATGTTAGTATTATGATAGGTTAGTTGTTTAGGAGGGTGTCTGTGTATGTTAGTATGATGATAAGTTAGTTGTTCAGGAGGGTGTTTGTGTGTTTATGTTAGTATGACGATAGGTTAGTTGTTCAGGAGGGTGTTTGTGTGTTTATGTTAGTATGACGATAGGTTAGTTGTTCAGGAGGGTGTTTGTTTATGTTAATATGATGATAAGTTAGTTGTTCAGGAGGGTGTTTGTGTGTTTATGTTAGTATGAAGATAGGTTAGTTGTTCAAGATGGTGTGTGTGTGTTTATGTTAGTATGATGATAGGTTAGTTGTTCAGGAGGGTGTTTGTGTGTTTATGTTAGCACGACGATAGGTTATTTGTTCGGGAGGGTGTTAGTATGATGATAAGTTAGTTGTTCAGGAGGGTGTTTGTGTGTTTATGTTAGTATTATGATAGGTTAGTTGTTTAGGAGGGTGTTAGTGTATGTTAGTATGATGATAAGTTAGTTGTTCAGGAGGGTGTTTGTGTGTTCATGTTAGCATGATTATAAGTTAGTTGTTCAGGAGGGTTTTTGTGTGTTTATGTTAGTATGAAGATAGGTTTGTTGTTCAGGAGGGTGTTTGTGTGTTTATGTTAGTACGACGATAGGTTATTTGTTCAGGAGGGTGTTTGTGTGTTTATGTTAGTATGATGATAAGTTAGTTGTTCAGGAGGGTGTTTGTGTGTTTATGTTAGTATGACGATAGGTTAATTGTTCAGGAGGGTGTTTGTGTGTTTATGTTGGTTAGGTTAGTTGTTCAGGAGGGTGATTGTGTGTTTATGTTAGTATGACGATAGGTTTGTTGTTCAGGAGGGTGTTTGTGTCTTTATGTTAGTATGAAGATAGGTTAGTTGTTCAGGAGGGTGTTTGTGTGTTTATGTTAGTATGACGATAGGTTATTTGCTCAAGAGAGTGTTTGTGTGTTTATGTTAGTATTATGATAGGTTAGTTGTTCAGGAGGGTGTTTGTGTGTTTACTGTATGCTGGTATGAGGATAGGTTAGTTGTTAAGGAGGGTGTTTGTGTGTTTATGTTAGTATGATGATAGGTTAGTTTATCAGGAGGGTGTTAGTGTGTTTATGTTAGTATGACGATAGGTTAGTTGTTCAGGATGGTGTTTGTGTGTTTATATTAGTATGATGATAGGTTAGTTGTTCAGGAGGGTGTTTGTGTCACGGTTCAGACAGACGACAAGAGGACCACAATTGCGTCACACCAGAAAGTTTATTAAAACTTAAGGGAAAAGGGAAGTAGGGAGTGAGTGAAGGCTCCAGGGGTTATCCCGTCCAATGTGCTGGGTCTGTGCCCCCCCCAGTGGCAGCGGAAGCGTCCGATGACGCCGGTGGTTGGTGGTCCAGAAGTCCTGGGGGGAGGAAACACAGACACAACGGGGCGGATGAAACAAGGCAGAAGTACAGTTCAAGGGAAATCCAAATACGTTGTAGCAAGGCAGAAGGCTGGTCAGAGTTACCGGGGTCGAAGAGTAGTCAGGAGTCGTAATGGCAGAAAGCAGGTCTGGTTTTCCTGGGGCAGAAGAGTATCCAAGAATCAGGCAGGTCCGGGGTCACAAAACAAGGGGTGAGCCAGAAGGCGAAGCACACAGGTTCGGGGTGTGAGCTTTGCAGACGATCTGACAAAGGAGAGCTGAGAGACGGGACTTTAAATACTGGGAGAGGTTAGTGGGTAATGCAGCGCAGCTGGCAGAGTAATTAGAGCCGAGCAGAGCAGGGACAGGTGGAGCTCGTTAGGCTGAGTAGAGAGAGAGAGATGAGCAGAGTGGAAGATAGTGGAAACACATTAAGGTGGTAACCCGGTGGAGTGAGAGGGCTCATGACAGTTTGTGTGTTTATGTTAGTATGATGATAGGTTAATTGTTCAGGAGGGTGATTGTATGTTTATAATAGTATGACGATAGGTTAGCTGTTAAGGATGGTGTTTGTGTGTTTATGTTAGTATGACGATACGTTAGTTGTTCAGGAGTATGTTTGCGTGTTTATGTTAGGAATGACGATAGGTTAGTTGTTTAGGAGGATGTTTGTGTGTTTATGTTAGTATGACGATAGGTTAGTTGTTCAGGAAGGTATGATGATATGTTAGTTGTTCAGAGGGTGTTTGTGTGTTTATGTTAGTATGATGATAGGTTAGTTGTTCAGGAGGGTGTTTGTGTGTTTATGTTAGTATGAAGATAGGTTGTTCAGGAGGGTGTTTGTGTGTTTATGTTAGTATTATGATAAGTTCGTTGTTCAGGAGGGTGTTTGTGTGTTTATGTTAGTATGACGATAGGTTAGCTGTTCAGGAGGATGTTTGCGTGTTTATGTTAGTATGACGACAGGTTAGTTGTTTAGGAGGATGTTTGTGTGTTTATGTTAGTATGACGATAGCTTAGTTGTTCAGCAGGGTGTTTGTGTCTTTATGTTAGTATGATGATAGGTTATTTGTTCAGGAGGGTATGATGATATGTTAGTTGTTCAGGAGGGTGTTTGTGTGTTTATGTTAGTATGACGATAGGTTAGCTGTTCAGGAGGATGTTTGCGTGTTTATGTTAGTATGACGACAGGTTAGTTGTTTAGGAGGATGTTTGTGTGTTTATGTTAGTATGACGATAGCTTAGTTGTTCAGCAGGGTGTTTGTGTCTTTATGTTAGTATGATGATAGGTTATTTGTTCAGGAGGGTATGATGATATGTTAGTTGTTCAGGAGGGTGTTTGTGTGTTTATGTTAGTATGACGATAGGTTAGTTGTTCAGGAGGGTGTTTGTTTGTTTATGTTAGTATGATGATAGGTTAGTTGTTCAGGAGGGTGTTTGTGTGTTTATGTTAGTATGACCATAGGTTAGTTGTTCAGGAGGGTGTTTGTTTGTTTATGTTAGTATGATGATAAGTTAGTTGTTCAGGAGGGTGTTTGTGTGTTTATGTTAGTGTGAAGATAGGTTAGTTGTTCAATAGGGTGTTTGTGTGTTTATGTTAGTATTATGATAGGTTAGTTGTTCAGGAGGGTGTTTGTGTTTTAATGTTAGTATGACGATTGGTTAGTTGTTCAGGAGGGTGTTTGTGTGTTTATGTTAGTATTATGATAGGTTAGTTGTTTAGGAGGGTGTTAGTGTATGTTAGTATGATGATAAGTTAGTTGTTCAGGAGGGTGTTTGTGTGTTCATGTCAGTATGACGATAGGTTAGTTGTTCAGGAGGGTGTTTGTGTGTTTATGTTAGTATGACGATAGGTTAGTTGTTCAGGAGGGTGTTTGTGTGTTTATGTTAGTATGATGATAGGTTTGTTGTTCAGGAGGGTGTTTGTATGTTTATGTTAGTATGATGACAAGTTAGTTGTTCAGGAGGGTGTTTGCGTGTTTATGTTAGTACGACGCTAGGTTATTTGTTCAGGAGGGTGTTTGTGTGTTTGTTAGTATGATGATAAGTTAGTTGTTCAGGACGGTGTTTGTGTGTTTATGTTAGTACGACGAAAGGTTATTTGTTCAAGAGGGTGTTTGTGTGTTTATGTTAGTATGATGATAAGTTAGTTGTTCAGGAGGGTGTTTGTGTGTTTATGTTAGTATGACGATAGGTTAATTGTTCAGGAGGGTGTTTGTGTGTTTATGTTGGTTAGGTTAGTTGTTCAGGAGGGTGATTGTGTGTTTATGTTAGTATGACGATAGGTTTGTTGTTCAGGAGGGTGTTTGTGTCTTTATGTTAGCACGACAATAGGTTATTTGTTCGGGAGGGTGTTAGTATGATGATAAGTTAGTTGTTCAGGAGGGTGTTTGTGTGTTTATGTTAGTATTATGATAGGTTAGTTGTTTAGGAGGGTGTTAGTGTATGTTAGTATGATGATAAGTTAGTTGTTCAGGAGGGTGTTTGTGTGTTCATGTCAGCATGATTATAAGTTAGTTGTTCAGGAGGGTTTTTGTGTGTTTATGTTAGTATGAAGATAGGTTTGTTGTTCAGGAGGGTGTTTGTGTGTTTATGTTAGTACGACGATAGGTTATTTGTTCAGGAGGGTGTTTGTGTGTTTATGTTAGTATGATGATAAGTTAGTTGTTCAGGAGGGTGTTTGTGTGTTTATGTTAGTATGACGATAGGTTAATTGTTCAGGAGGGTGTTTGTGTGTTTATGTTGGTTAGGTTAGTTGTTCAGGAGGGTGATTGTGTGTTTATGTTAGTATGACGATAGGTTTGTTGTTCAGGAGGGTGTTTGTGTCTTTATGTTAGTATGATGACAAGTTAGTTGTTCAGGAGGGTGTTTGTGTGTTTATGTTAGTATGACGATAGGTTATTTGCTCAAGAGAGTGTTTGTGTGTTTATGTTAGTATGATGATAAGTTAGTTGTTCAGGAGGGTGTTTGTGTGTTTATGTTAGTATGACGATAGGTTAATTGTTCAGGAGGGTGTTTGTGTGTTTATGTTGGTTAGGTTAGTTGATCAGGAGGGTGATTGTGTGTTTATGTTAGTATGATGATAGGTTAGTTGTTCAGGTGGGTGTTTGTGTGATTATGTAGTAGGAGTTAGTTGTTAGGAGGGTGTTTGTGTGTTTATGTTAGTATGACGATAGGTTAATTGTTCAGGAGGGTGTTTGTGTGTTTATGTTAGTATGACGATACGTTAGTTATTCAGAAGGATGTTTGTGTGTTTATGTTAGTATGACGATAGGTTAGTTGTTTAGGAGGATGTTTGTGTGTTTATGTTAGCATGATGATAAGTTAGTTGTTCAGGAGGGTATTTGTGTGTTTATGTTAGTATGAAGATAGGTTTGTTGTTCAGGAGGGTGTTTGTGTGTTTATGTTAGTATGACGATATGTTAGTTGTTTAGGAGGATGTTTTTGTGTTTATGTTAGTATGATGATAGGTTAGTTGTTCAGGAGGGTATGATGATAGTTTAGTTGTTCAGGAGGGTGTTTTGTGTGTTTATGTTAGTATGATGATAGGTTAGTTGTTCAGGTGGGTGTTTGTGTGTTTATGTTAGTATGACGATAAGTTAGTTGTTCAGGAGGGTCTTGGTGTGTTTATGTTAGTATGACGATAGGTTAATTGTTCAGGAGGGTCTTGGTGTGTTTATGTTAGTATGACGATAGGTTATTTGTTCAAGAGGGTGTTTGTGTGTTCATGTTAGCATGATTATAAGTTAGTTGTTCAGGAGGGTGTTTGTGTGTTTATGTTAGTATGACGATACGTTTGTTGTTCAGAAGGGTGTTTGTGTGTTTATGTTAGTATGATGATAAGTTAGTTGTTCAGGAGGGTGTTTGTGTGTTTATGTTAGTACGACGATAGGTTATTTGTTCTGGAGGGTGTTTGTGTGTTCATGTTAGCATGATTATAAGTTAGTTGTTCAGGAGGGTTTTTGTGTGTTTATGTTAGTATGAAGATAGGTTTGTTGTTCAGGAGGGTGTTTGTGTGTTTATGTTAGTATGATGATAAGTTATTTGTTCAGGAGGGTGTTTGTGTGTTTATGTTAGTATGATGATAAGTTAGTTGTTCAGGAGGGTGTTTGTGTGTTTATGTTAGTATGACGATAGGTTAATTGTTCAGGAGGGTGTTTGTGTGTTTATGTTGGTTAGGTTAGTTGTTCAGGAGGGTGATTGTGTGTTTATGTTAGTATGACGATAGGTTTGTTGTTCAGGAGGGTGTTTGTGTGTTTATGTTAGTATGATGACAAGTTAGTTGTTCAGGAGGGTGTTTGTGTGTTTATGTTAGTATGACGATAGGTTATTTGCTCAAGAGAGTGTTTGTGTGTTTATGTTAGTATGATGATAAGTTAGTTGTTCAGGAGGGTGTTTGTGTGTTTATGTTAGTATGACGATAGGTTTGTTGTTCAGGAGGGTGTTTGTGTGTTTATGTTAGTACGACGATAGGTTATTTGTTCAAGAGGGTGTTTGTGTGTGTTCATGTTAGTATGATGACAAGTTAGTTGTTCAGGAGGGTGTTTGTGTGTTTATGTTAGTATGACGATACGTTATTTGCTCAAGAGGGTGTTTGTGTGTTTATGTTAGTATGAAGATAGGTTAGTTGTTCAGGAGGGTGTTTGTGTGTTTATGTTAGTATTATGATAGGTTAGTTGTTCAGGAGGGTGTTTGTGTGTTTACTGTATGCTGGTATGAGGATAGGTTAGTTGTTAAGGAGGGTGTTTGTGTGTTTATGTTAGTATGATGATAGGTTAGTTTATCAGGAGGGTGTTAGTGTGTTTATGTTAGTATGACGATAGGTTAGTTGTTCAGGATGGTGTTTGTGTGTTTATATTAGTATGATGATAGGTTAGTTGTTCAGGAGGGTGTTTGTGTGTTTATGTTAGTATGATGATAGGTTAATTGTTCAGGAGGGTGATTGTATGTTTATAATAGTATGACGATAGGTTAGCTGTTAAGGATGGTGTTTGTGTGTTTATGTTAGTATGACGATACGTTAGTTGTTCAGGAGTATGTTTGCGTGTTTATGTTAGAATGACGATAGGTTAGTTGTTTAGGAGGATGTTTGTGTGTTTATGTTAGTATGACGATAGGTTAGTTGTTCAGGAAGGTATGATGATATGTTAGTTGTTCAGGAGGGTGTTTGTGTGTTTATGTTAGTATGATGATAGGTTAGTTGTTCAGGAGGGTGTTTGTGTGTTTATGTTAGTATGAAGATAGGTTGTTCAGGAGGGTGTTTGTGTGTTTATGTTAGTATTATGATAAGTTAGTTGTTCAGGAGGGTGTTTGTGTGTTTATGTTAGTATGACGATAGGTTAGCTGTTCAGGAGGATGTTTGCGTGTTTATGTTAGTATGACGACAGGTTAGTTGTTTAGGAGGATGTTTGTGTGTTTATGTTAGTATGACGATAGCTTAGTTGTTCAGCAGGGTGTTTGTGTCTTTATGTTAGTATGATGATAGGTTATTTGTTCAGGAGGGTATGATGATATGTTAGTTGTTCAGGAGGGTGTTTGTGTGTTTATGTTAGTATGACGATAGGTTAGCTGTTCAGGAGGATGTTTGCGTGTTTATGTTAGTATGACGACAGGTTAGTTGTTTAGGAGGATGTTTGTGTGTTTATGTTAGTATGACGATAGCTTAGTTGTTCAGCAGGGTGTTTGTGTCTTTATGTTAGTATGATGATAGGTTATTTGTTCAGGAGGGTATGATGATATGTTAGTTGTTCAGGAGGGTGTTTGTGTGTTTATGTTAGTATGACGATAGGTTAGTTGTTCAGGAGGGTGTTTGTTTGTTTATGTTAGTATGATGATAGGTTAGTTGTTCAGGAGGGTGTTTGTGTGTTTATGTTAGTATGACCATAGGTTAGTTGTTCAGGAGGGTGTTTGTTTGTTTATGTTAGTATGATGATAAGTTGAGTTGTTCAGGAGGGTGTTTGTGTGTTTATGTTAGTGTGAAGATAGGTTAGTTGTTCAATAGGGTGTTTGTGTGTTTATGTTAGTATTATGATAGGTTAGTTGTTCAGGAGGGTGTTTGTGTTTTAATGTTAGTATGACGATTGGTTAGTTGTTCAGGAGGGTGTTTGTGTGTTTATGTTAGTATTATGATAGGTTAGTTGTTTAGGAGGGTGTTAGTGTATGTTAGTATGATGATAAGTTAGTTGTTCAGGAGGGTGTTTGTGTGTTTATGTTAGTATGACGATAGGTTAGTTGTTCAGGAGGGTGTTTGTGTGTTTATGTTAGTATGACGATAGGTTAGTTGTTCAGGAGGGTGTTTGTGTGTTTATGTTAGTATGATGATAGGTTTGTTGTTCAGGAGGGTGTTTGTATGTTTATGTTAGTATGATGACAAGTTAGTTGTTCAGGAGGGTGTTTGCGTGTTTATGTTAGTACGACGCTAGGTTATTTGTTCAGGAGGGTGTTTGTGTGTTTGTTAGTATGATGATAAGTTAGTTGTTCAGGACGGTGTTTGTGTGTTTATGTTAGTACGACGAAAGGTTATTTGTTCAAGAGGGTGTTTGTGTGTTTATGTTAGTATGATGATAAGTTAGTTGTTCAGGAGGGTGTTTGTGTGTTTATGTTAGTATGACGATAGGTTAATTGTTCAGGAGGGTGTTTGTGTGTTTATGTTGGTTAGGTTAGTTGTTCAGGAGGGTGATTGTGTGTTTATGTTAGTATGACGATAGGTTTGTTGTTCAGGAGGGTGTTTGTGTCTTTATGTTAGTATGATGACAAGTTAGTTGTTCAGGAGGGTGTTTGTGTGTTTATGTTAGTATGACGATAGGTTATTTGCTCAAAAGAGTGTTTGTGTGTTTATGTTAGTATGATGATAAGTTAGTTGTTCAGGAGGGTGTTTGTGTGTTTATGTTAGTATGACGATAGGTTAATTGTTCAGGAGGGTGTTTGTGTGTTTATGTTGGTTAGGTTAGTTGATCAGGAGGGTGATTGTGTGTTTATGTTAGTATGATGATAGGTTAGTTGTTCAGGTGGGTGTTTGTGTGATTATGTTAGTATGATGATAAGTTGAAGTTGTTAAGGAGGGTGTTTGTGTGTTTATGTTAGTATGACGATAGGTTAATTGTTCAGGAGGGTGTTTGTGTGTTTATGTTAGTATGACGATACGTTAGTTATTCAGAAGGATGTTTGCGTGTTTATGTTAGTATGACGATAGGTTAGTTGTTTAGGAGGATGTTTGTGTGTTTATGTTAGCATGATGATAAGTTAGTTGTTCAGGAGGGTATTTGTGTGTTTATGTTAGTATGAAGATAGGTTTGTTGTTCAGGAGGGTGTTTGTGTGTTTATGTTAGTATGACGATATGTTAGTTGTTCAGGAGGGTGTTTTTGTGTTTATGTTAGTATGATGATAGGTTAGTTGTTCAGGAGGTGTTTTGTATGATGATAGGTTAGTTGTTCAGGAGGGTGTTTTGTGTGTTTATGTTAGTATGACGATAGGTTAGTTGTTCAGGAGGGTGTTTGTGTGTTTATGTTAGTATGACGATAAGTTAGTTGTTCAGGAGGGTCTTGGTGTGTTTATGTTAGTATGACGATAGGTTAATTGTTCAGGAGGGTGTTGGTGTGTTTATGTTAGTATGACGATAGGTTATTTGTTCAAGAGGGTGTTTGTGTGTTCATGTTAGTATGATGATAAGTTAGTTGTTCAGGAGGGTGTTTGTGTGTTTATGTTAGTATGACGATACGTTTGTTGTTCAGAAGGGTGTTTGTGTGTTTATGTTAGTATGATGATAAGTTAGTTGTTCAGGAGGGTGTTTGTGTGTTTATGTTAGTATGACGATAGGTTTGTTGTTCAGGAGGGTGTTTGTGTCTTTATGTTAGTATGATGACAAGTTAGTTGTTCAGGAGGGTGTTTGTGTGTTTATGTTAGTATGACGATAGGTTATTTGCTCAAGAGAGTGTTTGTGTGTTTATGTTAGTATTATGATAGGTTAGTTGTTCAGGAGGGTGTTTGTGTGTTTACTGTATGCTGGTATGAGGATAGGTTAGTTGTTAAGGAGGGTGTTTGTGTGTTTATGTTAGTATGATGATAGGTTAGTTTATCAGGAGGGTGTTAGTGTGTTTATGTTAGTATGACGATAGGTTAGTTGTTCAGGATGGTGTTTGTGTGTTTATATTAGTATGATGATAGGTTAGTTGTTCAGGAGGGTGTTTGTGTGTTTATGTTAGTATGATGATAGGTTAGTTGTTCAGGAGGGTGATTGTATGTTTATAATAGTATGACGATAGGTTAGCTGTTAAGGATGGTGTTTGTGTGTTTATGTTAGTATGACGATACGTTAGTTGTTCAGGAGTATGTTTGCGTGTTTATGTTAGAATGACGATAGGTTAGTTGTTTAGGAGGATGTTTGTGTGTTTATGTTAGTATGACGATAGGTTAGTTGTTCAGGAAGAGTGTGTGTGTTTATGTTAGTATGATGATAGGTTAGTTGTTCAGGAGGGTGTTTGTGTGTTTATGTTAGTATGAAGATAGGTTGTTCAGGAGGGTGTTTTGTGTGTTTATGTTAGTATTATGATAAGTTAGTTGTTCAGGAGGGTGTTTGTGTGTTTATGTTAGTATGACGATAGGTTAGCTGTTCAGGAGGATGTTTGCGTGTTTATGTTAGTATGACGACAGGTTAGTTGTTTAGGAGGATGTTTGTGTGTTTATGTTAGTATGACGATAAGCTTAGTTGTTCAGCAGGGTGTTTGTGTCTTTATGTTAGTATGATGATAGGTTATTTGTTCAGGAGGGTATGATGATATGTTAGTTGTTCAGGAGGGTGTTTGTGTGTTTATGTTAGTATGACGATAGGTTAGCTGTTCAGGAGGATGTTTGCGTGTTTATGTTAGTATGACGACAGGTTAGTTGTTTAGGAGGATGTTTGTGTGTTTATGTTAGTATGACGATAGCTTAGTTGTTCAGCAGGGTGTTTGTGTCTTTATGTTAGTATGATGATAGGTTATTTGTTCAGGAGGGTATGATGATATGTTAGTTGTTCAGGAGGGTGTTTGTGTGTTTATGTTAGTATGACGATAGGTTAGTTGTTCAGGAGGGTGTTTGTTTGTTTATGTTAGTATGATGATAGGTTAGTTGTTCAGGAGGGTGTTTGTGTGTTCATGTTAGTATGACCATAGGTTAGTTGTTCAGGAGGGTGTTTGTTTGTTTATGTTAGTATGATGATAGGTTAGTTGTTCAGGAGGGTGTTTGTGTGTTTATGTTAGTGTGAAGATAGGTTAGTTGTTCAATAGGGTGTTTGTGTGTTTATGTTAGTATTATGATAGGTTAGTTGTTCAGGAGGGTGTTTGTGTTTCAATGTTAGTATGACGATTGGTTAGTTGTTCAGGAGGGTGTTTGTGTGTTTATGTTAGTATTATGATAGGTTAGTTGTTTAGGAGGGTGTTAGTGTATGTTAGTATGATGATAAGTTAGTTGTTCAGGAGGGTGTTTGTGTGTTTATGTTAGTATGACGATAGGTTAGTTGTTCAGGAGGGTGTTTGTGTGTTTATGTTAGTATGACGATAGGTTAGTTGTTCAGGAGGGTGTTTGTGTGTTTATGTTAGTATGATGATAGGTTTGTTGTTCAGGAGGGTGTTTGTATGTTTATGTTAGTATGATGACAAGTTAGTTGTTCAGGAGGGTGTTTGCGTGTTTATGTTAGTACGAGCGCTAGGTTATTTGTTCAGGAGGGTGTTTGTGTGTTTGTTAGTATGATGATAAGTTAGTTGTTCAGGGACGGTGTTTGTGTGTTTATGTTAGTACGACGAAAAGGTTATTTGTTCAAGAGGGTGTTTGTGTGTTTATGTTAGTATGATGATAAGTTAGTTGTTCAGGAGGGTGTTTGTGTGTTTATGTTAGTATGACGATAGGTTAATTGTTCAGGAGGGTGTTTGTGTGTTTATGTTGGTTAGGTTAGTTGTTCAGGAGGGTGATTGTGTGTTTATGTTAGTATGACGATAGGTTTGTTGTTCAGGAGGCTGTTTGTGTCTTTATGTTAGCACGACGATAGGTTATTTGTTCGGGAGGGTGTTAGTATGATGATAAGTTAGTTGTTCAGGAGGGTGTTTGTGTGTTCATGTTAGCATGATTATAAGTTAGTTGTTCAGGAGGGTTTTTGTGTGTTTATGTTAGTATGAAGATAGGTTTGTTGTTCAGGAGGGTGTTTGTGTGTTTATGTTAGCAACGACGATAGGTTATTTGTTCAGGAGGGTGTTTGTGTGTTTATGTTAGTATGATGATAAGTTAGTTGTTCAGGAGGGTGTTTGTGTGTTTATGTTAGTATGACGATAGGTTAATTGTTCAGGAGGGTGTTTGTGTGTTTATGTTGGTTAGGTTAGTTGTTCAGGAGGGTGATTGTGTGTTTATGTTAGTATGACGATAGGTTTGTTGTTCAGGAGGGTGTTTGTGTCTTTATGTTAGTATGATGACAAGTTAGTTGTTCAGGAGGGTGTTTGTGTGTTTATGTTAGTATGACGATAGGTTATTTGCTCAAGAGAGTGTTTGTGTGTTTATGTTAGTATGATGATAAGTTAGTTGTTCAGGAGGGTGTTTGTGTGTTTATGTTAGTATGACGATAGGTTAATTGTTCAGGAGGGTGTTTGTGTGTTTATGTTGGTTAGGTTAGTTGATCAGGAGGGTGATTGTGTGTTTATGTTAGTATGATGATAGGTTAGTTGTTCAGGTGGGTGTTTGTGTGATTATGTTAGTATGATGATAAGTTAGTTGTTAAGGAGGGTGTTTGTGTGTTTATGTTAGTATGACGATAGGTTAATTGTTCAGGAGGGTGTTTGTGTGTTTATGTTAGTATGACGATACGTTAGTTATTCAGAAGGATGTTTGCGTGTTTATGTTAGTATGACGATAGGTTAGTTGTTTAGGAGGATGTTTGTGTGTTTATGTTAGCATGATGATAAGTTAGTTGTTCAGGAGGGTATTTGTGTGTTTATGTTAGTATGAAGATAGGTTTGTTGTTCAGGAGGGTGTTTGTGTGTTTATGTTAGTATGACGATATGTTAGTTGTTTAGGAGGATGTTTTTGTGTTTATGTTAGTATGATGATAGGTTAGTTGTTCAGGAGGGTATGATGATAGTTTAGTTGTTCAGGAGGGTGTTTTGTGTGTTTATGTTAGTATGATGATAGGTTAGTTGTTCAGGTGGGTGTTTGTGTGTTTATGTTAGTATGACGATAAGTTAGTTGTTCAGGAGGGTCTTGGTGTGTTTATGTTAGTATGACGATAGGTTAATTGTTCAGGAGGGTCTTGGTGTGTTTATGTTAGTATGACGATAGGTTATTTGTTCAAGAGGGTGTTTGTGTGTTCATGTTAGCATGATTATAAGTTAGTTGTTCAGGAGGGTGTTTGTGTGTTTATGTTAGTATGACGATACGTTTGTTGTTCAGAAGGGTGTTTGTGTGTTTATGTTAGTATGATGATAAGTTAGTTGTTCAGGAGGGTGTTTGTGTGTTTATGTTAGTACGACGATATGTTATTTGTTCTGGAGGGTGTTTGTGTGTTCATGTTAGCATGATTATAAGTTAGTTGTTCAGGAGGGTTTTTGTGTGTTTATGTTAGTATGAAGATAGGTTTGTTGTTCAGGAGGGTGTTTGTGTGTTTATGTTAGTATGATGATAAGTTATTTGTTCAGGAGGGTGTTTGTGTGTTTATGTTAGTATGATGATAAGTTAGTTGTTCAGGAGGGTGTTTGTGTGTTTATGTTAGTATGACGATAGGTTAATTGTTCAGGAGGGTGTTTGTGTGTTTATGTTGGTTAGGTTAGTTGTTCAGGAGGGTGATTGTGTGTTTATGTTAGTATGACGATAGGTTTGTTGTTCAGGAGGGTGTTTGTGTCTTTATGTTAGTATGATGACAAGTTAGTTGTTCAGGAGGGTGTTTGTGTGTTTATGTTAGTATGACGATAGGTTATTTGCTCAAGAGAGTGTTTGTGTGTTTATGTTAGTATGATGATAAGTTAGTTGTTCAGGAGGGTGTTTGTGTGTTTATGTTAGTATGACGATAGGTTTGTTGTTCAGGAGGGTGTTTGTGTGTTTATGTTAGTAACGACGATAGGTTATTTGTTCAAGAGGGTGTTTGTGTGTGTTCATGTTAGTATGATGACAAGTTAGTTGTTCAGGAGGGTGTTTGTGTGTTTATGTTAGTATGACGATAGGTTATTTGCTCAAGAGGGTGTTTGTGTGTTTATGTTAGTATGAAGATAGGTTAGTTGTTCAGGAGGGTGTTTGTGTGTTTATGTTAGTATTATGATAGGTTAGTTGTTCAGGAGGGTGTTTGTGTGTTTACTGTATGCTGGTATGAGGATAGGTTAGTTGTTAAGGAGGGTGTTTGTGTGTTTATGTTAGTATGATGATAGGTTAGTTTATCAGGAGGGTGTTAGTGTGTTTATGTTAGTATGACGATAGGTTAGTTGTTCAGGATGGTGTTTGTGTGTTTATATTAGTATGATGATAGGTTAGTTGTTCAGGAGGGTGTTTGTGTGTTTATGTTAGTATGATGATAGGTTAATTGTTCAGGAGGGTGATTGTATGTTTATAATAGTATGACGATAGGTTAGCTGTTAAGGATGGTGTTTGTGTGTTTATGTTAGTATGACGATCGTTAGTTGTTCAGGAGTATGTTTGCGTGTTTATGTTAGAATGACGATAGGTTAGTTGTTTAGGAGGATGTTTGTGTGTTTATGTTAGTATGACGATAGGTTAGTTGTTCAGGAAGGTATGATGATATGTTAGTTGTTCAGGAGGGTGTTTGTGTGTTTATGTTAGTATGATGATAGGTTAGTTGTTCAGGAGGGTGTTTGTGTGTTTATGTTAGTATGAAGATAGGTTGTTCAGGAGGGTGTTTGTGTGTTTATGTTAGTATTATGATAAGTTAGTTGTTCAGGAGGGTGTTTGTGTGTTTATATTAGTATGACGATAGGTTAGCTGTTCAGGAGGATGTTTGCGTGTTTATGTTAGTATGACGACAGGTTAGTTGTTTAGGAGGATGTTTGTGTGGTTATGTTAGTATGACGATAGCTTAGTTGTTCAGCAGGGTGTTTGTGTCTTTATGTTAGTATGATGATAGGTTATTTGTTCAGGAGGGTATGATGATATGTTAGTTGTTCAGGAGGGTGTTTGTGTGTTTATGTTAGTATGACGATAGGTTAGCTGTTCAGGAGGATGTTTGCGTGTTTATGTTAGTATGACGACAGGTTAGTTGTTTAGGAGGATGTTTGTGTGTTTATGTTAGTATGACGATAGCTTAGTTGTTCAGCAGGGTGTTTGTGTCTTTATGTTAGTATGATGATAGGTTATTTGTTCAGGAGGGTATGATGATATGTTAGTTGTTCAGGAGGGTGTTTGTGTGTTTATGTTAGTATGACGATAGGTTAGTTGTTCAGGAGGGTGTTTGTTTGTTTATGTTAGTATGATGATAGGTTAGTTGTTCAGGAGGGTGTTTGTGTGTTCATGTTAGTATGACCATAGGTTAGTTGTTCAGGAGGGTGTTTGTTTGTTTATGTTAGTATGATGATAAGTTAGTTGTTCAGGAGGGTGTTTGTGTGTTTATGTTAGTGTGAAGATAGGTTAGTTGTTCAATAGGGTGTTTGTGTGTTTATGTTAGTATTATGATAGGTTAGTTGTTCAGGAGGGTGTTTGTGTTTTAATGTTAGTATGACGATTGGTTAGTTGTTCAGGAGGGTGTTTGTGTGTTTATGTTAGTATTATGATAGGTTAGTTGTTTAGGAGGGTGTTAGTGTATGTTAGTATGATGATAAGTTAGTTGTTCAGGAGGGTGTTTGTGTGTTTATGTTAGTATGACGATAGGTTAGTTGTTCAGGAGGGTGTTTGTGTGTTTATGTTAGTATGACGATAGGTTAGTTGTTCAGGAGGGTGTTTGTGTGTTTATGTTAGTATGATGATAGGTTTGTTGTTCAGGAGGGTGTTTGTATGTTTATGTTAGTATGATGACAAGTTAGTTGTTCAGGAGGGTGTTTGCGTGTTTATGTTAGCACGACGCTTCAGGTTATTTGTTCAGGAGGGTGTTTGTGTGTTTGTTAGTATGATGATAAGTTAGTTGTTCAGGACGGTGTTTGTGTGTTTATGTTAGTAATGACGAAAGGTTATTTGCTCAAGAGAGTGTTTGTGTGTTTATGTTAGTATGATGATAAGTTAGTTGTTCAGGAGGGTGTTTGTGTGTTTATGTTAGTATGACGATAGGTTAATTGTTCAGGAGGGTGTTTGTGTGTTTATGTTGGTTAGGTTAGTTGATCAGGAGGGTGATTGTGTGTTTATGTTAGTATGATGATAGGTTAGTTGTTCAGGTGGGTGTTTGTGTGATTATGTTAGTATGATGATAAGTTAGTTGTTAAGGAGGGTGTTTGTGTGTTTATGTTAGTATGACGATAGGTTAATTGTTCAGGAGGGTGTTTGTGTGTTTATGTTAGTATGACGATACGTTAGTTATTCAGAAGGATGTTTGCGTGTTTATGTTAGTATGACGATAGGTTAGTTGTTTAGGAGGATGTTTGTGTGTTTATGTTAGCATGATGATAAGTTAGTTGTTCAGGAGGGTATTTGTGTGTTTATGTTAGTATGAAGATAGGTTTGTTGTTCAGGAGGGTGTTTGTGTGTTTATGTTAGTATGACGATATGTTAGTTGTTTAGGAGGATGTTTTTGTGTTTATGTTAGTATGATGATAGGTTAGTTGTTCAGGAGGGTATGATGATAGTTTAGTTGTTCAGGAGGGTGTTTTGTGTGTTTATGTTAGTATGATGATAGGTTAGTTGTTCAGGTGGGTGTTTGTGTGTTTATGTTAGTATGACGATAAGTTAGTTGTTCAGGAGGGTCTTGGTGTGTTTATGTTAGTATGACGATAGGTTAATTGTTCAGGAGGGTCTTGGTGTGTTTATGTTAGTATGACGATAGGTTATTTGTTCAAGAGGGTGTTTGTGTGTTCATGTTAGCATGATTATAAGTTAGTTGTTCAGGAGGGTGTTTGTGTGCTTATGTTAGTATGACGATACGTTTGTTGTTCAGAAGGGTGTTTGTGTGTTTATGTTAGTATGATGATAAGTTAGTTGTTCAGGAGGGTGTTTGTGTGTTTATGTTAGTACGACGATAGGTTATTTGTTCTGGAGGGTGTTTGTGTGTTCATGTTAGCATGATTATAAGTTAGTTGTTCAGGAGGGTTTTTGTGTGTTTATGTTAGTATGAAGATAGGTTTGTTGTTCAGGAGGGTGTTTGTGTGTTTATGTTAGTATGACGATACGTTATTTGTTCAGGAGGGTGTTTGTGTGTTTATGTTAGTATGATGATAAGTTAGTTGTTCAGGAGGGTGTTTGTGTGTTTATGTTAGTATGACGATAGGTTAATTGTTCAGGAGGGTGTTTGTGTGTTTATGTTGGTTAGGGTTAGTTGTTCAGGAGGGTGATTGTGTGTTTATGTTAGTATGACGATAGGTTTGTTGTTCAGGAGGGTGTTTGTGTCTTTATGTTAGTATGATGACAAGTTAGTTGTTCAGGAGGGTGTTTGTGTGTTTATGTTAGTATGACGATAGGTTATTTGCTCAAGAGAGTGTTTGTGTGTTTATGTTAGTATGATGATAAGTTAGTTGTTCAGGAGGGTGTTTGTGTGTTTATGTTAGTATGACGATAGGTTTGTTGTTCAGGAGGGTGTTTGTGTGTTTATGTTAGTACGACGATAGGTTATTTGTTCAAGAGGGTGTTTGTGTGTGTTCATGTTAGTATGATGACAAGTTAGTTGTTCAGGAGGGTGTTTGTGTGTTTATGTTAGTATGACGATAGGTTATTTGCTCAAGAGGGTGTTTGTGTGTTTATGTTAGTATGAAGATAGGTTAGTTGTTCAGGAGGGTGTTTGTGTGTTTATGTTAGTATTATGATAGGTTAGTTGTTCAGGAGGGTGTTTGTGTGTTTACTGTATGCTGGTATGAGGATAGGTTAGTTGTTAAGGAGGGTGTTAGTGTGTTTATGTTAGTATGACGATAGGTTAGTTATTCAGGATGGTGTTTGTGTGTTTATATTAGTATGATGATAGGTTAGTTGTTCAGGAGGGTGTTTGTGTGTTTATGTTAGTATGATGATAGGTTAATTGTTCAGGAGGGTGATTGTATGTTTATAATAGTATGACGATAGGTTAGCTGTTAAGGATGGTGTTTGTGTGTTTATGTTAGTATGACGATACGTTAGTTGTTCAGGAGTATGTTTGCGTGTTTATGTTAGAATGACGATAGGTTAGTTGTTTAGGAGGATGTTTGTGTGTTTATGTTAGTATGACGATAGGTTAGTTGTTCAGGAAGGTATGATGATATGTTAGTTGTTCAGGAGGGTGTTTGTGTGTTTATGTTAGTATGATGATAGGTTAGTTGTTCAGGAGGGTGTTTGTGTGTTTATGTTAGTATGAAGATAGGTTGTTCAGGAGGGTGTTTGTGTGTTTATGTTAGTATTATGATAAGTTAGTTGTTCAGGAGGGTGTTTGTGTGTTTATGTTAGTATGACGATAGGTTAGCTGTTCAGGAGGATGTTTGCGTGTTTATGTTAGTATGACGACAGGTTAGTTGTTTAGGAGGATGTTTGTGTGTTTATGTTAGTATGACGATAGCTTAGTTGTTCAGCAGGGTGTTTGTGTCTTTATGTTAGTATGATGATAGGTTATTTGTTCAGGAGGGTATGATGATATGTTAGTTGTTCAGGAGGGTGTTTGTGTGTTTATGTTAGTATGACGATAGGTTAGCTGTTCAGGAGGATGTTTGCGTGTTTATGTTAGTATGACGACAGGTTAGTTGTTTAGGAGGATGTTTGTGTGTTTATGTTAGTATGACGATAGCTTAGTTGTTCAGCAGGGTGTTTGTGTCTTTATGTTAGTATGATGATAGGTTATTTGTTCAGGAGGGTATGATGATATGTTAGTTGTTCAGGAGGGTGTTTGTGTGTTTATGTTAGTATGACGATAGGTTAGTTGTTCAGGAGGGTGTTTGTTTGTTTATGTTAGTATGATGATAGGTTAGTTGTTCAGGAGGGTGTTTGTGTGTTTATGTTAGTATGACCATAGGTTAGTTGTTCAGGAGGGTGTTTGTTTGTTTATGTTAGTATGATGATAAGTTAGTTGTTCAGGAGGGTGTTTGTGTGTTTATGTTAGTGTGAAGATAGGTTAGTTGTTCAATAGGGTGTTTGTGTGTTTATGTTAGTATTATGATAGGTTAGTTGTTCAGGAGGGTGTTTGTGTTTTAATGTTAGTATGACGATTGGTTAGTTGTTCAGGAGGGTGTTTGTGTGTTTATGTTAGTATTATGATAGGTTAGTTGTTTAGGAGGGTGTTAGTGTATGTTAGTATGATGATAAGTTAGTTGTTCAGGAGGGTGTTTGTGTGTTTATGTTAGTATGACGATAGGTTAGTTGTTCAGGAGGGTGTTTGTGTGTTTATGTTAGTATGACGATAGGTTAGTTGTTCAGGAGGGTGTTTGTGTGTTTATGTTAGTATGATGATAGGTTTGTTGTTCAGGAGGGTGTTTGTATGTTTATGTTAGTATGATGACAAGTTAGTTGTTCAGGAGGGTGTTTGCGTGTTTATGTTAGTACGACGCTAGGTTATTTGTTCAGGAGGGTGTTTGTGTGTTTGTTAGTATGATGATAAGTTAGTTGTTCAGGACGGTGTTTGTGTGTTTATGTTAGTACGACGAAAGGTTATTTGTTCAAGAGGGTGTTTGTGTGTTTATGTTAGTATGATGATAAGTTAGTTGTTCAGGAGGGTGTTTGTTAGTATGATGATAAGTTAGTTGTTCAGGAGGGTGTTTGTGTGTTTATGTTAGTATGACGATAGGTTCGTTGTTCAGGAGGATGTTTGTGTGTTTGTGTTAGTATGATGATAAGTTAGTCGTTCAGGAGGGTGTTTGTGTGTTTATGTTAGTATTACGATAGGTTAATTGTTCAGGAGGGTGTTTGTGTGTTTATGTTGGCTACGTTAGTTGTTCAGGAGGGTGTTTGTGTGTTTATGTTAGTATGATGATAGGTTAGTTGTTCAGGAGGGTATGATGATAGGTTAGTTGTTCAGGAGGATGTTCGCGTGTTTATGTTAGTATGACGATAGGTTAGTTGTTTAGGAGGATGTTTATGTTAGTATGATGATAGGTTAGTTGTTCAGGAGGGTGTTTGTGTGTTTATGTTAGTATGATGATAGGTTAGTTGTTCAGGAGGGTATGATGATAGGTTAGTTGTTCAGGAGGGTGTTTGTGTGTTTATGTTAGTATGATGATAGGTTAGTTGTTCAGGAGGGTGTTTGTGTGTTTATGTTAGTATGATGTGTGATGTCACGAGAGGCTGTGTCCTGGAGGGACGTTACATCCCCCTGAGGTGGCTGCAAACCCAGACAGCTATGGCTCCATCTGCTGGTATGGTCGGGAACTCCACCCCTCTATGGCCAATCTTCCCACGCAGCTGAAACAAATGAGGAGCTGATGAGCTGAAGGTTTGGGAAGGGAAGAGACACACTGAGGGAGTGTGTGGGGGGTGAAGAGACACAGTCTCCAACCTGGGCTCTCTGGAGGACAAGAGTGCTGCACGTCCACTTCCATGAGGAATATAAGGATTTGGAGATACTTACCTTTGGGAAATACTCACCTTTGGATATATGCACCTGTGGAAATACGTGAGAGACATTTGGAAGGACTTTTTGCTGGGTTGGCCACTAGCTGCAACGTGGACTACAGTAAGGCTGGGGAAAAGTTATCTGAGCGAGTGAGAATTATGATTTTGGATGTGGAAGAGACATCCCTGAACTGTTAACCCTTAAAGAGCCACAAGAGAACAGAATTTTGTTATATTTTCGTTAATTTCCCAAGACCTATAATAAAATCCTTGTTTTGTTTGAACCTTGTCTCCTTGCACTACTTGAGCAATCCCGCTGAAAGCTGTGTAGCCTCTCGTGACGTCACAGATGGTGGAGAATACGGGCACGCTCAAGCGTTAATAGTGCATGTCAGAGGAGGATACCGAAGGTTTGATCACCCAGTTTTTCCAAGTTGGCCGTAGGCTCCCGCCCGACTGAAATGGAGGACATATTGAAAGCCCTTGTTGCTGGCCAGCAAGCCCAGATGCAAGCAAACGTGGCTCTCTTGGAGGAGCAAAAGAAAGCCAACCTTCTGAAGGCAGAGGAATTGCAGTTGCAGAGACAGAGGGTTGTCCAAAATACCCGCCCAATAAAGGCAAGTGACTTTATATCTAAGATGGGAGCTACCGATGACATTGAGGCATACCTGCATGCATTTGAGGCCACGGCCACTAGGGAAGCCTGGCCCAAGCAACAGTGGGTTGGTCTGTTAGCCCCCTTTCTAACCGGGGAATCGCTGAATGCTGTCCGGGACCTGGGCCCTGACCAGGTTACTGACTATGATGCCCTGAAGTCTGAGATCCTCAGCAGATATGGACTCACAAAGTTTGGTATGGCCCAGCGCTTTCACGGCTGGACCTTCCAACCAGACCAACCTCCTCGGGCGCAGATGCATGAACTTGTCCGAATCGCAAGGAAATGGCTGGATCCGCAGAGGAATACAGCAGCGGCGGTGGTGGAGGCCGTTGTGGTGGATCGTTACCTCACGCGCCCTGCCTTATGAGGCAAAACGGTTCATCAGTCAACAGGCCTTGACCACGGCTGATCTGACCGTGGAAGCTGTGGAAAAGTACCAGGCCACAGCGGAGATGCTGAATGCTTCCCGAAAAAGACCCCAGGAGTGCGGCCCCACCACAAATGGGAAGAACCCGTCCAAAGGACCCCCAAGGTCTCGAACCCAGCCACGTCAGGACTTATCCCGGCTCCAGGGGGAGCCAGAAACCAGGCGGGTCCAAGAAGAGTACACCAGGAGGGGGAAACTTCGACAGTGTTACCGGTGTGGGGAGATGGGACATATCTCCTGGCAGTGTGGGAAACCAGCCGATGAACCTATGCCCACTGCGGAGTCCTCCAGCTCAGCACCCACACACCGCTTTGCCTCGCTCTTGGGAGTCGTAGATGGCGGCCCAGATCGACCCCCCACCTGCCCGGTAACTGTGAATCACAATGATGTGGAGGCCTTACTGGATTCTGGTAGCCGGGCCACCCTGGTGCGTAAGGATTTGGTGGGCCCAACGTGTCTGACCCCCGGGGAAAGTCCTCCCAGTTTCCTGTGTCCATGGGGACACCAGAGAATACCCCATTACTGAACTTACAATGACCAGCACACGGGGAACCATACACACGACGGCGGGGTGGTTGATTCCCTCCCCGTCCCTGTCCTAATTGGGACGAGACTGCCCAGCCTTTTACCCACTCTGGAGAGAGTCTCAGGAGAGGATAACCCGAGTACCTCGGAAACGGAGAGGCAAGACTCATCCTGGGAAGGCTCCGGTGCAATCCTCCGAGTTACTCACTCCGCCCGGGCTCTGATAGGGATGGCAGGTGCCCAGACCGACACCGAGACTGGTCCGGATACGGGAGAAGAGAACGCAGCCCAGGAAAGTGCTCCGTTCTCCAGTGAAGAAGACGTCCCAGGCACCCAAGAGCTTCCCCCTCTCACAGGCCAGTATGGTACGGCTCAATTACAAGATCCTACTCTTGCAAATGCCTTAAGAAATGTGCAGGTATTAGAAGGTGTAGTGTTAGGTGATAAGACAAACCCTACTTACCCCCATTTCGCAGTAAACCGGGGGTTAGTATATCAGATAGTCAAGAAAAATGATGAAGTGCATGAACAGCTCCTCGTGCCACAGCCCTATCGGGCCACAGTACTCAACCTAGCACACACACACCCGCTAGGGGCCCACTTGGGGGTAGAGAAGACTAAGGAAAGAATCATGCAACGTTTCTTTTGGCCAGGAGTACACAAAGAGATAGAGAACTACTGCCGTGGTTGCCCTGAGTGTCAGCAGGTTGCGCCAAAGCCCACATATAGAAACCCGCTCATTCCCTTGCCCATTATCGAAACTCCTTTTGAGAGGATTGGATTAGACATAGTCGGGCCCTTACCGAAAAGTTCCAGGGGACATCAATACATTCTGGTCATTCTGGACTATGCATCCCGGTACCCGGAGGCCATTCCGCTGAGGAAGGCTACATCCAGACAAATCGCCAAGGAGCTGTTCCGTCTCTCAACTAGTCTGGGAATCCCAAAAGAGATATTGACGGACCAAGGGACTCCATTCATGTCCAGAGTGATGAAAGAACTCTGTGCTTTACTGAAAATCAAACAGCTGAGAACCTCGGTCTACCACCCCCAGACAGATGGCCTAGTCGAACGTTTTAACAAAACACTAAAATCCATGCTGCGGAAGCGGTAGGGGAAGATGGGCGCAACTGGGATCAGCTGTTATCCTACATATTATTTGCGGTGAGAGAGGTACCTCAGTCTTCTACTGGGTTTTTCACCCTTTGAGCTCTTGCTTTCCTACAGACCCAGAGGACTGCTCGACATCGCCAAGGAGGCCTGGGAGGAGCAGCCATGCCAACAGCGGACACTGATCGACCATGTCGGGGCTATGAGGGAGAGAATGAAGGCCATCTATCCCATGATGCGGGAACACCTGGAGGCCAGTCAGCGGCAACAGCAAGCCTCCTACAACAGATCTGCTCAACCCAGGGAGTTTAAGCCGGGGGACAGAGTGCTGGTCCTGGTGCCAACCGTTGAGTGTAAATTCCTGGCAACCTGGCAAGGACCATATGAGGTCATTGAACGCATGGGAGAAGTAAACTACAAGGTGAGGCAACCAGATAAAAGGAAAACTGAGCAGATTTATCATGTTAACCTTTTAAAGAAGTGGCACGCCAGAGAGGCGCTGTTCAGCTGTCTACCCCCACAGAGACCAAGGAACCGGCGCGAGAAGAGGTTCAGCTGGGTCCAAATCTGTCCCCACATCAACGACAGATGGCCCTGGAACTCGTGGAGCAGAACCAGGATGTCTTCTCCTCCCTTCCCGGTCACACAGAGGTGGTCCAACATGAGATCCGCACCATGCCTGGCCGAACGGTAAACCAGCGCCCGTACCGCGTGCCAGAGGCTCGTAAAGTGGTTATACAGAAGGAGGTAAGGAAGATGCGGGAGTTGGGAGTAATCGAAGAGTCCCACAGTGCCTGGGCAAGTCCCATCGTACTAGTTCCCAAGCCAGACGGTTCAGTACGATTTTGTAATGACTATCGAAAGTTGAATGAAGTGTCTGAATTTGATGCATACCCAATGCCTCGTGTCGATGATTTAATAGACTCCTTGGGGCATGCTCGTTTCCTAACCACTCTTGATCTCACAAAAGGCTACTGGCAGGTGCCCCTGACCCCGGCGTCTAAGGAGAAGACAGCCTTTGCCACCCCGGAGGGGCTCTACCAGTATACCCGACTTCCGTTTGGTCTCCACGGGGCACCTGCCACGTTCCAACGCCTGATGGATCGAGTCCTTGCGCCCCACAAGAGGTACGCAGCGGCTTATTTGGATGATGTTGTTATACAAAGTCCGGATTGGGCCAGCCACATACCCCGGGTACAAGCGGTGCTGGATTCGCTCAGGGAAGCAGGGCTCACGGCAAACCCGAAGAAGTGCAAGCTGGCCTTCAGTGAGACAAACTACCTGGGGTACACCATTGGGCGGGGGTTGGTCAAACCACAGGAAGCCAAACTGCGGGCCATACAGGACTGGCCGCAGCCCATCACCAAGAAGCAAGTAAGGTCATTTTTGGGCCTCGCTGGCTACTATAGACGCTTTATTGCAGATTTTGCTACCATAGCTGCACCGTTGACGGAGCTGACGACCAAACGCCACTCACGAATGGTGAAGTGGAACCCTGCGGCGGAGGCGGCTTTCCTCAACCTGAAGCGAGCACTCTGCTCCAGTCCGATCCTGGTAGCACCAGACTTCAAGAAGGAATTCATTGTCCAAGCGGATGCTTCGGAGGTGGGTCTGGGTGCTGTCCTCACCCAGGCACATGACGGTGAAGAACATCCCATTCTCTACCTAAGCAGAAAGTTACTTCCAAGAGAGAAGAACTATTCAACGGTGGAGAAAGAATGTCTGGCTGTAGTCTGGGCCCTGGAGTCCCTTCGGTTCTATCTCCTGGGCCGACGTTTCATGGTGGTATCTGATCACGCCCCTCTGCAGTGGATGGCCAAGAACAAGGAATCAAACAGTAGAGTAACCAGATGGTTTTTGAGCTTGCAACCGTTTAACTTTTCTGTTGTCCACAGGGCTGGCAAGCACCACGGCAATGCGGACGCCCTCTCCCGGCGTGATGCCTTCTTCGCTGCCTTTACCCGACGAGGACGTCGGTCCCGAGGAGGGGGATGTGTGATGTCACGAGAGGCTGTGTCCTGGAGGGACGTTACATCCCCCTGAGGTGGCTGCAAACCCAGACAGCTATGGCTCCATCTGCTGGTATGGTCGGGAACTCCACCCCTCTATGGCCAATCTTCCCACGCAGCTGAAACAAATGAGGAGCTGATGAGCTGAAGGTTTGGGAAGGGAAGAGACACACTGAGGGAGTGTGGTGGGGGTGAAGAGACACAGTCTCCAACCTGGGCTCTCTGGAGGACAAGAGTGCTGCACGTCCACTTCCATGAGGAATATAAGGATTTGGAGATACTTACCTTTGGGAAATACTCACCTTTGGATATATGCACCTGTGGAAATACGTGAGAGACATTTGGAAGGACTTTTTGCTGGGTTGGCCACTAGCTGCAACGTGGACTACAGTAAGGCTGGGGAAAAGTTATCTGAGCGAGTGAGAATTATGATTTTGGATGTGGAAGAGACATCCCTGAACTGTTAACCCTTAAAGAGCCACAAGAGAACAGAATTTTGTTATATTTTCGTTAATTTCCCAAGACCTATAATAAAATCCTTGTTTTGTTTGAACCTTGTCTCCTTGCACTACTTGAGCAATCCCGCTGAAAGCTGTGTAGCCTCTCGTGACGTCACAGATGATAGGTTAGTTGATCAGATGTGTGTTAGTGTGTTTATGTTAGTATGACGATAGTTTAGTTGTTCAAGAGGTTGTTTGTGTGTTTATGTTAGTATGACGATAGGTTAGTTGTTCAGAAGGGTGTGTGTCTTTACGTGGGTTTTGGGAGTGAGTGCGTGTATTTTGTTTTTATGTACATCAGAGTGTATGCAAGTGTACAGATTGAGAGTGTATGTAGGTAAACAGGTTTGAACAAGAGGGTTGAGCATGACAGAAACTAGGTTGCATCCCAAACGGCACCCTATAGCCTACATAGTACGCTACTTTGACCAGAGCCCTATGGGAAATAGGGTGCCATTTGGGATGCACACTAGGGAATCAAGCCCTGGGCTTTAGAGGACAGACATTGTGACACAGACCTGTGGCGTCTACAGGACCTGACTCATAGACCAGGAACTCAAAGTGAGGGAGAGGCGAGGGTGGTGGGGTCAGGGCTGAGGGGGGGTTAATGGAACTTTAATGGGTTTGTCCTGCAATCATGTGACCCCTGGCGTCTTTCCCCTTTCTCTCTCTCTCTCTCTCTCTCTCTCTCTGTCTCTCTCTCTCTTTCTCTCTCTCTCTCTCGCTCTCTCTCAATTTCAATTCAGTTCAATTAAAGTCATTTCAATTCAAAGGGCTTTATTGGCATGGGAAACATGTTTACATTGCCAAAGCAAGTGATATAGACAAACAAAAAGGGAAATAAACAATCAGAAATTAACAGTAAACATTACACTTACAAAAGTTTTAAAAGAATATAGACATTTAAAATGCTATATTATTGGTTATGAACAGTGTTGTAACAATGTGCAAATAGTTGAAGTACAAAAGGAAAATAAATAAACAGATAAATATTGGTAGTATTTACAATGGTGTTTGTTCTTCACTGGTTGCCCTTTTCTTGTGGCAACAGGTCACAAATATTGCTGCTGTGGTGGCACACTGTGCTATTTCACCTAATAGATATGGGAGTTTATTAAGATTAGATTTGTTTTCAAATTCTTTGTTGGTCTGTGTAATCTGAGGGAAATATGTGTCTCTAATATGGTCATACATTTGGCAGGAGGTTAGGAAGTGCAGCTCGGTTTCCACCTCATTTTGTGGGCAGTGTGCACATAGCCTGTCTTCTCTTGAGAGCCAGGTCTGCTTATTGTGGCCTTTCTCAATAGCAAGGCTATGCTCACTGAATCTGTACATAGTCAAAGCTTTCCTTAAGTTTGGGTCAGTAACAGTGGTCAGGTACTCTTCTACTGTGTATTCTCTGTTTAGGGCCAAGTGACATTCCAGTTTGCTCAGTTTTTTTGTTGATTCTTTCCAATGTTTTCAGTAATTATCTTTTTGTTTTCCCATGATTTGGTTGGGTCTAATTGTGTTGCTGTCCTGGGGGTCTGTGGGTTCTGTTTAGTTTGTGAACAGAGTCCCAATACCTGCTGGCTGAGGGGGCATTTCTCCAGGTTCCCCTCTTATTAGGCGAGGGCTTTGGTATGGAAGGTTTGAGAATCACTTCGTTTTAGGTGGTAGTAGAATTTAATTGGTCTACCATGATTTTGATCAGGGAATCGTCCTGATTATGCTCTGCATGCATTATTTGGTGTTTTATGTTGTACACTGAGGATGTTTTTGCAGAATTCTGCATGCAGAGTCTCAATTTGATGTTGGTCCCATTTTGTGAATTCTTGGTTCATGAGTGGACCCCAGACCTCAAAACCATAAAGGGCAATTGGTTCTATAACTGACTCAAGTATTTTTTGCCAGATCCTAATTGGGATGTCAAATTTTATGTTCCTTTTGATGGCGTAGAAGGCCCTTCTTGCCTTGACTCTCAGATCGTTCACAGCTTTGTGGAAGTTATCTGTGGTGCTGATATTTAGGCCGAGGTATGTATAGTTTTTTGTGTGCTCTGATTCTGACAGAATCTGTGCTGAAGATCTAGGTGCTGCTGTAGGCCCTCCTTGGTTGGGGACAGAAGCACCAAACCATCTGGGTGGGGTGGAGTGGGGGAGGGGTGGATTGTAGGTGTGGATTGATGGACTTTGGCATGGGAAAGTGGGTCCAGGACCGGACAGGAGCATCATAAAACAGGCTAAGGGATGAGAGGCAGGAGGGGGCCAGACGCAACTTTTAATGTTCACCATGACTCACACTGACTGTCCATAATGAGTTTTATTCACTTCCATCATTTGAGTGTCAATGACGATCATGGGCCGGGCAGAGAAAATGATTGAAGGAGGAGAGTGTGAGACGGATGGAGGGGAGATACAAATAGTGCCTTCGGAAAGTATTCAGACCCCTTGACTTTTTCCACATTTTGTTACGTTACAGCCTTATTCTAAAATGGAATAATAATAAAAAATCCTCAGCAATCTACACACAATACCCCATAATGACGAAGCGAAAACAGGTTTTTATAAATTTTTGCGAATGTATTAAGAAGAAAAAACAGAAAAACCTTATTTACATAAGTTGCTATGAGACTTGAAATTCAGCTCAGGTGCATCCTGTTTCCATTGATCATCCTTGAGATGTTTATACAACTTGATTGGAGTCAACCTGTGGTAAATTCAATTGATTGGACATGATTTGGAAAGGCACACACCTGTCTAAATAAGGTCCCACAGTTGACAGTGCATGTCAGAGCAAAAACCAAGCCATGAGGTCGAAGGAATTGTCCGAAGAGTGCCGAGACAGGATTGTGTCGAGGCACAGATCGGGGAAGGGTACCAAAATATGTCTGCAGCATTGAAGGTCCCCAAGAACACAGTGGCCTCCATCATTCTTAAATGGAAGAAGTTTGGAACCACCAAGACTCTTCCTAGAGCTGGCCACCTGGCCAAACTGAGCAATCGGGGGAGAAGGGCCTTGGTCAGGTAGGTGACCAAGATCCTGATATTCACTCTGACAGAGCTCAAGAGTTCCTCTGTGGAGATGGCAGAACCTTCCAGAAGGACAACCATCTCTGCAGCGCTCCACCAATCAGGCCTTTACGGTAGAGTGGCCAGACTGAAGCCACTCCTCAGTAAAAGGCACATGACAGCCCGCTTGGAGTTTGCCAAAAGGCACCTAAAGGACTCTCAGACCATGAAAAATAAGATTCTCTGGTCTGATGAAACCAAGATAGAACTCTTTGGCCTGAATGCCAAGCATCACGTCTGGAGGAAACCAGGCACCGCTCATCACCTGGCCAATACCATCCCTACGATGAAGCATGGTGGTGGCAGCATCATGCTGTGGGGATGTTTTTCAGCGGCAGGGACTGGGAGACTAGTCAGGACTGAGGGAAAGATGAATGGAGCAACGTACAGTGAGATCCTTGATGAAAACCTGCTCCAGAGCACTCAGGACCTCAGACTGGGGCGAAGGTTCACCTTCCAACAGGACAACCCTAAGCACACATCCAAGACAACGCAGGAGTGGTTCGGGACAAGTCTCTGAATGTCCTTGAGTGGCCCAGCCAGAGCCCGGACTTGAACCCGATCTAACATCTCTGGAGAGACCTGAAAATAGCTGTGCAGCGAGGTTCCACATCCAACCTGACAGAGCTTGAGAGGATCTGCAGATAAGAATGGGAGAAACTCCCCAAATACAGGTGTGCCAAGCTTGTAGCGTCATACCCAAGAATAATCGAGGCTGTAATCGCTGCCAAAGGTGCTTCAACAAAGTACTGAGTAAAGGGTTTGAATACTTATGTAAATGTAATATTGAAGTTTTTAATTATATTTCTAAAAACCTGTTTATGCTTTGTCATTATGGGGGATTGTGTGTAGATTGAGGGGAAAAAACAATTTAATCCATTTTAGAATAGGACTGTAATAGGACTAGATATATATACATACAGTTGAAGTAAGAAGTTTACATATACCTTAGCCAAATACATTTAAACTCAGTTTTTCATAATTCCTGACATTTAATCCTAGTAAAAATTCCCTGTCTTAATCAGTTAGGATCACCACTTTATTTTAAGAATGTGAAATGTCAGAATAATAGTAGAGAGAATGATTTATTTCAGCTTTTATTTATTTCATCACATTCCCAGTGGGTCAGAAGTTTACATACACTCAATTAGTATTTGGTAGCATTGCCTTTAAATTGTTAAACTTGGGTCAAACGTTTCGGGTAGCCTTCCACAAGCTTCCCACAATAAGTTGGGTGAATTTTGGCCCATGCCTCCTGACAGAGCTGGTGTAACTGAGTCAGGTTTGTAGGCCTCATTGCTCGCACATGCTTTTTCAGTTCTGCCCACAAATGTTCTATAGGGTTGAGGTCAGGGCTTCGTGATGGCCACTCCAATGCTTTGACTTTGTTGTCCTTAAGCCATTTTGCCACAACTTTGGAAGTATGCTTGGGGTCATTGTCCATTTGGAAGACCCATTTGCGACCAAGCTTTAACTTCCTGACTGATGTCTTGAGATGTTGCTTCAATATATCCACATAATTTTCCTTCCTCATGATGCCATCTATTTTGTGAAGTGCACCAGTTCCTCCTGCAGCCAAGCACCCCCACAGCATGATGCTGCCACCCCCGTGCTTCACGGTTGGGATGGTGTTCTTCGGCTTGCAAGCTTACCCCCTTTTCCTCCAAACATAACGATGGTCATTATGGCCAAACTGTTCTATTTTTGTTTCATCAGACCAGAGGACATTTCTCTAAAAAGTACAATATTTTCCCCATGTGCAGTTGCAAACCGTAGTCTGGCTTTTTTATGGTGGTTTTAGAGCAGTGGCTTCTTCCTTGCTGTGTCGCCTTTCAGGTTATGTCGATATAGGACTAGTTTTACTGTGGATATAGATACTTTTGTACATGTTTCCTCCAGCATCTTCACAAGGTCCTTTGCTGTTGTTCTGGGATTGATTTGCACTTTTCGCACCAAAGTACGTTCATCTCTAGGAGACAGAACACGTCTCCTTCCTGAGCGGTATGACGGCTGAGTGGTCCCATGGTGTTTATACTTGCATACTATTGTTTGTACAGATGAACGTGGTACCTTCAGGCATTTGGAAATTGCTCCCAAGGATGAACCAGACTTGTGGAGGTCTACAATTATTTTTCTGAGGTCTTAACTGATTTATTTTTATTTTCCCATGATGTCAAGCAAAGAGGCACTGAGTTTGAAGGTAGGCCTTGAAATACATCAACAGGTACACCTCCAATTGACTCAAATGATGTTAATTAGCCTATCAGAAGCTTCTAAAGCTTCATCATTTTCTGGAATTTTCAAAACTGTTTAAAGGCACAGTCAACTTAGTGTATGTAAACTTCTGACCCACTGGAATTGTGATACAGTTAATTATAAGTGAAATAATCTGTCTGTAAACAATTGTTGGAAAAATGACTTGTGTCATGCACAAAGTAGATGTCCTAACCGACTTGCCAAAACTATAGTTTGTTAACAAGAAATGTGTGGAGTGGTTGAAAAACGTCTTTTAATGACTCCAACCTAAGTGTTTGTAAACTTCCGACTTCAACTGTATATACTGTATATATATAGAGAGAGAGAGATGGAGAGAGAGATGGAGAGAGAGACAGATGGAGAGAGAGACGGAAAGAGAGAGATGGAGAGTGTGTGGGCCATGGCTGTGTCGCTCCTGAGGTGTAATCTCTTTAGCAGTGTCATTGACTAGGAAGCAGTCAGAGGCTCCATCCATCCTCTATCCGCTAAAGCAGTCAGAGGCTCCATCCATCCTCTATCCGCTAAAGCAGTCAGAGGCTCCATCCATCCTCTATCCGCTAAAGCAGTCAGAGGCTCCATCCATCCTCTATCCGCTAAAGCAGTCAGAGGCTCCATCCATCCTCTATCCGCTAAAGCAGTCAGAGGCTCCATCCATCCTCTATCCGCTAAAGCAGTCAGAGGCTCCATCCATCCTCTATCCGCTAAAGCTCATTGATTGTGCCAGAGACCAGACAGAGTAAGGGCCGGTCACTCCCTCCCTCCTTCCTTTTTATCCCTCTCTCTTTCGTTCTCTCTCTCTCTGGATCAATATTGATTATTATCTTTAAACTGCCTGTCTGTCGAGTGCCTGTGAAGGGGTCCTGCCTATAGGTGTGGGGAGGAGAGGAGGACCGATAGAGAGAGGGAGAGAGAAAGAGAGTGTGAAGAGACATAAAAAGGATGAGAAGATATTGATCTCTTTTTGGGGGGATTATCACCGTCTCCTTTGTGTATGAGGGGGCTGTGCCTGGATGGAGAGAGAGGAATATGGGCTTGAAGAACAGGAGGAATAAGAGGAAGTAGAGAAAGACAATGAAAAAGAGAAGGCAAGGTAAACCAGTGATGCTTTTCGGGAATAAAGTGTGTGGCTATTGATCTACCCCACAGTGAGATTTCTTCAGTTCTAAATGTCATGTCATTATCAGCATGTTTGGACTGAAGTGATCCCAAATCTGTCAAACAATCAGCTCTCACTCTTACTTAGGAATGACCAGTGTTCCATCCTTCCAATCAGCTCTCCACTCTTACTTAGGAATGACCAGTGTTCCAGCCTTCCAATCAGCTCTCCACTCTTAGTTAGGAATGACCAGTGTTCCATCCTTCCAATCAGCTCTCCACTCTTAGTTAGGAATGACCAGTGTTCCAGCCTTCCAATTAGCTCTCCACTCTTAGTTAGGAATGACCAGTGTTCCATCCTTCCAATCAGCTCTCCACTCTTACTTAGGAATGACCAGTGTTCCAGCCTTCCAATCAGCTCTCCACTCTTAGTTAGGAATGACCAGTGTTCCATCCTTCCAATCAGCTCTCCACTCTTAGTTAGGAATGACCAGTGTTCCAGCCTTCCAATCAGCTCTCCACTCTTAGTTAGGAATGACCAGTGTTCCATCCTTCCAATCAGCTCTCCACTCTTAGTTAGGAATGACCAGTGTTCCAGCCTTCCAACTAGCTTTCCACTCTTACTTATGGTTGCTTTGCAACGGTCTGGTCATCTTGTGGTCAATGCAACGTGACCATCCTTATCGTCTTGTTGGTAGCGGTCAACTGCATGTCGCCTTGTGGTCATAGGAGATGTGTATCTACAGTACATTCAGAAAGTATTCAGACCCCTTCACTTATTCCATATTTTGTTACGTTACAGCCGTATTCTAAAATGGATTAAATTGTTTTCCCCCCCTCATCAATCTACACACAATACCCCATAATGACAAAAGTTTTTACAAAACAACTATAATATGACATTTACATAAGTATTCAGACCCTTTACTCAGTTCTTTGTTGAAGCACCTTTGGCAGCGATTACAGCCTCGAGTCTTCTTGGGTATGACGCTACAAACTTGGCACACCTGTATTTGGGGAGTTTCTCCCATACTTCTCTGCAGATCCTTGCAAGCTCTGTCAGGTTGGATAGGAAGCGTCGCTGCACAGCTATTTTCAGGTCTCTCCAGAGATGTTAGATCGGGTTCAAGTCCGGGCTCTGGCTGGGCCACTCAAGGACATTCAGAGACTTGTCCCGAAGCCACTCCTGTGTTGTCTTGGCTGTGTGCTTAGGGTCGTTGTCCTGTTGGAAGGGGAACCTTCGCCCCAGTCTGAGGTCCTGAGTGCTCTGGAGCAGGTTTTCATCAAGGATCTCTCTGTACGTTGCTCCATTCATCTTTCCCTCAGTCCTGACTAGTCTCCCAGTCCCTGCCGCTGAAAAACATCCCCACAGCATGATGCTGCCACCACCATGCTTCACCGTAGGGATGGTATTGGCCAGGTGATGAGCGGTGCCTGGTTTCCTCCAGACGTGACGCTTGGCATTCAAGCCAAAGAGTTCAATCTTGTTTTCATCAGACTAGAGAATCTTGTTTCCCATGGAAGGTTCTCCCATCTCCACAGAGGAACTCTTGAGCTCTGTCAGAGTGACCATCGGGTTCTTGGTAACCTCCCTGATTAAGGCCCTTCTCCCCAGATTGCTCAGTTTGGCCAGGCGGCCAGCTCTAGGAAGAGTCTTGGTGGTTCCAATCTTCTCCTATTTAAGAATGATGGAGGCCACTGTCTTCGTGGAGACCTTTAATGCTGCATACATACCCTTCCCCAGATCTGTGTCTCGACACCATCCTGTCTCTGAGCTCTACGGACAATTCCTTCGACCTCATGGCTTGGTTTTTGTTCTGATATGCATTGTCAACTGTGGGACCTTATATAGACAAGTGTGTGCCAATCAATGGAATTTACCACAGGTTGATTCCAATAAAGTTGTAGAAGCATCTCAATGATGATCAATGGAAACAGGATGCACCTAGCTCAATTTCGAGTCTCATACAAATAATCTGAATATTTATGTAAATAAGGTAATTCTGTTTTTTATTTTGAAACCATTAGCAAACATTTCTAAAAACCTGTTTTCACTTTGTCATTATGGGGTATTGTGTGTAGATTGATGAGGCAAAACATTGATTTAATCAATTATAGAACAAGGCTGTAACATGACAAAATGTGGAAAAAGTCAAGGGGTCTGAATACTTTCCAAATGCACTGTATATACTATACAGTTGAAGTCGGAAGATTACATACACTTAGGTTGGAGTCATTAAAACTTGTTTTTCAACCACTCCACAAATGTCTTGTTAAACTATAGTTTTGGCAAGTCGGTTAGGACATTTACTTTGTGCATGACACAAGCAATTTTTCCAACAATTGTTTACAGACAGATTATTTCACTTATAATTCACTGTATCACAATTCCAGTGGGTCAGAAGTTTACATACACTAAGTTGACTGAGCCTTTAAACAGCTTGGAAAATTCCAGAAAATGATGTCATGGCTTTAGAAGCTTCTGATAGGCTAACTGACATCATTTGAGTCAATTGGAGGTGTACCTGTGGATGTATTTCAAGACCTACCTTCAAACTCAGTGCCTCTTTGCTTGACATCATGGGGAAATCAAAAGAAATCAGCCAAGACCTCAGAAACAAAATTGTAGACCTCCACAAGTCTGGTTCATCCTTGGGAGCAATTTCCAAACACCTGAAGGTACCACGTTCATCTGTACAAACAATAGTACGCAAGTATAAACACCATGGGACCACACAGCCGTCATACCGCTCAGGAAGGAGACGCGTTCTGTCTCCTAGAGATGAACGTACTTTGGTGCGAAAAGTGCAAATCAATCCCAGAACAACAGCAAAGGACCTTGTGAAGATGCTGGAGGAAACATGTACAAAAGTATCTATATCCACAGTAAAACGAGTCCTATATCGACATAACCTGAAAGGCGGCTCAGCAAGAAAGAAGCCACTGCTCTAAAACCGCCATAAAAAAGACAGACTACGGTTTGCAACTGCACATGGGGAAAAATATCATACTTTTTAGAAAAATGCCCTCTGGTCTGATGAAACAAAAATAGAACAGTTTGGCCATAATGACCATCGTTATGTTTGGAGGAAAAGGGGGTAAGCTTGCAAGCCAAAGAACACCATCCCAACCGTGAAGCACATGGGTGGCTGCATCATGCTGTGGGGGTGCTTTGCTGCAGAAGGGACTGGTGCACTTCACAAAATAGATGGCATCATGTCGAAGGAAAATTATGTGGATATATTGAAGCAACATCTCAAGACATCAGTCAGGAAGTTAAAGCTTGGTCGCAAATGTGTCTTCCAAATGGACAATGACCCCAAGCATACTTCCAAAGTTGTGGCAAAATGGCTTAAGGTCAACAAAGTCAAGGTATTGGAGTGGCCATCACAAAGCCCTGACCTCAATCCTATAGAACATTTGTGGGCAGAACTGAAAAAGCGTGTGCGAGCAAGGAGGCCTACAAACCTGATTCAGTTACACCAGCTCTGTCAGGAGGAATGGGCCAAAATTCACCCAACTTATTGTGGGAAGCTTGTGAAAGGCTACCCAAAATGTTTGACCCAAGTTAAACAATTTAAAGGCAACGCTACCAAATACTAATTGAGTGTACGTAAAATTCTGACCAACTGGGAATGTGATGAAAGAAATAAAAGCTGAAATAAATCATTCTCTCTACTATTATTCTGACATTTCACATTCTTAAAATAAAGTGGTGATCCTAACTGACCTAAGGCAGAGAAGTTTTACTAGGATTAAATGTCAGAAATTGTGAAGAACTTAGTTTAAATGTATTTGGCTAAGGTATATGTAAACTTCCGACTTCAACTGTATATACTGAATATATTTAAATAGGTGAGGCTGTTTTATGTGTGCATGTAATGTGTATGTGTCTGCGTGTGTGCGTGTGTGTGTGTGTACAGGGTGTGTTGAGGTGACTGTACATGTCATTTTTCACACACTCCATAGTATTAATCTGAAGGCAACACACAGTGATCTACAGGGCAGTTACATTAGGAGGACATGACATACACACCTTATTGTGTCTTTACAGGGCAGTTACATTAGGAGGACATGACATACACACCTTATTGTGTCTTTACAAGGCAGTTACATTAGGAGGACATGACATACACACCTTATTGTGTCTTTACAAGGCAGTTACATTAGGAGGACATGACATACACACCTTATTGTGTCTTTACAAGGCAGTTACATTAGGAAGACATGACATACACACCTTATTGTGTCTTTACAAGGCAGTTACATTAGGAGGACATGACATACACACCTTATTGTGTCTTTACAAGGCAGTTACATTAGGAGGACATGACATACACACCTTATTGTGTCTTTACAAGGCAGTTACATTAGGAGGACATGACATACACACCTTATTGTGTCTTTACAAGGCAGTTACATTAGGAGGACATGACATACACACCTTATTGTGTCTTTACAAGGCAGTTACATTAGGAAGACATGACATACACACCTTATTGTGTCTTTACAAGGCAGTTACATTAGGAGGACATGACATACACACCTTATTGTGTCTTTACAAGGCAGTTACATTAGGAGGACATGACATACACACCTTATTGTGTCTTTACAAGGCAGTTACATTAGGAGGACATGACATACACACCTTATTGTGTCTTTACAAGGCAGTTACATTAGAGGGGCACACACACACACACACACTGTGAATTACATTAGAAATAAATTATGTTGACCAACTCCATTAATCTCAAAATCAAGTGGCCCATAACAGGTACTGAAAAAGGATTCCATAATCCTGCAAACCCTCCCCAGTGAGGGTGAGTCCTTGGGAGAAGCCATTGGTGGTGGTCCGGTCGGAATCGGAATACCAATGTAAAGCCAGGAAGAGCTTTGGCCCCGTGCAGGGGGCTATTGTTGGGAATAACCAGGAAGAGCTTTGGCCCCGTGCAGGGGGCTATTGTTGGGTCGATGTGTCCTTAAGCAAGGCACTTAACCCTAATTGCTCCTGTAAGTTGCTCTGGATAAGAGCGTCTGCTAAATTACTAAAATGTAAATGTTAATGTAATAACCAGGAAGAGCTTTGGCCCCGTGCAGGGGGCTATTGTTGGGAATAACCAGGAAGAGCTTTGGCCCCGTGCAGGGGGCTATTATTGGGAATAACCAGGAAGAGCTTTCGCTCCGTGCAAGGGGCTATTGTTGGGAATAACCAGGAAGAGTCTCCCGAGTGGCGCAGTGGTCTAAGGCACTGCATCGCAGTGCTAGCTGTGCCACTAGAGATCCTGGTTCGAATCCAGGCTCTGTCGTAGCCGGCCGCGACCGGGAGACCCATGGGGCGGCGCGCACAATTGGCCTAGCGTTGTCCAGGGTAGGGGAGGGAATGGCCGGCAGGGATGTAGCTCAGTTGGTAGAGCATGGCGTTTGCAACGCCAGGGTTGTGGGTTCGATAAAATAATGTATGCACTAACTGTAAGTCGCTCTGGATAAGAGCGTATACTAAAATGTAAATGTAAGAGCTTTGGCCCTGTACAGGGGGCTATTGTTGGGAATAAACAGGAAGAGCTTTGGAAGAGGCAGCACAGCTCCAATCCCTCACGTTTAACTCTGACAGACAACAGCAGAGTATTTTCTATTCTAATAAAGACGGTCCTCTCTATATTTACCTGCTTACCACAGCCCAGTGCCCTGGGGCAACTGCCACCTGCATGTGTGTCCTTGTACACACTTTAGAGTGAGATGAAGATTCAGCTGTGTGGATGAGAGCGCAGGATTAGTGATGACAGCAGCGAACGCCGTATCCCATCATTCCATGTCCAGCAGGCGGCCCGTTCTGCGGTTGACACGGTACCCGGGGGGGGGAGCAGTTCCGCCCCGTCAGGGTGCATTATGGGAAGATGGATGTGGCACAGAGGGATGGAGAGAACACCCAAAATGCGCTCACTCTCTCTCTCTCTCTCTCTTACTGTTCCAATTAACAGAGACAGGGATGACGCATTAGGTCAATTGACCATGAAGACAGCCTTAAACAGGGAGTGAGAAGGCCATAGAGAGAGCTGTTATATTACTGGGCCTGATTGGCTCTTAATAGCTGCATATTGCTGCTGCTGGACAAGTTCTATATTAGCAGAATCCCACTTAGCTGAAGCCTAGGCATTAAGCTATGCTAGCGAACACAAGTCTTCAGGTCTCAAGCAAGGTTACACATGATGTGAATCACCCAAGCTTCTCCACACTAAAAAGGAACCACCTTCGTCACAATTTTAAAGCACAAGAAACAGGAAGTGTGTTCTTTGTCACCTCTAATCACAGATCCAGAATCAGTTTACCCTTCAGCCAATCCTCACCTCATTTATGAGGGGGATGAAAACATATCTGATCCTGTAACAGTGCTTAGGACCGTGTGGCTGTGGCAGAGACGGATGGGCCTCTGCAGGAGTAGTGCCTCCTGGGTATTTAGAGCCCACCCCCGCGGGGTCCGGTGGGGCCGCCAGTCATCAGCCCCGTTACCGGCAGGCACCCACCGGTGATTATTTACCATGCGGACCACAGCCGGGTCCTCAATGTCGTGGGAACCGGTACGTGATGGATTCTGACAGGACTGATGATCACTCTTCCAATGAGAGTAATTAATATAATGAAGAGCTACTGAGCATGTGCAGGAGAGGGTGATGAATAGAGTCCACGGCAACGTCGTTACTCACAGGTGACACAGAGATAGAGAGAGAGTGCAACGGAGAGAGAGAGGGAGAGGGGAAGGGAGGAGAGGGGGGTGAGGGAGAGGGAGACAACCAACAACAGTTAAGGAGAGTGAGAGAGAGGAAGAGAGACAGAGGGAGACTACTAACAACCTACTGGTCAGGATAGAGAAGGAGAGAGAAGAAGATGGAGGAGAGAGAAAGACTGTACAATAACAACATACAAGCCGAGATAGAGAGAGGGAGAGGTGGAGCAACAGAGAGAGAGAGGGAGAGGTAAAGAAAGAGAGAGAGAGTGGGAGAGGTGGAGAAAAGAGAGAGAGGGGGAGAGGTGGAGAAAGAGAGAGAGAGAGAGGGAGAGGTGGAGAAAGGGAGAGAGAGGGAGAGGTGGAGAAAGAGAGAGAGAGAAAGGGAGAGGTGGAGAAAAAGAGGGAGAGAGGGCGAGGTAGAGAAAAGAGAAAGAGTGGGAGAGGTGGAGAAAGAGAGAGAAAGGGAGAGGTGGAGAACGAGAGAGAGAGAGGGAGAGGTGGAGAAAGAGAGAGAGGGAGAGGTGGAGAAAGAGAGAGAGAGAAAGGGAGAGGTGGAGAAAGAGAAAGAGAGTGGAGAGAGAGAGAGGTGGAGAAAGAGAGAGAGAAAGGGAGAGGTGGAGAAAGAGAGAGAGAGAGGGAGAGGTGGAGAAAGAGAGAGAGAGCGGGAGAGGTGGAGAAAGAGAGAGAGAAAGGGAGAGGTGGAGAAAGAGAGAGAGAGGGAGAGGTGGAGAAAGAGAGAGAGGGAGAGGTGGAGAAAGAGAGAGAGAAAGAGAGAGGTGGAGAAAGAGAGAGAGAGGGAGAGGTGGAGAAAGAGAAAGAGAGAGAGGGAGAGGTGGAGAAAGAGAGAGAGAGAGAGAAAGGGAGAGGTGGAGAAAGAGAAAGAGAGAGTGGAGAAAGAGAGAGAGAAAGGGAGAGGTGGAGAAAGAGAGAGAGAGAGGCAGAGGTGTAGAAAGAGAGAGAGAGAGGGAGAGGTGGAGAAAGAGAGAGAGAAAGGGAGAGGTGGAGAAAGAGAGAGAGGGAGAGGTGGAGAAAGAGAGAGAGAGAAAGGGAGAGGTGGAGAAAGAGAAAGAGAGTGGAGAAAGAGAGAGAGAGAGAGGTGGAGAAAGAGAGAGAGAAAGGGAGAGGTGGAGAAAGAGAGAGAGAGAGGGAGAGGTGGAGAAAGAGAGAGAGAGAGAGGGAGAGGTGGAGAAAGAGAGAGAGAAAGGGAGAGGTGGAGAAAGAGAGAGAGAGGGAGAGGTGGAGAAAGAGAGAGAGAGGGAGAGGTGGAGAAAGAGAGAGAGAAAGGGAGAGGTGGAGAAAGAGAGAGAGAGGTGGAGAAAGAGAAAGAGAGAGAGGGAGAGGTGGAGAAAGAGAGAGAGAGAAAGGGAGAGGTGGAGAAAGAGAGAGATAGAGAGAGAGAGAGGTGGATAAAGAGAGAGAGAAAGGGAGAGGTGGAGAAAGAGAGAGAGAGAGGGAGAGGTGGAGAAAGAGAGAGAGAGAAAGGGAGAGGTGGAGAAAGAGAGAGAGAAAGGGAGAGGTGGAGAAAGAGAGAGAGGGAGAGGTGGAGAAAGAGAGAGAGAGAAAGGGAGAGGTGGAGAAAGAGAAAGAGAGTGGAGAAAGAGAGAGAGAGAGAGGTGGAGAAAGAGAGAGAGAAAGGGAGAGGTGGAGAAAGAGAGAGAGAGAGGGAGAGGTGGAGAAAGAGAGAGAGAGTGGGAGAGGTGGAGAAAGAGAGAGAGAAAGGGAGAGGTGGAGAAAGAGAGAGAGAGGGAGAGGTGGAGAAAGAGAGAGAGAGGGAGAGGTGGAGAAAGAGAGAGAGAAAGGGAGAGGTGGAGAAAGAGAGAGAGAGGTGGAGAAAGAGAAAGAGAGAGAGGGAGAGGTGGAGAAAGAGAGAGAGAGAAAGGGAGAGGTGGAGAAAGAGAGAGATAGAGAGAGAGAGAGAGGTGGATAAAGAGAGAGAGAAAGGGAGAGGTGGAGAAAGAGAGAGAGAGAGGGAGAGGTGGAGAAAGAGAGAGAGAAAGGGAGAGGTGGAGAAAGAGAGAGAGAGGGAGAGGTGGAGAAAGAGAGAACAACACAAACAGAGGGAGGATAAATAAAGGGCAGGAGGAAAGAGATCCATCATGGAGAGAGATGAATGAGAGACTAACAGAGGATGAGAGAGAAGGAGAAATAGAGAGATGAATGAGAGACTAACAGAGGATGAGAGAGAAGGAGAAATAGAGAGATGAATGAGAGACTAACAGAGGATGAGAGAGAAGGAGAAATAGATAGTTGAATGAGAGACTAACAGAGGATGAGAGAGAAGGAGAAATAGAGAGATGAATGAGAGACTAACAGAGGATGAGAGAGAAGGAGAAATAGAGAGATGAATGAGAGACTAACAGAGAGGATGAGAGAGAAGAAGAAATAGAGAGATGAATGAGAGACTAACAGAGAGGATGAGAGAAAATGAGAAATAGAGAGATGAATGAGAGACTAACAGAGGATGAGAGAGAAGAAGAAATAGAGAGATGACAGAGACTAACAGAGAGGATGAGAGAGAAGGAGAAATAGAGAGATGAATGAGAGACTGACAGAGGATGAGAGAGAAGGAGAAATAGAGAGATGACTGAGAGACTAACATAGAGGATGAGAGAGAAGGAGAAATAGAGAGATGACTGAGAGACTAACAGAGAGGATGAGAGAGAAGGAGAAATAGAGAGATGAATGAGAGACTAACAGAGGATGAGAGAGAAGAAGAAATAGAGAGATGACTGAGAGACTAACAGAGAGGATGAGAGAGAAGGAGAAATAGAGAGATGAATGAGAGACTAACAGAGGATGAGAGAGAAGAAGAAATAGAGAGATGACTGAGAGACTAACAGAGAGGATGAGAGAGAAGGAGAAATAGAGAGATGAATGAGAGACTAACAGAGGATGAGAGAGAAGGAGAAATAGAGAGATGAATGAGAGACTAACAGAGAGAAGGGGAAATAGAGAGATGAATGAGAGACTAACAGAGGATGAGAGAGAAGGAGAAAAAGAGAGATGAATGAGAGACTAACAGAGGATGATCGAGAAGGAGAAATAGAGAGATGAATGAGAGACTAACAGAGGATGAGAGAGAAGGAGAAATAGAGAGGGTGAGAGAGAGAGAGCGACGGTACCACAATGCATAACGATTGGTGCATTGCTGCGGGGACTTGCTTCCATTCAGCCACAACAGAGAGATGAGAGAGAAGGAGAAATAGAGAGATGAATGAGAGACTAACAGAGAGGATGAGAGAGATGAATGGGAGACTAACAGAGGATGAGAGAGAAGGAGAAAGAGAGAGATGAATGAGAGACTAACAGAGGATGAGAGAGAAGGAGAAATAGAGAGGGTGAGAGAGAGAGCGCGACGGTACCACAATGCATAACGATTGGTGCATTGCTGCGGGGACTTGCTTCCATTCAGCCACAAGAACATTAGTGAGGTCGGGCACTGATGTTGGCCGATTAGGCCTGGCTCGCAGTTGACGTTCCAATTCATCCCAAAGGTGTTCGATGGGGTTGAGGTCAGGGCTCTGTGCAGGCCAGTCAAGTTCTTCCACATGGATCTCGACAACCCATTTCTGTATGGACCTCGCTTTGTGAACGGGGCATTGTCATGCTGAAACAGGAAAGGGTCTTCCCCAAACTGTTGCCACAAAGTTGGAAGCACAGAATCGTCTAGAATGTAATTTTATTCTGTAGCTTTAAGATTTACCTTCAATGGAACTAAGGGGTCTAGCCCGAACAATGAAAAACAGTCCCAGACCATTATTCCTCCTCCACCAAACTTTACAGTTGGCACTATGCATTCGGGAAGGTAGCGTTCTCCTGGCATCCGCCAAACCCAGATTCGTCCGTCGGACTGCCAGATGGATAAGTGTGATTCATCACTCCAGAGAACACGTTTCCACTGCTCCAGAGTCCAATGGCGGCGAGCTTTACACCACTCCAGCCAATGCTTGGCATTGCGCATGGTGATCTTAGGCTTGTGTGCGGCTGCTTGGCCATGGAAACCCATTGCATGAAGCTCCCGACGAACAGTTCTTGTGCTGACGTTGCTTCCAGAGGCAGTTTGGAGTGTTGCAACTGAGGACAGACGATTTTTACGCGCTATTCGCTTCAGCGGTACCGTTCTGTGAGCTTGTGTGGCCTACCACTTCGCTGCTGAGCCGTTGTTGCTCCTAGACGTTTCCACTTCACAATAACAGCACCTACAGTTGACCGGGACAGCTCTAGCAGGGCAAAAAATTTACTTGTTGTTAAGGTTGCATCACATGACGGTGCCGCGTTGAAAGTCACTGAGCTCTTCACTAAGGCCATTCTACTGCCAATATTTGTCTATGGAGATTGCATGGCTGTGTGCTTGATTTTATACACCTGTCAGCAACGGGTGTGGCTGAAATAGCCGAATCCACTAATTTGAAGGGGTTTCCACATACTTTTGTATACAGTGGGGGAAAAAAGTATTTAGTCAGCCACCAATTGTAATTTTCATCATAGGTACACGTCAACTCTGACAGACAAAATGAGAATTTTTTTTCCAGAAAATCACATTGTAGGATTTTTCATGAATTTATTTGCAAATTATGGTGGAAAATAAGTATTTGGTCAATAACAAAAGTTTCTCAATACTTTATTATATACCCTTTGTTGGCAATGACACAGGTCAAACGTTTTCTGTAAGTCTTCACAAGGTTTTCACACACTGTTGCTGGTATTTTGGCCCATTCCTCCATGCAGATCTCCTCTAGAGCAGTGATGTTTTGGGGCTGTCGCTGGGCAACACGGACTTTCAACTCCCTCCAAAGATTTTCTATGGGGTTGAGATCTGGAGACTGGCTAGGCCACTCCAGGACCTTGAAATGCTTCTTACGAAGCCACTCCTTCGTTGCCCGGGCGGTGTGTTTGGGATCATTGTCATGCTGAAAGACCCAGCCACGTTTCATCTTCAATGCCCTTGCTGATGGAAGGAGGTTTTCACTCAAAATCTCACGATACATGGCCCCATTCATTATTTCCTTTACACGGATCAGTCGTTCTGGTCCCTTTGCAGAAAAACAGCCCCAAAGCATGATGTTTCCACCCCCATGCTTCACAGTAGGTATGGTGTTCTTTGGATGCAACTCAGCATTCTTTGTCCTCCAAACACGACGAGTTGAGTTTTTACCAAAAAGTTATATTTTGGTTTCATCTGACCATATGACATTCTCCCAATCCTCTTCTGGATCATCTAAACGCACTCTAGCAAACTTCAGACGTGCCTGGACATGTACTGGCTTAAGCAGGGGGACACGTCTGGCACTGTAGGATTTGAGTCCCTGGCGGCGTAGTGTGTTACTGATGGTAGGCTTTGTTACTTTGGTCCCAGCTCTCTGCAGGTCATTCACTAGGTCCCCCCGTGTGGTTCTGGGATTTTTGCTCACCGTTCTTGTGATCATTTTGACCCCACAGGGTGAGATCTTGCGTGGAGCCCCAGATCGAGGGAGATTATCAGTGGTCTTGTATGTCTTCCATTTCCTAATAATTGCTCCCACAGTTGATTTCTTCAAACCAAGCTGCTTACCTATTGCAGATTCAGTCTTCCCAGCCTGGTGCAGGTCTACAATTTTGTTTCTGGTGTCCTTTGACAGCTCTGGTCTTGGCCATAGTGGAGTTTGGAGTGTGACTGTTTGAGGTTGTGGACAGGTGTCTTTTATACTGATAACAAGTTCAAACAGGTGCCAGTAATACAGGTAACGAGTGGAGGACAGAGGAGCCTATTAAAGAAGAAGTTACAGGTCTGTGAGAGCCAGAAATCTTGCTTGTTTGTAGGTGACCAAATACTTATTTTCCACCATAATTTGCAAATAAATTCATTAAAAATCCTACAATGTGATTTTCTGGAAAAAAATGCTCAATTTGTCTGTCATAGTTGACGTGTACCTATGATGAAAATTACAGGCCTCTCATCTTTTTAAGTGGGAGAACTTGCACAATTGGTGGCTGACTAAATACTTTTTCCCCCCACTGTATATAGTGTATCATAATGAGGATTCCATAGCAATATAATTAGGTGGTGTTGTGTGCCTTCCTGTCACCAGTGAAATGTTGTGTTCTTCCCTGTCAGTGGTGAAGTACTCTTTATTAATGAACCTAAGCAGTGTCAATGACTGAGTGTGGTAGTAGTAGGTTATCTGTATAAGTGGCCCATATGCAAAGTAGCAGATAAGATGTGTTCCACTTGGCTGTGTATGTTGTATGTGTGCTGCTTGTTTGTGTGTGGGGTTGTGGATAGAAGGTCAATGATTTGTGGTGTGTTAATTTATGTGCGCAAGACAAGTGTGTGGTCTGTTGTTTTACCTGCCATGATGAAAAGCACTCCATACTCTTCAAATTGGGCCCATCTTAACCACTGATTAGAGAAAGAGAAGGACAGACAGGAAAGGGTGCAGTCACACATTGGTTGCAGTCACTCCATTCCAGTCACACAGCCACTGAGACTCCTGTATTTCTAGGTTTCTCTCTGTGTTTGTGTGTGAGACAGACTCTCGCTACGCACCACCGAGTGAGCCATCATTCCTGCTAATACACACCATTATTCCTGCTAATACACACCATTATTCCTGCTAATACACACCATTATTCCTGCTAATAAACACTATTATTCCTACTAATACAGTGAGCCATTATTCCTGCTAATACACACCATTATTCCTGCTAATACACAGGGAGCCATTATTCCTGCTAATACACAGTCTTTAATTTACCAGTGCGCCACTTAACGCCCTTTTAAAATTAATCATGGACAGCTTTGCAGAATACTTGTTTCCCCTTCTCTGCTCCCCCTCCCCTCTCCCCTATCCTCCGCTCTCCCTCCCTGCTCCCTCCTCCCTCCCCTCCCACTCCCTCCTCCCCTTCTCTGCTCCCTCCTCCCTCCCCTCCCCCTCTCCACTCCCTCCTTCCCTTCTTGGTGGGCAACAAGCCCTGGATACCCCTGACATGGTGGGAAACAAGCCCTGGATACCCCTGACATGGTGGGCATGCAATGATGCAACTTAGTAGGGCTCATTTGAGTCACACTGGGTATTCAGGTATCCGGGAAAGGCTATGAGCCAAAAGGAAATCTGTTCTTGAGCTACAGGGTTGCGTTGTTCTAGCTTTCCCTACAAAACAATAGTGTGTGAATCACTCAGTAGAGGGCCAGGTGGAAACATGATCATACCTTGGCATATCTAGCCCTGAAGGGCCAGAGTTAGGTGCTAGGATGGAACCAGGGGCTTGTTTTTAGACCAAACAAACAGATACAGGACTGCTCAGACAGCTCACTAATAACTACAGCAACAAATACACATCCAAACCTTGAAAAGGAGTGGTGCCTGGTTGCTTGGTGCGTATCCCACTACAGTATGTTGGTGTATCCCTCTCAGTCCCGCCACTGGTTGACTGGCTGAGGCAGGGTGAGGCCGAGCAGACTGGTCTGTGTCCCAAATGGCAGCCTATTCCCTACATGGTGCACTACTTTTGACCAGAGCCCATAGGGGAATAGGGTGCCATTTGGGACTGGGCAGCCTGGTCTGGGCCGGTCCCGTCGTCACGTCGTCCTCTAGCCTACAGACGTCAGCACGCGGGCCGGTCTCACCACGGCTCCTTTATAGAGCCCTTTCATGTCCTCTTAATGAGGAAACCGCCGACTCAGCTGCCTGCTCATAAACACAGACGGATTAAAACACCCAAATATGAATCAGATAGGTGGGGGTTAGTAGGGCTGTTAGAGCAGGATGTAGACTGGACTGGTGTAGACTGACCACAGACAGACTGGCCCCTGGCCAGGACACTCATATTCTACTGGACTGGACTGGTGTAGACTGAACTCCGACAGACTGGCCAGGACACTCATATGCTACTGGACTGGTGTAGACTGACCACAGACAGACTGGCCTCTGGCCAGGACACTCATATGCTACTGGACTGGTGTAGACTGACCACAGACAGACTGGCCCCTGGCCAGGACACTCATATGCTACTGGACTGGTGTAGACTGACCACAGACAGACTGGCCCCTGGCCAGGACACTCATATGCTACTGGACTGGACTGGTGTAGACTGAACTCCGACAGACTGGCCCCTGGCCAGGACACTCATATGCTACTGGACTGGAGTGGTGTAGACTGAACTCCGACAGACTGGCCCCTGGCCAGAACACTCATATGCTACTGGATTGGTGTAGACTGACCACAGACATACTGGCCCCTGGCCAGGACACTCATATTCTACTGGACTGGACTGGTGTAGACTGAACTCCGACAGACTGGCCCCTGGCCAGGACACTCATATTCTACTGGACTGGACTGGTGTAGACTGACCACAGACAGACTGGCCTCTGGTCAGGACACTCATATGCTACTGGACTGGAGTGAAATGTTTGTATGTACAACTCTGTCTTAGGCTTCTCCTTCGACCTAGTAGGATTTAGCCACGACTCACCGGTGGGTCCAAATCCACCTTTAACACTGAAGTGATCACAGCTTCTTGCCTCAAGTCTACTGCACTGGGTGTTTGCTAACAGCCGGACACTGAAGTTTTTCCTTTTGAGTTATGAGTGGCATTCTCTGTACCCACACCCTTGTTGTAGGCTTGGATTCAAGTTAGTTCAAGTTCAGGTCTGTCAGGTGTCTGCCCTGTCTGTGCTCCCCGTGGCAACGAGACGACAGATCTGGTTGCTGACACTGAAGGATTCTTTGAGTTATTAGTGACATCCTCTTCATTCACAGGAGATAAGGACGGTTTTGCTGCTGTGTGTTCGTTGGGTGTTGCCGTAGACTTGGGTTTGGGTTAATTGGGGTTAGGGTCGGGTGTGTGCAACATTATCCCAGGGTTAGGGTCAGGTGTGTGCAACATTATCCCAGGGTTAGGCAGGTAGCCTAGCGGTTAGAGCGTTAGGCCAGTAATCAAAAAGGTCGCTGGTTTGAATCCTCAAGCCGACTAGGTGAACAATCTGCTGATGTGCCTTGAGCAAGGCACTTAACCCTAATAGCTCCTGTAATCTTCTCTGGATAAGAGCGTCTTCTAAATGACACAGATGTTATGTTACTCATGGTTATAGTTAAAGTTCTGCCCTGTCTGTGCTCACCATGGCCCTGAGACGACAGCTCTGTTGTGCCAGGCCTCAGCTCTGTGGTCGACTGCCTGCCTGTCTGTTGTTCCATTGTTCCTCAAGCTCTCTACCAGAGGCTCGTATAACGCCCAGCGTCACACAGGGAGAAATGGAAGCACTAATGTCAGAATGATACTCTTATTTCCATCATTACAATGAAATGGGAGGGAAAAACCATGGCTTGGTTATTAATTTTTTCAGTTGTGTTTTTCTGCGCTGTGTTTTATTGAGATGGTGTCATCTGTGCCAGTCAGACAGAGCTGTAGCAGAAATGTGTGTTTATAAAAAAGACAATTACAGTTAAATTGCGACATGTGGCCAACATGAGCCTAACTTTAAACAGCTACAAAGGGTACAGAGTTATATTTTTATAAAGACCGAAACAGAGAGACTGAGATTAGAGAGAACCTCCTCTTTATTTCAGACAGTAGTGTGATGGAGGATGTCTTCACAGGACAGAGAAATACAGATAGAGAGAGACTAAACTCTATCTATTTCACTTGCTTTGGCAATGTAAACATGTTTCCAATGCCAATAAAGCACCTTAAATTGAAATTGAATTGAAATTGAGAGAGAGGAGAGAGACAGGTGCTCTATTAATGTACCAGTATACAGCAAGAAGAAAAACATGTGACAGCGAGGATTCTCTGGTTCTCCTTTAATACCGTCAACAAAAGAAATATACATTATGTACACAGAGCAGGCTGAGATAGAGACAACACTCAGTGGCGCTTTACACAGACATGCTGCATGTTCTGAGCAACAGACACAAAGAAGAGAGAGCAACACAAGAGGGGATGGGGGGGAGAGAGACAGAGAGAGAGACAGAGAGAGAGACAGAGAGAGAGACAGAGAGAGAGACAGAGAGAGAGACAGAGAGAGAGACAGAGAGAGAGACACACAGACAGAGACACACAGACAGAGAGACAGACAGAGACAGAGAGAGACACGAGCGTGAAAAGAGAGAAGTGAAACAAAACAACAAAGGAGAGGTACTGAGCAGAGGAATACATTTTTTGACAGACAGTAAAAAAGCCACAAACTGAAATTCCAGATGTATGTAAAACAGAAGCTGTAATTCCAGTATAGATGTATATCAAATCAGACGCAGAATCTACAATAAAGGAAGTATATCAAAAGGACTCACTGGGCCCGCTCCACATTGATTGGTCAGAGTGCATAGTGACCTGGGAGCTGCTGCCAATAGCGGCTCACAGTACTGGACAGCAGTGGGTCTGTATAATGAGAAGTGAGCATGGTGGATGTGCCCAAAAAACCGGAACAAACACTACTGTGCTCGAGTTGAAAACACGTGACTGAATAAAAAATTAAGTGAATGAAAAAAAATGAATAAATGGATGGATAATGAATGAACAAATAATGGGAGGTTTACATCAGTGAACCACTACTACCTACCACACCCCTTCTCCCAAATCCCACCCACCAACTACCTCCTCCCCACCCCCAAAAAAAGACAGGGTAACAAAATGAGTAAACATCTGAGCCCATATGGTATGGGGTAATGTAATATTGGTTATCATGTATATAATGCTCAAGTGTGTATGTGAGAGTCTTCAGACAGAGGGTAGTGGTACGCCCTTCCCTAACTGTCTTCAGATCTATAGCATCTTCATCATCATCATCATCATCATCATCATCATCATCATTATTAGTATTATTATTATTTCAGGCTACTGCTGAACAGGTGGGACGTGGTCAGTCTCTCTATCTAAGTCTGTTCACCCAGACTAAACCACAGAGTCCTGGAGGAGGAGCTGCTGCGGTTTTTTCTCTTCTCTGACAAAGAGGCAGGATCATCGGTTGTAACACGGGTAACAGACAAACTCCCGGCAAGAAAAACAAAAACAACCCAAAACAAAGAACAGGAAGTACAACGTAATCCACATTATCTGATCTGTCAAACATGATCTTTTAAACCTACGTACGTCATCCCCTCGACACATTGTGTTAGACCACGCGTACCACCCTGCCCCCTCCCTGGCCAGGGGAAGTAGAGGCTGCCCTAACCTACCACCAGTCCTAACCTTAACCATTAGGGAGATTAAATCATATCTGACCCTGGATCAGCAGTAAGGAGCAACTTCTATCTCAAGTTCTCGTACCCCTCTGATACCAATTCTCTCCTCAGGTAAAGGCAGGGGTGTGGCTGGGGTGTACGGGGGGAAGTAGGGGTGTGGCTGGGGGGGATAAGGGAAGGGGTTCTAGTCCCCCTTCTTTTCTGGCTCCTCCTCCTGTTCGCGTAGGAACTGGAACACAGAGGAGAAGTCCTTGTTGGCGTAGCCGCGGGCACACATGACACGGTAGATCTGATGGGCCAGTGAGCCCAGGGGGACAGGGGTCTTAGTGTTGGTGGCTGTGTGCTGGGCCAGACCCAGGTCCTTTCAGGAGGAGAGAGAGATGGGGATGTTAGATGTGTGTTTATGTGCAACAAAAGCAGAGTAGACGAGAGACAGAGCTCAGAAGGGAGGAGTGAGATCTAGAGAGAGATGAAGAGGAATAAAATACAAAGATAAATAAGAAAAACAAACTTGATAGAGAAAGAAGGAGAGATGAAAATGGAGGGATAAACAGACGGACGTACAAAGACATCCAGCCAGACATAACTAGCTAGGGTAGAACAGAACAGACCTTGGCCATGAGCGTGGTCCCAAAGCCTCCCTGGTAGTTGTTACCAGAAGGGACTCCCTCCATGACGCCTGGTACTGGGTTATACGAGTCACTGGACCAGCACCTGCCTGATGACATGTTCAGGATCTGGGCCAGCAGTTTAGGGTCCAGACCCAACCTGGAAGAGAAGAGAGGAGGTTAGTTAAAGAGAAAGGGAGGAAAAATATGGAGGGAGAGAAGTAAAGGTGTGGGAGGTGTGAAAGGGTAGAAAGGGCATGGTAGGGGGGGGGGGAAGAAAAGGGGGGATGAGGTTTAGAGAGAGATTGAGAGAGAGAGAGAAAGATACTGGTAGGCCAATAGAATAATAATGAGAGGAAAAGAGAAAGAGCATGTGAAACAGAAATACTGATACAGTGATCGAGAGGGAGACAGAGATGTTGTAATAAAAGAGAGAGAGGGAAAGAAGGAGAGTGATATTGTAATAGAAAGAGGGAAAGAAGGAGAGTGATATTGTAATAGAAAGAGGGAAAGAAGGAGAGTGATATTGTAATAGAAAGAGGGAAAGGGAAAGAGGGAGAGTGATATTGTAATAGAAAGAGAGGGAGGGAAAGAAGGAGGGTGATTTCGTAATAGAAAGAGAGAGAGGGAAAGAGGGAGAGTGATATTGTAATAAAGAGAGAAGAGGGAAAGAAGGAGAGTGATATTGTAATAGAAAGAGAGAGAGGGAAAGAAGGAGGGTGATTTTGTAATAGAAAGAGAGAGAGGGAAAGAGGGAGAGTGATATTGTAATAGAAAGAGAGAAAGAGGGAGAGTGATATTGTAATAGAAAGAGAGAAAGAGGGAGAGTGATATTGTAATAGAAAGAGGGAAAGGGAAAGAGGGAGAGTGATATTGTAATAGAAAGAGAGAGAGGGAAAGGGTTAGTATTGAGTAGAGCAGAGAGGGAAAGCAGGGAGAGTGATATTGTAATGAAAAGGGGTGGGAAAAGAAGTAGAGTGATAATGTAATGAAAGAGAGTAAGGGGAGAGTGATATTGTAATAAGAGAGAGAAATGACTAAAAATGAAAGTGTAAAAGGGAAAGAGGGAGAGTGATATTGTAATAGAAAGAGGGAAAGAGAGAGAGTGATATTGTAATAAAAGAGAGCAAGGGAAAGTGGGAGAGTGATATTGTAATAGAAAGAGGGAAAGAGCAAGAGTGGATATTTTAATAGAAAGAGAGAAAGGGGGAGATTGATATTTTAATAGAAAGAAGGAAAAGGGGAGAGTGATATTGTAATAAAAAAAGAGGAAGAGGGAGAGTGATATTGTAATAGAAAGAGAGAGGGAGAAATAGGGAGAGTGATATTGTAATAGAAAGAGAGAGAGGGAAATAGGGAGAGTGATATTGTAATAAAGAGAGAGGGAGAAATAGGGAGAGTGATATTGTAATAGAAAGAGAGAGAGGGAAATAGGGAGAGTGATATTGTAATAAAGAGAGAGGGAGAAATAGGGAGAGTGATATTGTAATAGAAAGAGAGAGAGGGAAATAGGGAGAGTGATATTGTAATAAAGAGAGAGGGAAAGAGGGAGAGTGATATTGTAATAGAAAGAGAGAGAGGGAAAGAGGGAGAGTGATATTGTAATAAAGAGAGAGGGAAAGAGGAAGAGTGATATTGTAATAGAAAGAGAGAGGGAAAGAGGGAGAGTGATATTGTAATAGAAAGAGAGAGAGGGAGAGTTATATTGTAATAAAGAGAGAGGGAAAGAGGGAGAGTGATATTGTAATAGAAAGAGGGAAAGAAGGAGAGTGATATTGTAATAGAGAGAGAGAAAGAGGGAGAGTGATATTGTAATAGAAAGAGAGAGGGAAAGAGGGAGAGTGATATTGTAATAGAAAGAGAGAGAGGGAAAGAGGGAGAGTGATATTGTAATAGAAAGAGAGAGAGGGAAAGAGGGAGAGTGATATTGTAATAGAAAGAGAGAGGGAAAGAGGGAGAGTGATATTGTAATAGAAAGAGGGAAAGAGGGAGAGTGATGTTGTAATAGAAAGAGGGAAAGAGTAATATAAAGAAAGAGAGAGAGAGAGCTGGTGACCCATGTTGAACCCAGAGTCCTGTCTCTCTCTTCTCCATCTCTCAGTGTTAATGGCTGGTTAGGTGGAGGACTGGGGAACGCTGCCTAATGCAGTATTGATGTTTACCCCTCCTATCCTCCATCATCCCTCTAACATGGAAGAAAGAGGACAAGTGGTGGCCAAGGAGCACATGGGGGCCATAAACCTCGCTGACACACACAGCCCCATTCATTTAACAGCACTCTGCCTCCAGAAGCTAGGGATGAAGACAGTACTCGGTAGAAGGACCAATAGCTACAGGAAATGTCTGTGAGAGAGTAGCACGTCAGGTGAGTGATGAGTATTCAGTAAGGTATCAGGTGTGACATCCTCAGGTGAACCAATACACCTCCATATTACACCACAACACACCTCCATATTACACCACAACACACCTCCATATTACACCACAACACACCTCCATATTGCACCACAACACACCTCCATATTGCACCACAACACACCTCCATATTGCACCACAACACACCTCCACATTGCACCACAACACACCTCCATACCACATCTCTATATTACACCACAACACACCTCCATATTACACCACAACACACCTTCACATTACACCTCCACATTACCCACTACACACCTCCACAACACACCACAACACACGACTCCATATTGCACCACAACACACGACTCCATATTACATCACAACACACCTCCACACTGCACCACAACACATCTCTATATTACACCACAACACAACACACCTCCACAACACACCTCCACATTACACCATAACACACGACTCCATTTTGCACCACAACACACGACTCCATTTTGCACCACAACACACAACTCCATATTACATCACAACACACCTCCACATTATACCACAACACACCTCCACATTATACCACAACACACCTCCACATTACACCACAACACACCTCCACATTACACCACAACACACCTCCACATTACACCACAACACACCTCCATATTACATCACAACACACCTTCACATTACACCACAACACACCTTCACATTACACCTCCACATTACCCACTACACACCTCCACAACACAACACACGACTCCATATTGCACCACAACACACCTCCACATTACACCACAACACACCTCCACATTACACCACAACACACCTCCATATTACACCACAACACACCTCCATATTACACCACAACACACCTCCAGATCACACCACAACACACCTCCAGATCACACCACAACACACCTCCACATTACACCACAACACACCTCCACATTACACCACAACACACCTCCACATTACACCACAACACACCTCCATATTACACCACAACACACCTCCATATTACACCACAACACACCTCCACATTACACCACAACACACCTCCATATTAAATCACATCACAACACACCTCCATATTAAATCACATCACAACACACCTCCATATTAAATCACATCACAACACACCTCCATATTACATCACAACACACCTCCATATTACATCACAACACACCTCCATATTACATCACAACACACCTCCATATTACATCACAACACACCTCCATATTACATCACAACACACCAGGAAAGCAACAGAAAAGAGAAGGGGAGAAGAGGAGCGAGTACGAAAGAAAGCAAAACAGCGAGTGTTAGGTCCTGAGCGTTGAGAGTGGGTGTAAGTGACTGACTGCTGTCTGTCTGGTGAGTAGTGCTAGTCGTTGTGTTGTAACAGTTTTAAAGACAGTGTAAAGTTGGCCACATGAAGCCCTGGCAGCCTGACCCTGGTGTAGCTTACAGGACAATAACTCTACTCTGCTCTCAATATCACTATTAAACCATCATGGCTCCTTAAGGACAGAATATGGGCTTCCTAAGCCAGCCCTCCCTCCCTCTTCTTTCCTCGTTCCCTCCCTCCATCTGGCTCTCATTCTACCATTACTACCACAGTCTTTATTAGTTGTCTACTAACTAATTAAGACTGGGACATTTACTCTCTCTCTCAATGTATTTTACACTCTCACAAAATGTCTCTCTCCTTTATTGCTCCCTTTTCTCACAGTCTCTCCCGGCTTGGTTTGTAGTTTCTCTCAGTCTCTCCCGGCTTGGTTTGTAGTTTCTCTCAGTCTCTCCCGGCTTGGTTTGTAGTTTCTCACAGTCTCTCCTGGCTTGGTTTGTAGTTTCTCTCAGTCTCTCCTGGCTTGGTTTGTAGTTTCTCTCAGTCTCTCCCGGCTTGGTTTGTAGTTTCTCTCAGTCTCTCCTGGCTTGGTTTGTAGTTTCTCTCAGTCTCTCCCGGCTTGGTTTGTAGTTTCTCTCAGCCTCTCCTGGCTTGGTTTGTAGTTTCTCTCAGTCTCTCCCGGCTTGGTTTGTAGTTTCTCTCAGTCTCTCCCGGCTTGGTTTGTAGTTTCTCTCAGCCTCTCCCGGCTTGGTTTGTAGTTTCTCTCAGTCTCTCCTGGCTTGGTTTGTAGTTTCTCTCAGTCTCTCCCGGCTTGGTTTGTAGTTTCTCTCAGTCTCTCCTGGCTTGGTTTGTAGTTTCTCTCAGTCTCTCCCGGCTTGGTTTGTAGTTTCTCTCAGTCTCTCCCGGCTTGGTTTGTAGTTTCTCTCAGCCTCTCCCGGCTTGGTTTGTAGTTTCTCTCAGTCTCTCCCGGCTTGGTTTGTAGTTTCTCTCAGTCTCTCCCGGCTTGGTTTGTAGTTTCTCTCAGTCTCTCCCGGCTTGGTTTGTAGTTTCTCTCAGTCTCTCCCGGCTTGGTTTGTAGTTTCTCTCAGTCTCTCCTGGCTTGGTTTGTAGTTTCTCTCAGTCTCTCCTGGCTTGGTTTGTAGTTTCTCTCAGTCTCTCCCGGCTTGGTTTGTAGTTTCTCTCAGTCTCTCCCGGCTTGGTTTGTAGTTTCTCTCAGTCTATCCTGCCTTGGGTTTTAGTGTGTTTTGGAAATGTGGGATAAGTGACACTGTGTTGTTTTTAATGGAAGTCTCAGTCATTATGGCTTTTTCAGTGCATGTCTGTATACTGCTGCCACACTCCTTCACTCCCCCTCCATATCTCCAACCTACCCCAGCCGACGCCTCCCTGTCTAAGTGGGACATATGTTTGACGTCATCCACCCCCCCTTCGTACACGCACACGCACAGGGACTCTCCCAGTGCCTGTGTTCTGGCTGCGCTACAATAAAGTGCGTTGGAGCGCACAGATCATTTGTTAGAGCGGCCAGATACGCTGACTGACATGGAGCTGTTGTCCTCTGTTTAATGATAAATCAATCACCCTCCCTCTCCTATCACACACACCCTATCACAGTTATTAGCCATGAGCCCCCCTCCCTATCCTATCAGTCGTGGTTATTAGCCATGAGCCCACCTCCCTATCCTATCACAGTTGTGTTATTAGCCATGAGCCCACCTCCCTATCCTATCACAGTCGTGGTTATTAGCCATGAGCCCACCTCCCTATCCTATCAGAGTCGTGGTTATTAGCCATGAGCCCACCTCCCTATCCTATCACAGTCGTGGTTATTAGCCATGAGCCCACCTCCCTATCCTATCACAGTCGTGTTATTAGCCATGAGCCCACCTCCCTATCCTATCACAGTCGTGGTTATTAGCCATGAGCCCACCTCCCTATCCTATCACAGTCGTGTTATTAGCCATGAGCCCACCTCCCTATCCTATCACAGTCGTGGTTATTAGCCATGAGCCCACCTCCCTATCCTATCACAGTCGTGGTTATTAGCCATGAGCCCACCTCCCTATCCTATCACAGTTGTGTTATTAGCCATGAGCCCACCTCCCTATCCTATCACAGTCGTGGTTATTAGCCTTAGCGCCAGTGTTGTTCTTTAGCGGTGCCATTAATTTACATGGAGAAGAGGACATGTCACGCTTTAACAGGATTGACCTCTATACACACACAGTGCAACGCCATCACAGCTGACGGAGAAACAAATGCTATCAGGATGAGAAAAAACCCCAGCTGAGACAAGACAAGACGGGAAGGGATGGATGGAGGGAGGGATAGCGGGATGGAGGGATGGATGGAGGGATAGAGGAATGGAGGGAGGGATAGAGGGATGGAGGGATAGAGGGAGGGAGGGAGGGAGGGATGGAGGGAGGGATGGAGGGAGGAGGGATGGAGGGATGGAGGGATAGAGGGAGGGAGGAGGGATGGAGGGATGGAAGGGATGGAGGGAGGGAGGGAGGAGAGGGAGGGAGGAGGGAGAGGGAGGGAGGGAGGGAGGGAGGGAGAGGGAGGGAGGGAGGGAGGGAGGGAGGGAGAGGGAGGGGGAGAGGAGGGAGGGAGGGAGGGATGGAGGGAGGGATAGAGGAATGGAGGAATGGAGGGATGGAGGAAGGGATAGAGGGATGGAGGGATGGAGGAAGGGATAGAGGGATAGAGGGATGGAGGAAGGGATAGAGGGATAGAGGGAGGGAGGGATAGAGGGATGGAGGGAGGGATAGAGGGATAGAGGGAGGGATAGAGGGATAGAGGGAGGGATAGAGGGATAGAGGGAGGGATAGAGGGATAGAGGGATGGAGGGATGGAGGGAGGGAGGGATAGAGGGATAGAGGGAGGGAGGGATAGAGGGATGGAGGGAGGGATAGAGGGATGGAGGGAGGGATAGAGGGATGGAGGGAGGGATAGAGGGATGGAGGGATGGAGGGCCTGCTGTTGTGTCATGTGCAGCAGGTGGAGGTAATTTGTGATATTAACTGTCTGGTTCATTACCATTAGCTTTAATTATTTCTCTAAACCACAGGAGAGGAAGCATGCTCAACACTTATTATTACAGAGGTATTAAAGAGGTAACAAGCACATTCACACACATTTAAGAGGTAACATGCAAGTCTATCTTTAATTCATCTCTGGAACATATGCTTTCAATCCAATCCACTAAAACCAGACGGAGGGAGGGAGAGACGGAGGGAGGGGGAGAGAGAGGGAGGGAGGGGGAGAGAGAGGGAGGAGGGGGAGAGAGAGAAATGGGGAGGGAGAGAGAGAGCGGGAATGGAGAGGGAGGGGATGGAGAGGGAGTGTAACTGTATATGTATTTATGCATCCTCCCCTCTCCTCCGCCTCTCCTCTGGAGCATCATTAAAAGCAGGGCTGCTCCTCAGACAGACTGAAAGATACGAGCCAGAGAAGAAACAGACCAGAGAGGGAGTGGGGGATGGAGAGAGAGAGAGAGAGAGAGAGAGAGAGAGAGAGAGAGAGAGAGAGAGAGAGAGAGAGAGAGAGAGAGAGAGAGAGAGAGAGAGAGAGAGAGAGAGAGAGAGAGAGAGAGAGAGAGAGAGAGAGAGAGAGAGAGAGAGAGAGAGAGAGACGAGAGAGAACGAGAGAGAGAAAGAAATTGACAGAAAATAAATGTTGAAAATAAATATAAGAGAGAAAGGGAAACATCGGGAGGAGAAAATAAAGGGAGTGAGACAAAGAACCTGATAGAGGGGAAAAAACAGAAGAAGAGTGTGTGTGGTAATAATTGTCATTCGGGGCCATTCTCTGCTCTAAGGGAACGTCATGCTCTGTCGGAGACGGCCCAACCTTCCATCTGAAATCAACAAATTAGCTGTGTGGACGGGACAGGCAGCGTGTGTGTGTGTGTGTGTGTGCGTGTGTGTGTGTGTGTGTGTGTGTGTGTGTGTGTGTGTGTGTGTGTGGACAGGTATTGGAAAGGGCAGCTCTATCAGGCCCTACTCCAGCATGATAAAATGTTATTGCTGTTTTCCTGTAAATTGGCACTGAGCATGTGTGTGTGTCTGTGTGTGTGCACTCCATGTACGTGTGTGTTTGTACTCTGCGTGTGTATGTGTATGGGTAGATGTGTATGGGTAGATGTGTATGGGTAGTTGTGTATGGGTAGATGTGTATGTGTAGGTATGTATGGGTAGATGTGTATGTGTAGGTGTGTATGGGTAGATGTGTATGTGTAGGTATGTATGGGTAGGTGTGTATGGGTAGATGTGTATGTATGCATGGGTAGATGTGTATGTATGTATGGGTAGATGTGTATGGGTAGATGTGTATGTATGCATGGGTAGATGTGTATGTGTAGGTATGTATGGGTTGATGTGTATGGGTAGATGTGTATGGTAGGTATGTATGTGTAGATGTGTATGTATGTATGGGTAGATGTGTATGTGTAGGTATGTATGGGTAGATGTGTGTATGTATGTATGGGTAGATGTGTATGGGTAGATGTGTATGGGTAGGTATGTATGTGTAGGTGTGTATGGGTACATGTGTATGGGTAGGTGTGTATGCGTAGATAGGTATGTGTAGGTATGTATGGGTAGATGTGTATGTATGTATGGGTAGATAGGTATGGGTAGGTTTTTATGGGTAGGTATGTATGGGTAGATGTGTATGTATGCATGGGTAGGTATGTATGGGTAGATGTGTATGGGTAGATGTGTATGGGTAAGTGTGTATGGGTAGGTGTGTATGTGTAGGTATGTATGGGTAGATGTGTATGGGTAGATGTGTATGTATGTATGGGTAGATGTGTACGGGTAGATGTGTATGGGTAAATGTGTATGGGTAGGTGTGTAGGTGTGTATGGGTACATGTGTATGGGTAGGTGTGTATGCATTGATAGGTATGTATGGGTAGATGTGTATGGGTAGATGTGTATGGGTACATGTGTATGGGTAGGTGTGTATGGGTAGGTATGTATGGGTAGATGTGTATGGGTAGATGTGTATGTATGCATGGGTAGATGTGTATGTGTAGGTATGTATGGGTAGATGTGTATGGGTAAGTGTGTATGGGTAGGTGTGTATGTGTCGGTATGTATGGGTAGATGTGTATGTATGTATGGGTAGATGTGTATGGGTAGATGTGTATGGGTAGATGTGTATGGGTAGATAGGTATGTGTAGGTATGTATGGGTAGATGTGTATGGGTAGATGTTTATGTATGGGTAGATGTGTATGTGTATGGGTAGGTGTGTATGGAAAGATAGGTATGTGTAGGTATGTATGGGTAGATGTGTATGTATGTATGGGTAGATGTGTATGGGTAGGTAGGTATGGGTAGATGTGTATGTGTAGGTATGTATGGGTAGGTGTGTATGGGTAGATGTGTATGTATGCATGGGTAGATGTGTATGTATGTATGGGTAGATGTGTATGGGTAGATGTGTATGTATGCATGGGTAGATGTGTATGTGTAGGTATGTATGGGTAGATGTGTATGTGTAGGTATGTATGGGTAGGTGTGTATGGGTAGATGTATGTATGCATGGTAGATGTGTATGTATGTATGGGTAGATGTTGGGTAGATGTGTATGTATGCATGGGTAGATGTGTATGGTATGTATGTGTATGGGTAGATGTGTAGGTATGTATGTGTAGATGTGTATGTATGTATGGGTAGATGTGTATGTGTAGGTATGTATGGGTAGATGTGTATGGGTAGATGTGTATGGGTAGATGTGTATGGGTAGGTATGTATGTGTAGGTGTGTATGGGTACATGTGTATGGGTAGGTGTGTATGCGTAGATAGGTATGTGTAGGTATGTATGGGTAGATGTGTATGTATGTATGGGTAGATGTGTATGGGAAGATAGGTATGGGTAGGTATGTATGGGTAGATGTATGTATGCATGGGTAGTATGGGTAGATGGGTATGGGTAGATGTGTATGGGTAGGTATGTATGGGTAGATGTGTAGGTGTATGTATGGGTAGATGTGTATGGGTAGATGTGTATGTATGATGGGTAGATGTGTACGGGTAGATGTGTATGGGTATGTATGGGTAGGTGTGTATGTGTATGGGTCATGTATGGGTAGATGTGTATGGGTAGGTATGTATGGGTAGATGTGTATGGGTAGGTGTGTATGGGTAGATGTGTATGGGTAGATGTGTATGTAGGTAAGTATGGGTAGATGTGTATGGGTAGATGTGTATGTATGTATGGGTAGATGTGTATGTGTAGATGTGTAGATGTGTATGGGTAGATGTGTATGTGTCGGTATGTATGGGTAGATGTGTATGGGTTGATGTATGTGTAGATGTGTATGGGTAGATGTGTATGGGTATATGTGTATGGGTAGATGTGTATGGTAGGTAGGTATGTATGGGTAGATGTGTATGGGTAGATGTGTATGTATGGGTAGGTGTGTATGGAAAGATAGGTATGTGTAGGTATGTATGGGTAGATGTGTATGTATGTATGGGTGATGTATGGGTAGGTATGTATGGGTAGATGTGTATGGGTATGTATGGGTAGGTGTGTATGGGTAGATTGTATGGTAGATGTGTATGGTATGGGTAGATGTGTATGGGTAGATGTGTATGTATGCATGGGTAGATGTGTATGTGTAGGTATGTATGGGTTGATGTGTATGGGTAGATGTGTATGGTAGGTGTGTATGGGTAGGTATGTATGTGTAGATGTGTATGTATGTATGGGTAGATGTGTATGTGTAGGTATGTATGGGTAGATGTGTGTATGTATGTATGGGTAGATGTGTATGGGTAGATGTGTATGGGTAGATGTGTATGGGTAGGTATGTATGTGTAGGTGTGTATGGGTACATGTGTATGGGTAGGTGTGTATGCGTAGATAGGTATGTGTAGGTATGTATGGGTAGATGTGTATGTATGTATGGGTAGATGTGTATGGGAAGATAGGTATGTGTAGGTATGTATGGGTAGATGTGTATGTATGTATGTATGGGTAGATGTGTATGGGTAGATGTGTATGTATGTATGGGTAGATGTGTATGTATGTATGGGTAGATGTGTATGTATGTATGGGTAGATGTGTATGGGTAGGTATGTATGGGTAGATGTGTATGGGTAGGTATGTATGGGTAGATGTGTATGGGTAGATGTGTATGGGTAGATAGGGAAGTATGGGTAGATGTGTATGGGTAGATGTGTATGTATGTATGAGTAGATGTTTATGTGTAGATGTGTATGTATGGGTAGATTTGTATGTGACGTATGTATGGGTAGATGTGTATGGGTAGATGTATGTGTAGATGTGTATGTAGATGTAGATGTGTATGGGTAGATGTGTATGGGTAGGTATGTATGGGTAGATGTGTATGGGTAGATGTGTATGGGTAGGTGATGATAGGTTGGTAGGTAGGGTAGAGGATGTATGGGTAGATGTGTATGGGTAGATGTGTATGGTATGTATGGGTAATGGTATGGGTAGATGTGTATGGGTAGATGATGTATGGGTAGATGTGTAGTGTATGGGTAGGTGAGTATGGAAAGATAGGTATGTGTAGGTATGTGTGGGTAGATGTGTGATGTATGTATGTATGGGTAGATGTGTATGGGTAGATGTGTATGGGTAGGTGTGTATGGGTAGATAGGTATGTGTAGGTATGTATGGGTAGATGTGTATGGGTAGATGTGTATGTATGGGTAGATGTGTATGTGTAGGTGTGTATGGAAAGATATGGGTATGTGTAGGTATGTATGGGTAGATGTGTATGTATGTATGGGTAGATGTGTATGTATGTATGTATGTATGGGTAGATGTGTATGGGTAGGTATGTATGGGTAGATGTGTATGGGTAGGTAGGGAAGTATGGGTAGATGTGTATGGGTAGATGTGTATGTATGTATGAGTAGATGTTTATGTGTAGATGTGTATGTATGGGTAGATTTGTATGTGACGTATGTATGGGTAGATGTGTATGGGTAGATGTGTATGTATGTGTAGATGTGTATGGGTAGATGTGTATGGGTAGGTATGTATGGGTAGATGTGTATGGGTAGATGTGTATGGGTAGATGTGTATGGTAGGTAGGTATGTATGGGTAGATGTGTATGGGTAGATGTGTATGTATGAATGGGTAGATGTGTATGTGTAGATGTGTATGGGTAGATGTGTATGTATGGGTAGGTGAGTATGGAAAGATAGGTATGTGTAGGTATGTGTGGGTAGATGTGTATGTATGTATGGGTAGATGTGTATGGGTAGATGTGTATGGGTAGGTGTGTATGGGTAGATAGGTATGTGTAGGTATGTATGGGTAGATGTGTATGGGTAGATGTTTATGTATGGGTAGATGTGTATGTGTAGGTGTGTATGGAAAGATAGGTATGTGTAGGTATGTATGGGTAGATGTGTATGTATGTATGGGTAGATGTGTATGTATGTATGTATGTATGTATGGGTAGATGTGTATGGGTAGGTATGTATGGGTAGATGTGTATGGGTAGGTAGGGAAGTATGGGTAGATGTGTATGTATGTATGAGTAGATGTTTATGTGTAGATGTGTATGTATGGGTAGATTTGTATGTGACGTATGTATGGGTAGATGTGTATGTATGTGTAGATGTGTATGGGTAGATGTGTATGGGTAGGTATGTATGGGTAGATGTGTATGGTAGGTAGGTATGTATGGGTAGATGTGTATGGGTAGATGTGTATGTATGAATGGGTAGATGTGTATGTGTAGATGTGTATGGGTAGATGTGTATGTATGGGTAGGTGAGTATGGAAAGATAGGTATGTGTAGGTATGTGTGGGTAGATGTGTATGTATGTATGGGTAGATGTGTATGGGTAGATGTGTATGGGTAGGTGTGTATGGGTAGATAGGTATGTGTAGGTATGTATGGGTAGATGTGTATGGGTAGATGTTTATGTATGGGTAGATGTGTATGTGTAGGTGTGTATGGAAAGATAGGTATGTGTAGGTATGTATGGGTAGATGTGTATGTATGTATGGGTAGATGTGTATGTATGTATGTATGGGTAGATGTGTATGGGTAGGTAGGTATGGGTAGATGTGTATGTATGGGTAGATGTGTATGGGAAGATAGGTATGTGTAGGTATGTATGGGTAGATGTGTATGTATGTATGTATGGGTAGATGTGTATGGGTAGATGTGTATGGGTAGATGTGTATGGGTAGATGTGTATGTATGTATGGGTAGATGTGTATGTATGTATGGGTAGATGTGTATGTATGTATGGGTAGATGTGTATGGGTAGGTATGTATGGGTAGGTATGTATGGGTAGATGTGTATGGGTAGGTATGTATGGGTAGATGTGTATGGGTAGGTAGGTATGGGTAGGTATGTGTGGGTAGATGTGTATGTATGTATGTATGTATGGGTAGATGTGTATGGGTAGATGTGTATGGGTAGGTGTGTATGGGTAGATAGGTATGTGTAGGTATGTATGTGTAGGTGTGTATGGGTAGATGTGTATGTATGTATGTATGTATGTATGGGTAGATGTGTATGGGTAGATGTGTATGTATGTACAGTGGGGAAAAAAAGTATTTAGTCAGCCACCAATTGTGCAAGTTCTCCCACTTAAAAAGATGAGAGGCCTGTAATTTTCATCTTAGGTACACGTCAACTATGACAGACAAATTGAGAAAAAAAAATCCAGAAAATCACATTGTAGGATTTTTAATGAATTTATTTGCAAATTATGGTGGAAAATAAGTATTTGGTCAATAACAAAAGTTTCTCAATACTTTGTTATATACCCTTTGTTGGCAATGACACAGGTCAAACGTTTTCTGTAAGTCTTCACAAGGTTTTCACACACTGTTGCTGGTATTTTGGCCCATTCCTCCATGCAGATCTCCTCTAGAGCAATGATGTTTTGGGGCTGTCGCTGGGCAACACAGACTTTCTCATTTTCTCTGTCATAGTTGACGTGTACCTATGATGAAAATTACAGGCCTCTCATCTTTTTAAGTGGGAGAACTTGCACAATTGGTGGCTGACTAAATACTTTTCCCCCCCACTGTATGGGTAGATGTGTATGGGTAGATGTGTATGTATGTATGGGTAGATGTGTATGGGTAGATGTGTATGGGTAGATGTGTATGGGTAGATGTGTATGTATGGGTAGATGTGTATGGGTAGATGTGTATGTATGGGTAGATGTGTATGTATGGGTAGATGTGTATGGGTAGGTATGTATGGGTAGATGTGTATGGGTAGGTATGTATGGGTAGATGTGTATGGGTAGGTATGTATGGGTAGATGTGTATGTATGTATGGGTAGATGTTTATGTGTAGATGTGTATGTATGTATGGGTAGATGTGTATGTGTAGATGTGTATGGGTAGATGTGTATGTATGGGTAGATGTGTATGTATGGGTAGATGTGTATGGGTAGATGTGAATGTGTAGATGTGTATGGGTAGATGTGTATGGGTAGATGTGTATGGATAGATGTGTATGTGTAGATGTGTATGTGTGTGGGTAGGTGTGTATGGGTAGGTGTGTGTGTGGGTAGGTGTGTATGTGTGTATGGGTAGGTATGTGTGTGTGTGGGTAGATGTGTATGTGTGTGTGGGTAGATGTGTATGTGTGTGTGTGTAGATGTGTGTATGTGTGTATGGGTAGGGGTGTGTGTATGGGTAGATGTGTATGGGTAGATGTGAATGTGTAGATGTGTATGGGTAGATGTGTATGGGTAGATGTGTATGGATAGATGTGTATGTGTAGATGTGTATGTGTGTGGGTAGGTGTGTATGGGTAGGTGTGTGTGTGTGTGTGGGTAGGTGTGTATGTGTGTATGGGTAGGTATGTGTGTGTGTGGGTAGATGTGTATGTGTGTGTGGGTAGATGTGTATGTGTGTGTGTAGATGTGTAGATGTGTATGTGTGTATGGGTAGGGGTGTGTGTATGGGTAGGTGTGTATGGGTAGGTGTGTGTGTATGGGTAGGTGTGTGTGTGTAGCAGGAACAGTGGTGTGGTGAGTAAATATGTGTTGCTCTCTTACTGCCTCCATATTTCAGAGACCTAGTGGGGGATTTATGTCCATCTGCCCCTGACAGTTTCCCCCTCCGTCTCCCCACAGATAAATTAGCTGCACTACAGACACACACACACACTTACACACACCCACGCACCCACCCACGCGCAGGCACACACGCAATCACGCACACAAACGTTGTACGTACACAACGCACCAGAGGCAAATACAACACACACATTTGATACAATACAGGATACACTAATCATATGACCGTGTATACATGAGCACATAGAACTAACACACAAAATACACCTTCACACAAACACACACTGCTTGACTAGAGGCCAGACACACCACAGAGAGGGAAATAGATGCATCCTTTACAACCCTAATAGCAGCAGCAGCAATCGCTGGGCAGAGGGGGATGGGGAATGTAGTTTTACAGTCTTATCCACTGAGGCAGTGTCAGGGCTGATGGGATATGTAGTTTGTAAGCAGTTGGGTGTCAGGGCTTTAAGTGGTGAATGATTGAAAATGTAATTTGTAAGCAGCTGAGTGTCAAGTGCTTGAAGCGGTGCATGATGGGATATGTAGTTTGTACGCAGGGTTGGTTTGGGCTGGGAGCAGTGAATGCTGGGATATGTAGTTTGTACGCAGGGTTGGTTTGGGCTGGGAGCAGTGCATGCTGGGATATGTAGTTTGTAAGCAGCAGCTGGTTGTGACTAGGCTGCACTGAGACCTCAACCAGTGGATGTAAATGAGTCTCTGCCTCCTCATCAGTCTCCCTTTACCCCGGACAGGTCTGAGAGGGGGTGGGCTGACCCCCTCAAACCTCCCCACCCCTGCCACCAACTCTATCCTCCTCGGTCTCTTTGCCCCCATCTCAAAACATGGAACCCAAAATCAACAGTAACATATCTAACACACAGGTCCAGTTGGTGGCCTGGTAAAGACATGGTCAGGTAAATCATACAGAAGTCATTGTGAGACAGTGAAGGGTAAATAGAAGTGAATCCAACAGATCTACGCTGACTAACAAGTAGTTGACTGTACCTTATTCCGAGGTTCATGGTCTCCGCAGTCCCGATCATCCCAATCGCTAACAGCATGTTGTTACAGATCTTAGCTGCCTGTGAGACAAAAAGCAGACTTATTGTAATGAGAGAGTGACCAACTATACAATAATGTTTGAGTGTATGAAAATGGTAAACTTGTATGCAAACTTGTAAGTACACTAGAGTGTGTTAGTTACCTGTCCCGTGCCGACCTGTCCACAGTACACTACGTTAGCGCCCATACAGGTGAGGAGCTCATGGGCTGCAGTGTACTCCTCCTCTACCCCTCCTACCATGAAGGTTAGATTAGCCAGGCTGGCTGCTCCCACACCTACAGCACACAATACATGGTCAGTACACACTAGTATTGCACAATACACTACCGGTCAAAATATTTAGAACACTTACTCATTCAAGGGTTTTTATTTTTTACTAGCTTTTACATTGTAGAATAATAGTGAAGACATCAAAACTATGAAATAACACATATGGAATCATGTAGTAACCAAAAAAGTGTTAAACAAATCAAAATATATTTGAGATTCTTCAAATAGCCACCATTTGCCTTGATGACAGCTTTGCACACTCTTGGCATTCTCTCAACCAGCTTCATGAGGTAGTCACCTGGAATGCATTTCAATTAACAGGTGTGCCTTCTTAAAAGTAAATTTGTGGAATTTCTTTCCTTCTTAATGTGTTTGAGCAAAATCAGCTGTGTTGTGACAAGGTAGGGGGGTATACAGAAGATAGCCCTATTTGGTAAAAGACCAAGTCCATATTATGGAAAGAACAGCTCAAATAAGCAAAGAGAAACGACAGTCCATCATTACTTTAAGTCATGAAGGGCAGTCAATACGGAACATTTCAAGAACTTTGAAAGTTTCTTCAAGTGCAGTCGCAAAAACCATCAAGCGCTATGTTGAAACTGGCTCTCATGAGGACCACCACAGGAATGGAAGACCCAGAGTTACCTCTGCTGCAGAGGATACGTTCATTAGAGTTACCAGCCTCAGAAATTGCAGCCCAAATAAATGCTTCAGAGTTCAAGTAACAGACACATCTCAATATCAACGGTTCAGAGGGGACTGTGTGAATGAGGCCTTCATGGTCAAATTGCTGCAAATAAACCACTACTAAAGGACACCAATAAGAAGAAGAGACCTGCTTGGGCCAAGAAACACGAGCAATGGACATTAGACCGGTGGAAATCTGTCCTTTGGTCTGGAGTCCAAATTTGAGATTTATGGTTCCAACCGCTGTGTCTTTGTGAGACGCGGTTGTGGGTGAACGGATGATCTCTGCATGTGTATTTCCCACCGTAAAGCATGGAGGATGAGTTGTTATGGTGTGGGCGTGCTTTGCTGGTGACACTGTCTGTGATTCCCTTAGAATTCAAAGCACACTTAACCAGCATGGCTACCACAGCATTCTGCAGCGATATGCCATCCCATCTGGTTTGGGCTTAGTGGGACTATCATTTGTTTTTCAACAGGACAATGACCCAACACACCTTCAGGCTGTGTAAGGGCTATTTTACCAAGAAAGAGAGTGATGGAGTGCTGCATTAGATGACCTGGCTTCCACAATCCCCCGACCTCAACCCAATTGAGATGGTTTGGGATGAGTCGGACCGCAGAGTGAAGGAAAAGCAGCCAACAAGTGCTCAGCATATGTGGGAACTCCTTCAAGACTGTTGGAAAAACATTCCAGGTGAAGCTGGTTGAGAGAATGCCAAGAGTGTGCAAAGGGTGGCTATTTGAAGAATCTCAAATATATTTTGATTTGTTTATCTATTTTTTGGTTATTCCATGTGTTATTTCATAGTTTTGATGTCTTCACTATTATTCTACAATGTAGAACATAGTAAAAATAAAGAAAAACCCTTGAATGAGTAGGTGTCCAAACTTTTGACTGATACTGTATATATAAATGTACATATATATAATGAATAAATATAATATACATATATGATGGGATGTATAGACATTGTGGACAGTATATAGATAGAATATATATTATACCTGAAGAATACGTATGATAGAATAGTATACATTGCATTCGGAAAGTATTCAGAACCCTAGACTTTTTCCACATTTTGTTATGTTACAGCCTTATTCTAAAATTGATTAAATAGTTTCCCCCCCTCATCAATCGATTCACAATACCCTATAATGACAATGCAAAAACAGGATTTAGGACATGTTTGCAAAGGTATTAAAAATTAAAAACGGACCCATTATTCAGTACTTTGATGAAGCACCTTTGGCAGCGATTAGAGCCTAGAGTCTTCTTGGGTATTACGCTACAAGCTTGGCACACCTGTATTTGGGAAGTTTCTCCCATTCATCTCTGCAGATTCTATCAAGCTCTGTCAGGTTGGATAGGGAGCGTCGCTGCACAGCTATTTTCAGGTCTCTCCAGAGATGTTCGATCGGGTTCTGGCTGGGCCACTCAAGGACATTCAGAGACTTGTCCCGAAGCCATTCCTGCGTTTTCTTGGCTGTGTGTATAGGGTTGTTGACCTGTTGGAAGGTGAACCTTCGCCCCAGTCTGAGGTCCTGAGCGCTCTGGAGCAGGTTTTCATTAAGGATCTCTCTGTACTTTGCTCCGTTCATCTTTCCCTCGATCGTGACTAGTCTCCCAGTCCCTGCCGCCGAAAAACATCCCCACAGCATGATGCTGCCACCACCATGCTTCACCGTAGGGATGGTGCCAGGTTTCCTACAGACGTGACGCTTGGCATTCAGGCCAAAGAGTTCAATCTTGGTTTCATCAGACCAGAGAATCTTGTTTCTCATGGTCAGACTCCTTTAGGTGCCTTTTGGCAAACTCCAAGTGGGCTGTCATGTGCCTTATACTGAGGAGTGGCTTCCGTCTGGCCACTCTACCATAAAGGCCTCATTGGTGGAGTGCTGCAGAGATGGTTGTCCTTCTGTTCAGTTCCTTAAAACTGTTTAAATAGGTCTACATTCATTTTAGGATTTTTAAAATTTTTATTAACTTTATTTTCATGTAGATAAACTTTACCTAATAGCGGGAGTATTTACTAATGATTATAAGCAATTGTTTTGCTAACTGTCTATCAAACGTTCTACATCTCTTTCCAACTAATGATGCGCAGGGGTGTAGAACACTATAGGCTATGCCACTAAATTCAAAAAATAATTTGATGGTATCGACTTTCTTTTATACAATGCATGTTTTCATTGCTTGCTAGTAAATAAATAAATCTGTCTTCTTTTAAAAAAAAAAAGGTTGGATGTGTCTGACTATTGATTAATTATTTAACAGCAGTCGACAAGGTTGTTCTGGCTCTAAGGCCTATAATGCGCTAATATTGTGTCAAATGGACAATGCGCCAATCCTCTCCAACCTGCCATTGTATAATTTGATATGGAATATTTTCTTTAAATTTATAGACTAAATCAAGGCTGATCATGCCAGGTCCTGTCCAATATGCCGTCCTAGGAGAGACCAAACAAAATGCCGCCCTCCTATCCCTGCAAAGTAGAATAGTAGCCTAGGATATACAGTGAGGGAAAAAAGTATTTGATCCCCTGCTGATTTTGTACGTTTGCCCACTGACAAAGAAATGATCAGTCTATAATTTTAATGGTAGGTTTATTTGAACAGTGAGAGACAGAATAACAACAAAAAATTCCAGAAAAACGCATGTCAAAAATGTTATAAATTGATTTGCATTTTAATGAGGGAAATAAGTATTTGACCCCCTCTCAATCAGAAAGATTTCTGGCTCCCAGGTGTCTTTTATACAGGTAACGAGCTGAGATTAGGAGCACACTCTTAAAGGGAGTGCTCCTAATCTCAGTTTGTTACCTGTATAAAAGACACCTGTCCTCAGAAGCAATCAATCAATCAGATTCCAAACTCTCCACCATGGCCAAGACCAAAGAGCTATCCAAGGATGTCAGGGACAAGATTGTAGACCTACACAAGGCTGGAATGGGCTACAAGACCATCGCCAAGCAGCTTGGTGAGAAGGTGACAACAGTTGGTGCGATTATTCGCAAATGGAAGAAACACAAAAGTACTGTCAATCTCCCTCGGCCTGGGGCTCTGTGCAAGATCTCACCTCGTGGAGTTGCAATGATCATGAGAATGGTGAGGAATCAGCCCAGAACTACACGGGAGGATCTTGTCAATGTTCTCAAGGCAGCTGGGACCATAGTCACCAAGAAAACAATTGGTAACACACTACGCCGTGAAGGACTGAAATCCTGCAGCGCCCGCAAGGTCCCCCTGCTCAAGAAAGCACATATACAGGGCCGTCTGAAGTTTGGCAATGAACATCTGAATGATTCAGAGGAGAACAGGGTGAAAGTGTTGTGGTCAGATGAGACCAAAATCGTGCTCTTTGGAATCAACTCAACTCGCCGAGGTGGAAACATTATGCTTTGGGGGTGTTTTTCTGCTAAGGGGACAGGACAACTTCACCGCATCAAAGGGACGATGGACGGGGCCATGTACTGTCAAATCTTGGGTGAGAACCTCCTTCCCTCAGCCAGGGCATTGAAAATGGGTTGTGGATGGGTATTCCAGCATGACAATGACCCAAAACACACAGCTAAGGCAACAAAGGAGTGGCTCAAGAAGAAGCACATTAAGGTCCTGGAGTGGCCTAGCCAGTCTCCAGACCTTAATCCATAGAAAATCTGTGGAGGGAGCTGAAGGTCCGAGTTGCCAAATGTCAGGCTCGAAACCTTAATTACTTGGAGAAGATCTGCAAAGAGGAGTGGAACAAAATCCCTCCTGAGATGTGTGCAAACCTGGTGGCCAACTACAAGAAACGTCTGACCTCTGTGATTGCCAACAAGGGTTTTGCCACCAAGTACTAGTCATGTTTTGCAGAGGGGTCAAATACTTATTTCCCTCATTAAAATGCAAATCAATTCATAATATTTTTGCCTTGCGTTTTTCTGGATTTTTTTGTTGTTATTCTGTCTCTCACTGTTCAAATAAACCTACCATTAAATTATAGACTGATCATTTCTTTGTCAGTGGGCAAACGTACAAAATCAGCAGGGGATCAAATATTTGTGTTGGCCCGCAATGCACTTTTATGAATGCCCATGGGGTAACCAACCGTTTGTAAAAAAGGCAATTTACCGTTAATCCCTGTCATTTGGTTACATTAATGCATGTATTAACTACAGTAATTTACCGTTCTCATTCTCGGAGTGGATGTTTTTTTTGCAGAGTTCAGAACCTGCTACACTTGTGAGAATCAAGTTTTGGTTTATTTCATACCATAATTTACGCGCTCCATGTGAGCAATGAGCATGTGTCTGGTTTCTCTGTCCTTTTAATGTAGACTGAGCACGCATAGAAGTACCTGGCCTGCTTCTCGCAAATGTCAAATGTAGGAAAGTGCCCAGCTGGGCGCAGTCATTTTTTTCAACTAAGTCAGTTATATATATATTTTTTTACATCCATTCAAATTATAATACTTCCTCACAATATTTGAAAAATCTTTCCAACACTCTCTCCCTTGATAATCAGCGTCGCTGATAAATAGGCTACGGAAGTTGAGTGTATTTGTTTCTATTTTAATAACTGTCAATGTCATCTTCATACGATATCACAGCTGTCCCCTTCATACTTTCCTTGTCAATTCATTATCTTAGATCCTATTTTCAGAAAGCCTAAGGTAGGCCTAGGTTTTTTAATACGTTAAGGAAAGGAGAAAATATTTGCTTGTGTCTGACATACGCTGGTAGCTTTGATTGACGGGTATTTTTACCGGGTTGTGCGCGTGTGAGTTCGCTGATTCTCTCTATAGGCCTATATTTCCATTCAGAAAGTTTCCTAACGTAGCCTGTCTGGACTCCATCTCTTTAATAAGAATCAAACGCTCCTGTCATGATTTAATCTTGTAAAAGGCCTGTTTTCAGTAGTTTATTTCATTACGGCGTCCTCTCTTCGAAGAACTGTCGAATGACCGCAGCAGCAGGGTTTGTGACGTGCAAATATTTCGGGAAAAGTGGGAGAAAACCCATCGGACTTCGTTTTAATGGTTTTGTGTGTCTAAATAGGATCTGTATTTAAAAAAAAAAAATTATATGCAGAAAAGCCAACAGACAAGGACAAGGTAGGCATATATCTTTATTCTGACTCCGTTAATGTTGTGTAAATACAAAAATGCTGTAGATCCTCTCCAACCTGGCATTTCTTAATTTGTTGATTAATATTTATAAGTAATAACCTGAATAATAATAATGAAATGCCATGATAATAACAAAGTGTAATGCCTTGTTTCAAATAGGTTTTATTAAGAAGCATATCCATGTAAACAAGTGTACAAACAGAATCCCTCGAGATTCAGTATCTTCCTCAAAATAGTCAGAATTAATCTAAGACAACTCAAGAAAACTCATTAATTTTGAAGTTTTTGTCGAGGTCTTCGTCGCGCAATTTTACATCTAAGAGGTTTCAAGTGAAAAAAATGTGCATGAAAACAAGTCGTCTCTCCCTGAATGACAACAAACACTTAATTGAAGAATCCCTACTGTTGACCAATCACGGGCGTCCGAACTTCCGCTTGCCTCAGGAAAAAAAATGTGCGCACGAACATCCGAAAAACCCCTTGCTGAAGACCAAAACGTCACAAAATGTCGTCGTAATATATGCACGAACTGTCCTACCACTCCTATGACGGCCTTATTTAATCCCAAATATATCAACATCATGTCAGTGTTCTGCAGGGGTAACGAAGGTTAAAGTGATATGTTGCCACAAAGCTCTCTCACAGTACAAGTACAAGACTCCTCAATAGCAGTCAGATTATTTTGTTTGGTCTATGGAGCTCAGTGATAGTTAACCACTTAATTTGTAGAGACATCACAATCTTTTCTGCTCTGGGAAAGGGGTGTGTGTGTGTCCTGATGGGACAGGACAGGATTGTTGAGAGCAGCTCACCAGAGGGGGGGGCGTCTTTAAAAGCCGATTGTTCCCATCATCCTCCACACGACCCCCATGGGCCCCCCTTTATCCTTCACACACACCACTATGCCCCCCCACCAAAACCAGGCCGACAGCTGTGCCTGAGGCTACCCCCCTAGAAACACCCCCCGGGGTATCAGTGACAGCCGTGAGGGGTAATTAACTTTACACTTTATCATGTTCAATTAGGCCTCACACACACACACTCCCCCGTCCCTCCCAGTGCCTGATGGCTTAAGGAGCGTTCCATGTTTTAGCATGGACGTCTCCACCCCCCGACGGGTCCTGATGACACAGATAGATGACCAGAGACGTGCCAGATAGATTAACACAACATTTTAACCGTTAAAAACGGAGGCGGAACCCTCACTCCCAAATCTCATCTGCCATGGCCCGGCCCCTTAATATACCATTGATTAACCCCTAGACACACACACGTGCACAAACGTACGCACGCAGGCAGGCAGGCACGCAAATTGCCAGTACCTGTAAGTATTCAAAGAGCACAACTTCTCCATACTATAGTCCTAGTGCTAGGTCAAACAAATCACAATCATCATCATCATATCTATATGATCTTTACTGAATCACATAGCGTGTGGAGTTTCTGAAAGCTCGGGTTTAATCCATAGAACAGGCCATGTTGAGCTGTGCTTGGTAACAGTGGACAGGACAGTGTGTCCTACGGTGCATCCCTCAACACCAAAGGAGCACTACGCCTTAGCGACACTGTTAGAGGAGTGTGTATCAGCAGTCTTAGTAACGTGTGTCTGTGTGTGTGTGTGTGTGATCAGTCTTCAGGGTGCCGTGTAGCTCTAATGAAAGGCCTCTTGATGGTGAAGGCCTAATAATGTTGGTGTTAATAATTCAAGAGGAATAAGGAGGGAGAGAAAATAGCTGGAACTACACAACCAGGAGGAGAGTGGAGGAGCGAGTGGAGGAGAGGAGAGGAGCGAGGGAGGAGAGAGTGGAGGAGAGGAGAGGGAGGAGAGAGTGGAGGAGAGGAGAGGGAGGAGAGTGGAGGAGATAGCAGAGGGGGAGAGGAGATATGGCAGAGAAGAGGAGAGTGGTGAGGAGAGGCTTAAGGTGTAGAAGGTAGGAGAGATAGGGGAGAGAGAGGTGTTATGGAAAAAAGAGTGACTGATGTACACAGTCACAGCAGGTTGCCTGTATGTCATTGTCCATAGGGTAATGGTATGTATGCATTACCCTAGCTATCCCACTCTTCCTACCCGCTCTCGCTCTGATAATTAGCTGTCTGTCTGTATGTCTGTCTGCGCGTGCGACGCAGCAGTGACGGCCTGTCAGTTAGGCCGCATAATGAACCCAGCCCATACTGCAGCGTCTGCCTACGGACCACAACACACACGGTCAACACACACACAGGTCAACACACACACAGGTCTTACATAACACAGTGAGAGAGAGAAGGCTCTAACTTAGAAATGAAGACGGAGCTAAAGAGAGGCTGATTAATCAGGAGAATAATAGAGAGAGAGAGAGAGAGATGTTCTGGATCCCAAATCACCATACATACAACCACCAACATTACCATTAATAAGGCCTATATAATGCTGACACAACAAAAGCCAAGCAGCATTGTAAACCTCCACTGGTTCATTAGACTGGATCACTGAAGAGGAGACTATTGATATCACAGTCAACATGCTGTTCAATATACATCTCTACACGTGGAGAGGGGGAGATAGAGAGAGAGAGAGAGAAACACAGAGAGAGAGGGCAAGAAAGAGCAGGAAACAAAGAAAGAGAGAGAGAAAGATGAGAAGAGAGAGAGAGAAAGATGAGAAGAGAGAGAGAGAGAAAGATGAGAAGAGAGAGAGAGAGAGCAGAGGTATACTTTCTCTCTCTGTTCACTCCCTCCCTCCCTCCCCCCTCTCTCTCAGATGAACTAATCACCCATAATAAGCTCTTATGATCTGTAGTGGATTTCTATAAGCAGTGACAGAGGGATGATGAAAGATCGGCCGTGCAGGAAGAAGAATAACATCATTAGCGTAACAGAGAGGGAGAGAGAGTGTGTCTTCTTGCAAATGTGTGTGTGTAAGGGCGTCCCGTGGCCTGGTCGGTCCTGTCAGAGACGGATTAAACAGGAATCCTAATGAGGCTGTGGGAGTGTTGGGAACACGTTGGGAATGCCGCCTGCTCCGCCCTGTACCATCCATCCCACAGGAAAATGACACACCTGCATTGTTAAAAACAGACTTACCACGCATCGCCCCCTTGGGCTAGCTGACGGAGATATGCCCAGAGAGAGAAAGAGGGTGAGAAACAGAGAGAGGGATAAACTGAGGGGGAGAGAGAGACTGTATAGTGAGGTAATGGTAAAGAGGCAGAGAGGGAGGGAGTGGTAAAGAGCAAGAGAGAGGGAGGGAGTGGTTAAGAGAGAGAGAAGAGCGAGAGAGAAGAGCGAGAGAGAGGGAGTAAGGTAGAGGCAGAGAGGGAGAGAGTGGTAAAGAGCGAGAGAGACCAGGATAGCTGTGCCTCTATTCTCTGAGAAACAATTCCCTTGGGAAAGAGCAGACAAGAGTCCCTCTTTCCTATTCCAGGGACAAGTTATGGTTGGCCAACATAAAACCCAGAGTCCCAGTTGAACTAGCCTGACCACGGTTCAACCACGGTGAGCTGGCGTTAGTATTAATGACCGTTAGAGAGAGAGGGGACAGCCAAAGCCACTCTTAGTCTAACATGGTGGGAAGTAGATTCAGTGACTGTGGGAGGCTGGGGGCATCTCAATACCCTAAGGAGGCTTCCTTTCCTTGTCTCCTCTCCTTGAAGGAAAGAAGGCATCTCAATATCCTAAAGAGGCTTCCTTTCCATGTCTCCTCTACGTCAAGGAGAGAGGGTGAGACGGGGGAAGGAGATCAGCGCAAACTCTGGTTTCTGTCATGTTCTAACGAGAGCTGAATTAATTAGCACTTTTTTCATTACAGACAAATAATTAACTGAAGCGATTCACTATAGTCTTATAGCCTTTTAAATTGGAGCCCTTTTTGAAGCGGTTTATCTTTGTCTGTGTGTGTGTGTGTGTGTCTTCATCTGTTTTTGTATGTGTGCGAGTGTGTATCTTTGTGTAAATGTGTGGGAGTGTGTGTGCGTGTCTTGTGTCTAAGCAATCAGGGACAGGTGCAGATCCCAAACTTGACTGTGGTGGAGACCTCAGCCGGGGCTTCTGAGGCAATATCCACAGGGTTACGAGGCTTGTGTAAAGCAGTAGGCACTTTTATTGGTGGTAGGGTTCAATTAAACTACATTATGAATATGAGGTTGTACAAACACACACCACGGTGGTTGTTCCCACGCTGTAGTAGTGAATGTGAGCCACACTCCAGCTCTTTTCCTGGGGTTGAGAGTGGCTGGTCACTAAAGGAACCCTAGTAACACTAACATCTTCATTACACCATTACAACCCATTGTAACCGTTCATTCATTTCCTTCGATGACAGTTTAATCTACCGTGTTTGTGTAGAATCCATTTCACAGCTGAACTACTGTGCCAGGCTGATTCTACCAGAGTAAACACACCTTCAAGGAAAAGTGCTGTAATTCAGGTCTGAGGAGACGCATGAGTCCTTATTCAATTGTGTGAGGAAAACGGGCAGGCAATGCAAACAGTTATATACTTGGTTTGACTACTGAAAATCTGAAGTGACCTTTGTTCTAACATAGAGCTCTCATCTTAATGGCAACATTTTTCACTGAGTTATAGGCCTAAACAATATGATACGGTTTCTAACATTACACTAGCGTTCCTTCCTCCCCAAACCCCTGGGTAGAGACAGAATGTTTACAGGCCTTCAGTGCAGCCTCATGTGGTCCAGTGATATAATTATACCCAATGGGAGATATTTTCTCAAACATTAAAAACCCAAAACAAGCGCTGTAAAAACTTGATGGATATCAAGTAAATAACTCAAATGGAGAGAGAAGAGGGAGAGAGTGCGAACCCAAATCACACACACACATAAAAAATCTGCACTTTCAACAGTTTATCTGCCAAAGTCGCTAATGCTAGTCCTTCATGTTAAAAACAGTATTTATCTACTGCGTTAACGAGCTCAAGCCTGAGAACCGTCCCACACTGACATGCACACACTGACAAACGTCATGAGAACACACACACCCCGAAGAAACTGAAGCAGAGAGGGAGAAAGCGGGAAGAGGAAGTCTGAGAGAATGATGCTGAAAGACATGCAACAGTACCCTGACCATCATCATCATCATCATCATCATCAGTGCCTGCTCCATTCCATGAGGGAGAGTGGTCAATGCCAGGAGACAGAGGAGAAAGGGAGAGGTGGAGGAAGAGGAGAGAGCGATCATTCCAGAATCAATCCTCCCTGTGGCCCAAAGCAGACCCATTGAGTTTGAGGCGGACTGATAATGACCCCCCTCCCCCCCTCACCCCCAGCCCCACACGCTCTCTTAAAATGAGTGACATATAGGGAGGGGTTTAGGAGAATTTGATGGACAGAGCCTTATAGTAAAACTGGCACATACACCAGCTGACAAATAGGCCTACACACCCACAGAGAAGGACACCAAACATCACACACACACCGTGTTGAGAGGGACAGTCCCCCAGCTGCTGTGGGTCTGCTTCCATCTGGACTCCAGGCTAGACCCCCACCCCCCTTACTCCCCTCCTCTCACCCACACCCCTGACTGCCCTACCTCCTTCTCCTCCATTACCCCCTCCCCTCCCCTCATCCCTCCCTCTCCCCTTAATCAGCCTCCCTCTGTCCCCCTGGTCCCCCTAGTAATGGGATTGTTATGCTAATCTAGTCAGTCCAGTGCTGGTTAAAGCATCTGCATACTAGGTTTGGTTTGCTCCTAGCAGAACTCGGCTAGGCGAAGTGAACGTCTGTGCCCTAAAAAGAACTTCGCTTGAAAAACAAGAAACAAGCAGCAATAGTACTGTTTGTCCCTCTTGAGACGCCGTAGCCAGTATACACTTCCTCATAATATTCTGAATTAATCTAAGATAACTCAAGAAATCTATAATTACTTTTGACGTTTTTGCTGTGGAGGTCTTAGTAGCGCAATTTTACATCTAAGGTGTTTGGTGCAGTATTTCTCAAGGGAAAACATTTGCATGAAAACAAGTAGTTTCTTGTTGAATGACAACAAACACTTAATTTAAGAATCCCTACTGTTGACCAATCACCGACAAAGGGGCGTAGACTTCGGCTACCGAACTTCGGCTTGCCTCAGGAAAATTGTTGCGTGTACGAAGAGCCCCAAAAAAACCTTGCCGAAGACCAAAACATAGAAAAACATAATATATGCAGTATATATTTAGTCAGTCATCACTGCACTGACAGCAGGCCCAGCCAGTTACCCACAGCTGTGATACCTACTAGGCCCATTTCTCTCTCATTCCCTACACCAGAACCTTAACATGCCTTCTTCTGGTCACGCTCGTATTTGGACAATGGTTAGCTGTGATGATTTGCCTGTGGCCTTAGGTGATTGCCAGTGTTTTCCACAAGACAGCCAACTATTTAAAAAAAAGTGGGGGTCCGGGGTTGTTCGCTCCCCTGGGTTCAACATTCTTTGCCGAAGGAGCTCTATTTGTGGCCTTTGTTGTATTCTAATGCCTTGATTCCATATGAAAGAGTTTACCTCCCAGATTGGAAAAATGTGTTGTGATATTGTGTAGAAAGACATGACTTTACAATTTAAATGACTGAAAATATATGAATTCAGTGTATTGTTAGTCGTTTTGGGATATTGTCTAGGTCTATATGATCAGGACTATTTTCTAAGTAAGAGAACATTAAACCTTTAACTTGTCTTCTCTTGAGATTAAAGTCATAAGCGGTGTTCGAATACCCATACTAACATACTGTATACTACATACTTAACGAGTATATACTATTAGTTCATTTTACTATACTGTAAAACGAACTGTATCCTTTGTTGAGCCTACTAGCGCTACGCCTGTCTACCGGAAGTTGATGCTGTTGCTATGCAACCTCTTGCTAGCTTGTTAGCATAACAAATTACTAGCTAGACAACTTACGACTTCGGGTGTGTTCGTAAATTCAAACTGGAGTGCCAGAGTGCGCTCTGGGTGTTAGCAAATTCAGAGCGTTGTCAGATTGTCCGTTTGTAAATTCAGAGGGGTTCGCTCTCGGAGCATTCAGAGCGCACATTGGAAGCTCTGGCCGAGGTGTAGGGTTGATCCGAGCTTTCTGACCTCACAACGGCAGTCAAGCACCCAAGCTAACTGGCTAACGTTGGCTAGCTTGCTAGCTACTTCCATTTTACTCACCCTAGCAGAGCTGGTTAGGCTGTTTTCATGTTATCCAGAGCTTTGGTGACTAACTGTGCTGCTGGCAACAATTTAATTACGTTTTTTTGCGGACGTTTACTGACACCGGCCATATTCAACAGGTGTCGAGCGTTCATAAATTCATCAGTTATTCTGCGCTCTGGCACACTCAGACGAGAGTGCTCTGAAATCGGAGTAGATAGCCAGAGCTAATTTACGAACGCACCCGAATTAACAATGTCCATTGAGAACGCACAACGACTATACCACTTAGCTAAGAATGACGTCAATAAACATTGGGTAGTTAGTTAGATAGCATATACAGTGAGGGAAAAAAGTATTTGATCCCCTGCTGATTTTGTACGTTTGCCCACTGACAAAGAAATTATCAGTCTATAATTTTAATGGTAGGTTTATTTGAACAGTGAGAGACAGAATAACAACAAAATAATCCAGAAAAACACATGTCAAAAATTGTATAAATTGATTTGCATTTTAATGAGGGAAATAAGTATTTGACCCCATCTCAATCAGAAAGATTTCTGGCTCCCAGGTGTCTTTTATACAGGTAACGAGCTGAGATTAGGAGTACACTCTTAAAGGGAGTGCTCCTAATCTCAGTTTGTTACCTGTATAAATGACACCTGTCCACAGAAGCAATCAATCAATCAGATTCCAAACTCTCCACCATGGCCAAGACCAAAGAGCTCTCCAAGGATGTCAGGGACAAGATTGTAGACCTACACAAGGCTGGAATGGGCTACAAGACCATCGCCAAGCAGCTTGGTGAGAAGGTGACAACAGTTGGTGCGATTATTCGCAAATGGAAGAAACACAAAATAACTGTCCATCTCCCTCGGCCTGGGGCTCCATGCAAGTTCTCACCTCGTGGAGTTGCAATGATCATAAGAACGGTAAGGAATCAGCCCAGAACTACACGGGAGGATCTTGTCAATGATCTCAAGGCAGCTGGGACCATCACCAAGAAAACAATTGGTAACACACTACGCCGTGAAGGACTGAAATCTTGCAGCGACCGCAAGGTCCCCCTGCTCAAGAAAGCACATATACAGGGCTGTCTGAAGTTTGCCAATGAACATCTGAATGATTCAGAGGAGAACTGGGTGAAAGTGTTGTGGTCAGATGAGACCAAAATCGAGCACTTTGGCATCAACTCAACTCGCCGTGTTTGGAGGAGGAGGAATGCTGCCTATGATCCCAAGAACACCATCCCCACCGTCAAACATGGAGATGGAAACATTATGCTTTGGGGGTGTTTTTCTGCTAAGGGGACAGGACAACTTCACCGCATCAAAGGGACGATGGACGGGGCCATGTACCGTCAAATCTTGGGTGAGAACCTCCTTCCCTCAGCCAGGGCATTGAAAATGGGTCGTGGATGGGTATTCCAGCATGACAATGACCCAAAACACACGGCCAAGGCAACAAAGGAGTGGCTCAAGAAGAAGCACATTAAGGTCCTGGAGTTGCCTAGCCAGTCTCCAGACCTTAATCCCATAGAAAATCTGTGGAGGGAGCTGAAGGTTCGAGTTGCCAAACATCAGCCTTGAAACCATAATGACTTGGATAAGATCTGCAAAGAGGAGTGGGACAAAATCCCTCCTGAGATGTGTGAAAACCTGGTGGCCAACTACAAGAAACGTCTGACCTCTGTGATTGCCAACAAGTCATGTTTTGCAGAGGGGTCAAATACTTATTTCCCTCATTAAAATGCAAATCAATTTATAACATTTTTTACATGCGTTTTTCTGGATTTTTTTGTTGTTATTCTGTCTCTCGCTGTTCAAATAAACCTACCATTAAAATTATAGACTGATCATTTCTTTGTCAGTGGGTAAATGTAAAAAATCAGCAGGGGATCAAATACTTTTTTCCCTCACTGTAGTTAATATATTGGGAAGTTCGATGTATTAGTAGCCAACTAACGTTAGGTAGCTAGCTAACATACCGGTACATACTGCTGTAATGATATGCTATGCAGTGTGTAAGGATAGCGTAGCTAACAAATTGTCAGCCAACATAACGTGTAACGTAACTTATTTGAAAAGTCATTACTTTATTACATTGCTCAACATTTTAACATTTGTCATAATTAGTTAAAGCAATGAATTTGTATGCGCTCTTGTCAGACCTCGGCTGCATATTTTGCGCCATTTTCTTCAAAACTGAAAATTGTGTGAAGCTATGCCCATTTTCCGAAGAATTGCATTATGGGCCCTAAAAGCACGGAAATAGTGTCCACTGCTCGTATACTTTGTATTTTGGTGAATGTAGTATGATATCCGGGAACTTTTGGCACACTAACTATATCCATACTGCGACCAATAAGCATACTACATACTCAACTTATGTCACAAATAGTATGGTTAGTCTGAGTATTCGAAAACAGCTTCAGTTTTATTGCAAGATATGAATTCCACCATTTTGTTCGCTCTTCAAATTATGTATTTTATTAAAACAGAAAAACAAAGTAAATATCCCACATTATGTTAAAATAAATTAAAAGGTGTTGTTTTTCCAGGTTTACGTTTTACCCAGTTTTTTCAGGTTTTCGCTCTCAAAATCTAACTTTTTTAATAGAAAAATTTGATATTCTAAATCCACAACAATGCGTAAATCACATCAGGAGACCACTTTTGAGGTCTGGGAGAAATCTGAGAAATTGTGATTTTCTGATGTAGTTACCCATTAATTCAAGTGCCTAGCAAAAGGCTGTTGTTTAGTGGTGTTTTTGTAGAGCACATGTGATAGTAGAATGTACAAAACAAATACCCACTGGATTGATTAAAATAATCATGACACTGTATCATTCTGCCAGGTAAGCATAGGCTACTTTGTAGTTAACATTTAATTAAGAAGACTGATGATGCTAATACTAACGGCTACACAAAGTGGTACACACGCACCACACACAGGGGCATTCTCCATGCCTCTTCAGAAAGTTGCAGGAAAAACGAATCACTGATGCATTCTGTTCGTGTCTTACGATAAACTTGGGCTAATTAGTAAATGTTCAGTACATTTAGTTGATTCCCAACTAAGGTCAATACCTTTTTGAATATTCCGCGAGGGCCCTAATTATCATATTCGGACCAGAATGATGCTCTCCACTACCTATTGTTCCTGCAGTGATGATTCACCATCTTCATCTAATATTTTCACAACTTATCTGCAGATAATCGCCAAAAAGCCTAGCCCTGCTACCAGTAGCCTATAAAAATTACGGAGCCATATGAACGGCTCTCTCACCGATGTGATTCAATAGGCTACACTGACTTACGAGATGAGAGTCACTCATTTTAATATCCCTGTGTGGTAAGCACAGACATCCTAGGAAAAGGAAACCTAGGAAATCCTTTGGTTTACTTGTCCCGATGCGATACCATGGACATACACTACCGGTCAAAAGTTTTAGAACACCTACTCATTCCAGGGTTTTTCTTAATTTTTACTATTTTCTACATTGTTGAATAATAGTGAAGACATTAAAACTATGAAATAACACTTATGGAATCATGTAGTAACCAAAAAAGTGTTAAACAAATCAAAATATATTTGATATTTGAGATTCTTCAAATAGCCACCCTTTGCCTTGATGACAGCTTTGCACACGCTTGGCATTCTCTCAACCAGCTTCACCTGGAATGCTTTTCCAACAGTCTTGAAGGAGTTCATATGCTGAGCACTTGTTGGCTGCTTTTCCTTCACTCTGCGATCCAACTCATCCCAAACCATCTCAATTGGGTTGAGGTCGGGTGATTGTGGAGGCCAGGTCATCTGATGCAGCACTCCATCACTCTCCTTCTTGGTCAAATAGCCCTTACACAGCCTGGAGGTGTGTTGGGTCATTGTCCTGTTGAAAAACAAATGATAGTCCCACTAAGCCCAAACCAGATGGGATGGCGTAACGCTGCAGAATGCTGTGGTAGCCATGCTGGTTAAGTGTGACTTGAATTCTAAATGAATCACAGACAGTGTCACCAGCAAAACACCCCCACACCATAACACTAGCTCCTCCATGCTTTACGGTGGGAAATACACATGCGGAGATCATCCGTTCACCCACACCGCGTCTCACAAAGACACAGCGGTTGGAACCAAAAATCTCCAATTTGGACTCCAGACCAAAGGACACATTTCCACCGGTCTAATGTCCATTGCTCGTGTTTCTTGGTCCAAGCAAGTCTCTTCTTATTATTGGTGTCCTGTAGTAGAGGTTTCTTTGCAGCAAGTCGACCATGAAGGCCTGATTCACACAGTCTCTTCTGAACAGTTGATGTTGAGATGTGTCTGTTACTTGAACTCTGTGAAGCATTTATTTGGGCTGCAATTTCTGAGGCTGGTAACTCTAATGAACTTATCCTCTGCAGCAGAGGTAACTCTGGGTCTTCCATTCCTGTGGCAGTCCTCATGAGAGCCAGTTTCATCATAGCGCTTGATGGTTTTTGCGACCGCACTTGAAGAAACTTTCAAAGTTCTTGACATTTTCCGTATTGACTGACCTTCATGTCTTAAAGTAATGATGGACTGTCGTTTCTCTTTGCTTATTTGAGCTGTTCTTGCCATAATATGGACTTGGTCTTTTACCAAATAGGGCTATCTTCTGTATACCCCCCCTACCTTGTCAAAACACAACTGATTGGCTCAAATGCATTACGGAAAGAAATTCCACAAATTAACTTAAGGCACACCTGTTAATTGAAATGCATTCCAGGTGACTACCTCATGAAGCTGGTTGAGAGAATGCCAAGAGTGTGCAAAGCTGTCATCAAGGCAAAGGGTGGCTATTTGAAGAATCTCAAATATAATATATATCTTGATTTGTTTAACACTTTTTTGGTTACTACATGATTCCATATGTGTTATTTCATAGTTTTGATGTCTTCACTATTATTCTACAATGTAGAAAATAGTAAAAAAAATAAAATAGGTGTTCTAAAACTTTTGACCGGTCGTGTATAACCACGTTGCATGATTTATGAATGGCAAAGATATAAGAGATCGACTTTATTCAGTCAGTTCCACACCTTTTATAAACTAGTCAATACTTGCTGTTATTGTCAAAGCACAGTAAATAACCTACTACACGCCAGGACTAGGGCTGACCCCAATTAGTCGACTGGTCGATTGTTTGGTCGTTAGGCAGTTGGTCGACCGAGATTGTTTTAGTCGAGCAGTAACACACACACACACCCATTGCGGAGGCCTAGACTAAAAGCCAATTCATGCTTGATACGAAAATATGGTCGGAGGCGCCATATTGAGGGTGTGACGCAATTGCAGAGCCTCCAGAGGCATGCAGAGGCCAAATCGAGCTCTGTAGCGCATCACCATGCGCCTCCCAAATGTTGTAACAATGCAGAGGGCTCTGTATAGCGCCGCATTGACATGATTGGTTGACGGTAGGTGGGGGCGGTATATCCTGTATAAACACAAACTCACTTCCTTGACAACAGCTCTGCACTGCCAATGCAGACGTCAGATTCCCCATGCACCCTGATGCACAATTCACTACTCTCTCCAGAATGCGCTCTCTCCTGCCAATTTGTGCACATTCATTGTTTCATAACTTCATTGTGTGAATTGTTTGTGTTTGATTGTCAATTCCCCATTACATACATCACCAGTAGTACATTTACTGTTAATTCCTATAATTTCTAATCTACAATGTTTGTTGCTTTGGTTACGTTAATTATTTTAATGCATTCAATATTCCAGTGTTCCCGTTCTCATTGTCTGAGTGGACACATTGTTTGCAATGTGCACAACCTATGCTACACTTATCCCTTGTGCACATAGCCTACAGCTGTGTCTGTCCCGAGCTCACTGGCGGGAAACTCTGAGGGCCCAGAATATTTTATACAATGTTGCAAGTTTGCTAGCTCAAGATTTGGGGGCTGGACCCAACTTAATAGTTGATACAATGTTTCAAGTTCGTAGCCATTGTGATTTATAGGATATGAATTTTTATCAGGATATTTTCTACCTGCAGGGTGTAATGTTTTTATTTTGTTGGCTTTATGTAGGCTATTTTTACATAGCTGGCAATGGCAATAGAAGTTACCTTTAAGGTTTGTATCATTTTCATTTAGATTTGGATAGGATTTAGATTAACCACATGACAATGATTTTGAGATATGAAGACTTCAAAATGAGCATATGAAAACCAAAACTGGCACACAGATCGGTAGAAATTGTAAGATAAATTGGCATTCAACATGAGAAAGGTTGCAGACTCCTCGTGTACCCTATTTCCGGCAACTTCTGGAGAAAATTGTGCGAAAGCCAGCAGCAGCGGGAGGAGAATAGTTGGGCCAGGTTATGTTTTTTTCTTCTGGTTATCTAGATCTCTGGCGCCCTCGAGGCATTTGTCTTATTTAATCAAACCATAAGCTTTAAGCATCAGACAAGCTCAATGCTTATAGTTGATTTTATTAAAACACATAGGGTGTGTCTATATATGGAAAAATACACATTAAAAAATTTAGACCAATCAATTGGTGGAAAGAACAGATGACTTTCGGTCAACAAAGATTTTTTTTGTTGAGTCCAGCCCTAGCCAGGACTCCCCGTGGCTGGCTATGAGAAACACGCAAAATAAATGAATGTGCCAGAAAACAATAATTAGGCAAAGTTGTGGATTTTGACTCATCATTACATGGGAAATGCAAATTCACGAGCATCATGCTCTCTCCCTCCTCTGTGTAAAGAAATTTGACTGCAAACAACCACAGTGCACACAAATTGTAACAGGAGGCAGGACAAACAGCAGACTGCGTTTTCCTGTCATCGCTGGCTTTGTGACTGACAGGCGCCTATCCTATCAATAGATTGCTAGAAGATGCATATCGTTCATTCTAGCATAACCTAACGTAGCAGGTGTAAAATAAATGGCTGAAACTAGATCCCCTACATCCTGGTCTTGACGAGGAGAAAAATAAAACTGTCGGGGGAGGTTCTCTTACAGTGGGGAAAAATTGTTTTAGTCAGCCACCAATTGTGCAAGTTCTCCCACTTAAAAAGATGAGAGAGGCATGTAATTTTCATCATAGGTACACGTCAACTATGACAGACAAATTGAGAAAAAGAATTCCAGAAAATCACATTGTAGGATTTTTAATGAATTTATTTGCAAATTATGGTGGAAAATAAGTATTTGGTCACCTACAAACAAGCAAGATTTCTGGCTCTCACAGACCTGTAACTTCTTCTTTAAGAGGCTCCTCTGTCCTCCACTCGTTACCTGTATTAATGGTACCTGTTTGAACTTGTTATCAGTATAAAAGACACCTGTCCACAACCTCAAACAGTCACACTCCAAACTCCACTATGGCCAAGACCAAAGAGCTGTCAAAGGACACCAGAAACAAAATTGTAGACCTGCACCAGGCTGGGAAGACAGAATCTGCAATAGGTAAGCAGCTTGGTTTGAAGAAATCAACTGTGGGAGCAATTATTAGGAAATGGAAGACATACAAGACCACTGATAATCTCCCTCGATCTGGGGCTCCACGCAAGATCTCACCCCGTGGGGTCAAAATGATCACAAGAACGGTGAGCAAAAATCCCAGAACCACACGGGGGGACCTAGTTAATGACCTGCAGAGAGCTGGGACCAAAGTAACAAAGCCTACCATCAGTAACACACTACGCCGCCAGGGACTCAAATCCTGCAGTGCTAGACGTGTCCCCCTGCTTAAGCCAGTACATGTCCAGGCCCGTCTGAAGTTTGCTAGAGTGCATTTGGATGATCCAGAAGAGGATTGGGAGAATGTCATATGGTCAGATGAAACCAAAATATAACTTTTTGGTAAAAACTCAACTCAGTCGTGTTTGGAGGACAAAGAATGCTGAGTTGCATCCAAAGAACACCATACCTACTGTGAAGCATGGGGGTGGAAACATCATGCTTTGGGGCTGTTTTTCTGCAAAGGGACCAGGACGACTGATCCGTGTAAAGGAAAGAATGAATGGGGCCATGTATCGTGAGATTTTGAGTGAAAACCTCCTTCCATCAGCAAGGGCATTGAAGATGAAACGTGGCTGGGTCTTTCAGCATGACAATGATCCCAAACACACCGCCCGGGCAACGAAAGAGTGGCCAGTCTCCAGATCTCAATCCCATAGAAAATCTTTGGAGGGAGTTGAAAGTCCGTGTTGCCCAGCGACAGCCCCAAAACATCACTGCTCTAGAGGAGATCTGCATGGAGGAATGGGCCAAAATACCAGCAACAGTGTGTGAAAACCTTGTGAAGACTTACAGAAAACGTTTGACCTGTGTCATTGCCAACAAAGGGTATATAATAAAGTATTGAGAAACTTTTGTTATTGACCAAATACTTATTTTCCACCATAATTTGCAAATAAATTCATTAAAAATCCTACAATGTGATTTTCTGGAATTATTTTTCTCATTTTGTCTATTATAGTTGACGTGTACCTATGATGAAAATTACAGGCCTCTCTCATCTTTTTAAGTGGGAGAACTTGCACAATTGGTGGCTGACTAAATACTTTTTTTCCCCACTGTATGTGCTGTTCAACCTATCCAGTAAATGTGGAGGAGGAGTTAAGATGGCGTGTCGCCTTGTTTACGTCCAAAAGCGCAAGTCGAGTCACAGGCTCTCTTTCAATTTCCCCTGAAAACCAGAACATCTGTTGTTGGGACTCGGCAGAGGCTAATTCTAGCGGGAGAGGGCTCGACGAACTAGAGAAATGAAACTTTTAAATGGAAAGTAGCCTAGTTAATATGAAGTGGAAAAAGTAGCCTGCTGAAAATGAGTATGTAACCGGCTGAAACACAGCTAAAAGGTTGCACAGCAAACTTGCGCTGTCTGAGACACACTGTATACAAACCCATTAAGCTCCCACGGTCGCACCAAAGTTAATGCAGTACAGTCCCTTAAACACACACACTCTCCCTCTCTCGACCACTGATAGTGTAGTTCTCAGCATTGGGAAATTAATGAATGGCTTTTAAAGCTTTTTAAAATCGCCGTCCGTTAGCGATGTGGCGGTCCACTGCCGGAAGACAAGACGCAGGCATGCTGGGTAATTACCGCTAACAACCCCGCCGCTCGTTAGCTGCTGCTCCTATTTCTGCCATCGCCGTGCCAACAGCCCGGGCTCGTGACGTCAGAGCCCGTTTTGTTGTGGGTCTAGTTTGCATGCGGACACTTTTAACAACACCAGACAGTGGTGAAAGTGTGTATGTGTGTGTGTGAGAATTGGTGTGTGTATATTTTAGAGTGTCCATGCGCTTGTTTGTGTGTACAGTAAGTGACTATGTGCAGTGTGTGTGTGTGTGTGAGAGAGAGTGAAAGACAGTATCTATGCCAGGACATAGCAGGCAGGGCCAGGCAGGGCCAGGCAGGGCCAGACAGGGCCAGGCAGGGCCAGGCAGGCAGGCAGGGCCAGGCAGGGCCAGGCAGGGCCAGGCAGGCAGGCAGGGCCAGACAACTGGTCAGTAAGAGCAAGACCAACAAACAGAGAGCGAAAGAAAGAAAGAAATATGTTTTTTTGATTGTCGTTATTTAACAAGTTTATTATTCCTCGTCTCAGACCCCAGGGGAAACTGCCAAACCCCTAGTGACGCACTCGAGGTGGGAACCACACACACATACACACTTTTAAAAACACACTACCTCACTCACCACTCAGACCAGAGAGGATTAATTTTGAATAAAAAAAAAAATCTAAATTTAAAAAACGAAGAAAACCCCAAAAGCACAGGAAGTCTCTGTCTGTGAGGATGCATGAAGTGACTGAAAATGTTTGTGATCTTTGCATGAATCTGTGCGTGTGTGTAGATACCATATTAGATATCATAAGCATTAACTCACACAAAAATAAATGTGTTAGGGATCAATGCATGTCACCGTGTGTGTGTGTCTGTGTGCAGTGGTGACTTCATAACTGAAGATTCTGGTGGGACCACCAGTCAAAAACGCCTAATGTGTGTATGTGTGTATGCATGTGTCTCTGTGTGTGTGTGTCACTGTCGTTAGATCTGGATCTGATCACAAGAAACAGTAGTGACTGTCTCTAACAAACACAGACACACTAAATACAACACAATGCCCCTCCCTTCTACTTGATTGATGAATTAAGGTCACTAATTAGTAAAGAAATCCCCTCACCTGGTTGTCTAGGTCTTAATTGAATGGAAAAAACTAAAACCTGCAGACACTAGGCCCTCCATGGAATGGGTTTGACACCCCTGGGTGTACGCACTACACGCATACAAACATGGCTCCCTACTGGGGTAGAGTGCCACCTCCTGGACAAACGCAGCATGTCAAATCCCCTCCCCCACTCTATCGGCGAGAGAAGCCCTCACAACACAACACACACTGGGACGTCTGGGAGGTGGCCTGTCTTTTACCCTCCACCTCCTGACCTCTCTCTCGGTCTTCTCCCCAAGTTCAGCTTTTCACCGATGGGCCACTTTCATCCTCAGCAAGGGGGTTAGAGGCCAGTTCTGTTAGGATGTGTATATATATATGAGCTTTAGATAGTGGGCGGTCAAGTGTGTGTGTGTTTGTGTCCGAACTTGGGAGTGTGCGCGCGCTGTCGCGTTAGGCGTCTGTGGGGCTCAGGCTAGAAGTAACAGGTAAATCATTGGCCATTCCAGAGCAGTAAACCAGGCTTCGCTAAGAGCCCAGAGAAGAAGTTTGTAAACATTGTGCCTGTGTGTGTGTGGCTGTGTGTGTGTGGCACAATCTTCAGAGAGGAAGGGTCTTCACAGAGGACTGCACTCACTAACTACAGCCTGTCTACACTGCACAGAGGGTGTGTGTGTGAGAGGGAGGGAGGGAGCGTTGTGTGTGAGGAATGTGTGTGAGAAAATGAGTGTTGGCAGACAAGCATATGACCATGGTGTGGGCTGTTGGGGATCGTCAAAAAGTGGACCTGCAGAAATGTGAATCAGTCGTATTTGTATGTGTATGTCTGTGTGTGTGTGTGTGCGTGTGCGTGCCCCCCGGTTAGTCTGGCCGAGGTGAGAGGGAGAGTTTTACAGCTATGCGTCTCCCTCCCGTCTCACCTTTCACTCCCTGTGGGGCCAGTTTCTCTCCTCTTTATCTACATGAAAGGCACTGACAAGAGATACCCGCCATTACGGCTCCATCAAAAAACACTGACACGGTATTCTCCATTGCGGCTCAAACCATTAAGGAGAACACTGTCCTGTGCACTGTCAAGGAGCCATCAGATCAACAGGACTAACATAATGACGACTTAAAACCTTGCCTTTAAGACCCGGTCAAAAGCAACAATAAAACCCGCTCTACACTGACTACAAAGGGTGGTCACTGTCTGGAGGGAAGAAGCACAGCGCTGAACTACCAACCCTGTATTGTGCTTGCTCAGGTAAGGGTCGTATTCATTAGTGCACACCGTAGCAAAACGTTTATGCAACGGAAAAACAAAAACAAGCGTTTCTAATTGGACAAGTTCAGGTAGTTTTTCCCCTGTTTCGGCCCGTTTGCTTTCGTTTTATTCCTAGGATTCTGATCGGACAATGTTGCCTTATAGCCTCAAATATGTTGCCATCAACAAGATCAATTTCCACCAGCTGTTGATCTGTCACCGGTGTACAATCAGTGGCCTGTAGCCTACATACTGTTCATTATAATATATAGCACCAGAGTCTGTATTTATAGACTCTGGTGCACTAGGGTATCTATAGATACACATAGGAACACATGACATGGTTAGCATTACTGCTAAAGCTCTACAGCTGATGTGTCTGTTTGTGTGTCCAAGATGAAATGAGGACTAGAGAGAGAGAGAGAGAAGGAGTGTGTGTGTGTATGTGTATGTAAATGTATCTGTGTGCTATGTCTATTCAGAGACTGAACCACTAGTAGGCCAGAAACAGGAGAAGGAAAACCTTTCTATTGACATGGCTAGTAGAGTGACACAGTACGTGATCGCCATAGCAACAGAATGTTACCTCCTGACACGGGAGCGTCCATGAAGACGGCGCCCATCTTCTCGGCGGCGAGGGCCATTTCCTTGGAGACGGAGGGGTCGATGGTGGAGGAGTCGATGAGCAGCGTTCCCTTCTTCACTTTTCTGAGAAAGAAGAACAGGGTTAGTGCTATACAGTATCCTTGGGACGTCCCTATTCTAAAGCCTAACCTCTACCGTCACCCTAACCTTAACCCTTACCCTTATCAAATCACATTTTATTTGCCACATGCGCCGAATACAACAGGTGTAGACCTTACAGTGAAATGCTTACTTACAAGCCCTTAAACAACAGTGCAGTTTTAATAAAATAATAAAATAATAGAAAATAGCAAATAATTAAAGAGCAGCAGTAAAATCAAATAACAGTAGGGAGGCTATATACAGGGGGGTACCGGTACAGAGTCAATGTGCGGGGGCACCGGTTAGTCAAGGTAATTGAGGTGCCCCCGCACATTGACTCTGTACCGGGTACCCCCCTGTAATGTGGGTAGAGTTATTAAAGTGACTATGCATAGATAATAAACAGAGTAGCAGCAGCGTAAAAGAGGGAGGGGGGTGGGGGTGGGGGACAATGCAAATAGTACGGGTAGCCATGATTAGCTGTTCAGGAGTCTTATGGCTTGGTTAAGAAGCCTTTTGGACCAAGACTTGGCGCTTCGGTACCGCTTGCCGTGCGGTAGCAGAGAGAACAGTCTATGACTAGGGTGGCTGGAGTCTTTTTTTTAGGGCCTTCCTCTGACACCGCCTGGTATAGAGGTCCTGGATGGCAGGAAGCTTGACCCCAGTGATGTACTGGGCCGTATGCACTACCCTCTGTAGTGCCTTGCAGTCGGAGGCCGAGCAGTTGCCATACCAGGTGGTGATGCAACCAGTCAGGATGCTCTCGATGGTGCAGCTGTAGAACTTTTTGAGGATCTGATGACCCATGCCAAATCTTTTCAGTCTCCTGAGGGGAAATAGGCTTTGTTGTGCCCTCTTCACGACTGTCTTGGTGTGTTTGGACCATGATAGTTTGTTGGTGATGTGGACACCAAGGAACTTGAAGCTCTCAACCTGTTCCACTACAGCCCCGTCGATGAGAATGGGGGCGTGCTCAGTCCTCTTTTTTCCCCTGTAGTCCACAATCATGTCCTTTGTCTTGATCACGTTGAGGGAGAGGTTGTTATCCTGGCACCACACGGCCAGGTCTCTGACCTCCTCCCTATAGGCTATCTCATCGTTGTCGGTGATCAGGCCTTATCTAACCTTAACCATTTTAAATTTCGACTTCACTGGGGGTAGGGACGTCCCAAGGATCCCAGATAGCACGTACCAGAAGAACAACACAGTCACATGACCATATCACATTATCTCAGAGTGCAGACCCACAGTACCAGGCTCTGTTTTAGGGCCAGCACTAGCTCACCTGACTTAACTCAGTTCAGAGACCATGATCAGTTTAATCAGGTGCACAAGTGCAGGGCTACAACAAAAGCCTGTACAATTGGTGGCATTCCAGGATGTGGGTTACCTACCCCTGCCCTATTACTGGGACAGGCCAGTTATAGAGGCTAGGCCAGAGAAAGGGGATCAGGTCTGTTTTACACCAGCACTTTAGTTCTGGTGAGAAGGACCAGAGAGGGGTAGCTGCTTACTTGAGGATGCCGTTGGGTCCAGTGTAGACCTCTATGACGTTGGGACTGGAGGGTAGCATGGTGATGATCCTGTCTGCTTTATCTGCAACCTCCGCTGGGGAGTCCAGGATCTGGACAGGGAGGAAACAGATGGTAAAGATGGGGTGAGAAATAAACAGAAAAGACACTAACAGAGATACAACCAGGTTGCATCCCTTTTCTCCATATTCCTGAAGTCTGCACTTGCACACTCCCCGTCATGGATTTAAAAGCGTTGGATTGGTTTAAGCACTGGCTGAAGGGAGTTTCCACCATTTGTAAATCCAAGTGCACCCTTTGAGAGTCAGGACGCAGCCTGAGAAACACACACAAACAGATGTACTTCGACCATCACCTCCAGACTCAGCAGGTACACAGCTCACATGTAGGGTCCATGTACCGGTAATGTGGCCTATGCTTGTCTCCCTGCCCTACAGGTATGAGTCTGTTGACCTACTGCTATGATTCATGGTAATGGAGAGCAATACAGTAAGTCATAGAGAAAACACACAAGGCCGACAAATAGTTAAAATCCGTGGGCGTCCTATTTTTTATTAATATCCGGGCGTTTCAACATGTAGACCTCCAGCAGGTGATCTACTGTGCATGGTCAACATTCATTATGGTGCGTCCTGTCTACTGTTATGATTACTGCTATGATTCAGTGGTAATGTAGAGCAACACAGAAAGTAGGCTAGGTGACGTAAATGGGTGCTAGCTAGGTGTTACCTGTGCCCCCTCGTCTTGTAGCTCCTTGCAGGACTCAGGGAAGACGTCGGTGGCGATGACAGGGTATCCGTGCTTCAGCAGGTTCTTGGCCATGGGGCTGCCCATATTCCCAAGCCCAATGAACCCGACCGGAGTCTTAGAGGCCATCGACCTGCTCGACACTGGACAGCACAGACACAGAGAAGACAGTCAATACATAGGCATACTACAGAAGATTGTAGCGACATAAGCTATGGTTAAGTTAGCACATTCCTACTTAAAGGAAAGATGTACCCTTTAAAAAAAATTTATATAGTTTTTGTGCATCTCTGAGCGATGTTCTATCAATTACCGGGGTAATTTCATGTTCATCTGAGTTCTTGCCATTCACGTTGGGCAGAAATACAGCTGGTATGACGAGTTTTGCATCACGTCATTCCGGCTGTATTTCTGCAGCTTGAACGGCGAATAGCTCAGATACACATGTTTCCAATACTCCTTGGCGTGGCACAAAGCCCCCCCCAAAGCAAAATGCAGGGCTGAAAACACCAAACCTTTCAACCGTAACCAATACAGGGACTATTTTTTGTAGTTGAGGCTGGGGCAACAGAAAGTAGCATTAAATGTAAAGAGAAACTGATATCCCGCTGCCACAGAGCCAGGTTAGGCTAGCTGATAACAGCGCTGGTGAACATACATCTACTCAGATTGGTCTGTGCCGGTTGCACAAAATATTGTACTGGGTCAGCTTAACATACAAGTGATCTTTGGACTCACAGAACTGCCCTCGATGTTAACCTACATGGTAACACAGCATGTTGACTAACAGGGAGCTATTTGCGTGCACCCACACTCCCTTAGTGCACACACCCAATGAATGGACATTGGACACGGCTGGATACATGTTTAGCAATTCTTGAGAACAACACAACAGTCTGTTTCCACATTACATTAAGTTTCTATGCATTTTTTCCTGACACGCTGATATCTTCCTAGGGCAGGGGTCGGCAATGGGTGGCCCGCGGGCCAAAACCGTCCGGCAAGTGATTTATTTAGACCCCCCAAATCTGTTCACCAAGTATTCCCACAAATAAAAAAACAGACGTGATCGTGTCTCAATGTAATCAAGGTAGCCTATGAAATTAGTGTTATTTTCCAATACAATCTCTTTTTGGGCTTAGTTGTGGTCAATTTGCAGTGTACAAATTATTATAATTATGTTCCGGCCCCCCGACCATCTGCTCCGCCAAAGATCGGTTAGCGGCTGAAGAAATGTAATATTCAGAGCTCAGCAATTGTTTTGCAATATCTGATGAGTAGCTGAAGTCAGGGTTGCCATGTCTGTGGTTTTCCAGAAAATTGGCCAACTTTGAAAACGATGTCGTGGGTGAAAATGTATTGGTCGCGGGTTTTTGGGCTACTTCTAAGTTGCACGCCATAGCATTTCTCTTAAAGCTGCAATATGTAACTTTTTGGGCGACCCGACCAAATTCACATAGAAATTTGAGTTATAGATCTGTTATTCTCATTGAAAGCAAGTCTAAGAAGCCGTATATCTGTTCTATGTGAATTTGGTCCGTTCGCCCAAAAAGTTGTTCTGTTCTTTTACTTTCGGTTTTGTACACCAGCTTCAAACATCTGAAAATACAATATTTTTGGTTATGGAAAATATATTTCACAGCGGTTTAGATGGTACAATGATTCTCTACACTATACTTGCATGTTTTGTCACATAAACTGAAATTAGGCGATCTATTAGCATTTTAGCAACCAAGAAATGGTGGAGCGATTTCTGCATAGTGCATCTTAAAAGAATCATATCTATTTCACCGTGACCTGCTGCTGACTATCAGGCAGTGAGGCAGGCAGTTGCTGAGTGAGGGAGTGGTGGGGAGGGCCGGAGGGGGGTGTCTGTGTGTGTTGAGAGAGTCCTCTACTGGCTGAGTCACGTGAGTAGCACACATGCACGTTGTGACAACTTTTTACCAAATGTAGGTAGGCTATTTAGATTGTCATTATGGAGAGACCCATTTTTTACCAACCCTTTCTCCATAAAACATATTAACACGCTAGAACTGATGTGCATCAAGAAATAACGGCGACAAAGCACTGGAAAACGACTTTGGGCGCACTAGAGCACATTAGATAAATTTGCTCGGAGGCGATTGTCGACTTTGCTTATGGAAAACCGTTTCAAGCTAAGTGTTGCGCATGCTCAGTTCTTGGGTCTCGAGGGCTGCGCGAGTGGACATTTTTAATTGAAGTTATGGAACTCACTCAAGTGCTTCTGTTATGGGGAAAAGTCCTCAATGAAACTGACATTAAATGTGGAGAATGATACATTTGCATCTGTTGGCCATCAAGTAAGCTATTAATTTATATGCCATTGTAGCCTACTATTTGATACAATACATGTTAAAATGACAATATCACTGGAGTCAGTGCAAATACATTTGTGCCACTTGTGTAGACTACCTGGAGCTGGCAAACGGATTTAATAAATAGCCTATAACTTCAGATTATTGTTATTATGCAATTATTAATGGTCATGTTTAGTTAATTAAATTGGAAGTTATCAAAGCTCTATCACAATTGCCGATCAGTTGTTAGAACGCATTATATTTACGGTAACAGTCAGTCAGATTAGGATACAGGTAAAAAAAACAAAAAAAACACTGGCTGTTGTTGACAAGCATATTCAGTTCACATCCATATAATTAATATTTAATTCAGTGATTGAAATTACGACCCCATCCTCAGTAGCCTAATGGGCAACAAGCACTTCTTACCTCGAAATCGCCTCACTATTCATGTTGAATATATTAGTCTGTCAATTTGAACTAAGCAAGCTACTAAATCGTACAGCTTACACCTTGCCTACATCTTACTCTAGGCTATCTGAAATGAGATATCGGCCTATCAGGGGCTATAGGCTACCTGCATCTAGCTAAGCAAACCATGGCAAAGTTTAATTACAATCATAAACCCAGATTTTTGTCTGTAGCCTGTGCCTATTGAAATGACAAGTCAATCTTGCAAATGGTTAGCCCTGAATGCTGATTGGCTGAAAGCTGTGGTATATCAGAGGTATGACAAAACAGTACTTTTTACTGTTCTAATTATGTTGGTAACCAGTTTATATAGCAATAAGGCACCGTGTGGGTTTGTGGTATATAGTCAATATACCACGGCTAACGACTGGCTGTATCCAGGCACTCCATGCTGCGTCATGCATAAGAACAGCTCTTAGCCGTGCTATATTGGCCATATACCACACCCCCTCGTGCCTTATTGCTTAATCATAGCAGTCAAACTAGTTAAATCGACATCCATTGATGGAAAATGATTTGGCGAGTTTACTAAGGGTGAATTACCTTTTCTCTTGCTACATATTCAAATTCATTTATTATGTCACAACTCGCAATAATTATTATTTTGATGAAAACAGAATTTTGCTTCTAACGTTGTTACACGTTACGTCGATACTACTTAATTGGCTCGATAAAGTTATGGGATAGAGTATTGGATAAATGTAGCAACTCCTCACTTGTCGCAGCTAAAAAAAATTGGGCTTGTTTTCAAGCCTTTTGGGCAGGTTTTGAGTGGTCATGTTTTGAGTGGTCATTGGGCTAGACATTTATCCAGCAACTGGCAACCCTGGCTGAAGTAGAAAAAGCCTGTGACATTAGGATGGGCCGACTGGATTTTCAGGCCAGATGTTGATAGATTTCTTCAAAAGCGAGCAGTTAGCACAGGAAGAAAAGCCTCTGTCTGAGATGGAAGGACATTTAGAGTTCAGCATCATTAGTGTGATACGACGATTTGAACTGATGTAGTTGTGTCAAATGAATTGACACATAGGTATGATGTGTAGGAAGAGGGGGAGGAAGCTTTATGGCTAAATTAAAATCAACATGCTCGTGCAAGTATGCAGGCACTACAGCCACGAAGAACATCGTGTTCCATTCAGTTGGTCACATGAAGAGTTAAGGAAACATGATTCTGCAGAATTGACTAACTACTTATAGGTATTTGTAAAATAGATGCGGGCATGGCCATGTCCATTGTTACAAGCCATCACTGGCAATCAGTTCATGGTCATATTTCGTTAACGTCAACATGGGAGGACATTGTATTTAGCTAATGCAAAACACACAAACACAGCAGGTAACCAACCAACTGTTCAGAAGATAGCAAAGTTATGCACAAAAACCGCCACTAACACACCACAAATTCTTTGCTAGGAAGTGTGTTTTTCGGTTACATGTTACGCTATTATGCACATACACACCACGAAAAAGACGGTGGCAAATTTTAAAACTGGTAAATACGTTACCGAGAACCAGATCGACATGTTTATTGCATCTTTGCAATAAATTCCGAGACCCTCTGAACAACGCAGCCATGCTTCGTTCCCCTTGACCTCGGCGTTTACAGTGACAGCTGACAGACAGGAAGTAAAGGGGAGTTGGTTATGATTGCCTGCTATTTGGACCACTCACTAATCTCAGCCGAGCGCAACAGCCAATGGAAGTCTTCCAAAGGTGGGACATCCTGTGTATTCATGTCTTAAGTCCCTTAACAGTACAGTACAGTGTTTTTTGGGGGACATTAATAAACTGGTCTCAAACGCTTAAATCAATCTTTCGAGTGCAGCCTTTTTGTTTGATACAATATTAGTGAATATTACCATTAAAACTATTCAAACGCAAATCGTTTGTGGTCATTGTCATGTTTAAACATAATATTTGCGGATAAGGGAACCTTGATAATGTTCAACCAAACGTAGTTTTTATCAAAACTTCCTAAACATGCAATTTCGATATTTCCACCAGTCAAAGTATTATTACCAAAATTGATGTGCATGCGCAGTAGAGTATTTTTTTATTTATTTAAGTTTTTAGATGTACTTTGCGTTTAATGGTGTAATTTTTTGGCTGATTCTCTTGTCCTCTGGCTCTGTGTGTCTTTTTGGTGAATTTGTGACCGTATCTCTATCAAATTGCATGCAGACTCCTGCATCACTGTGTGCAACCTCTATTTCCCAGTGCAATTACAGCAACCGTGAAAATAATCGTACATTAGTCAGAGATATCTACTTATAGTCCTACATTATAAGCATTGTTTTACACTTTCAAATAGATTGTTTCGAGGCATCACATCACTGACATTTTCGCGTGGTGCAACTGGAATCTCTTTCCTCAGCACCACCATCCCATCCCGGAAGTGACACAATCAGTGACAACCATAGCTCAGTGGTTGACAACGGGGCCTGAAGCTGTGTGACAACAAGGGCTTTTGGACTGTCATATGTTGGCTTTCAAAACAACATTTTACGTTGTTTGGATTCATATGTAAGACAGGTAATGAATCGATTTAAACGGAAACAATAGCTGTGATTGTCGTATTGCTAGGGGGTTTGGCCTGCTAGCAAGACAGATAACCCTGAGATTGATGCTAGCTACCTTGTTGTCAGATCAGTTTCGGTAGCTAAAAGGCCATTGAAGGTTAATGCGTACCTTAATCAATTCAGTTGTCAATGACAATGACAGTTACTTTAGGGAAACGTTATCTATGCGAACAGTATAGCTAACTAGCTAATCATCCTAAATGTGTTTGTGTCATGCAGGCTATTATAGCTAACCGCTCTCCGTGCGTGTGAAAGTGCCACCTGTGCTGGCTGTGTTGATAGCTAAATTTGGACTTTCATGTTTTGGCGCTCATGCCCTTCAGCTCTTTGCTGCTATACTATAACGTAGTGTGTTTTCTAGTTAACGTGATCTTATGCAGTCTGACGTTTGCCATCATATTGTTATTTCAACATGCGTAGGCAGGCTTGGAATTCTTCCATGTTACATCTCCGTTCACTGCAGCCTACAGGTAGATCTAACAACCTAACAGCGGGGCTCGATCAATTCAAATGTTATTGTAAATGGGTCAAATGTACATTTGATAGGATACATTTGAGGTGTGTATCTATGTGTGTGAGAGAGAGGAGAAAATATGCATGCCTGACCAGACCATATCCCTTCACTATTTTCTCTCCATATTCTCTCACTTCCTTATTTCCCCAGCAGGTCAGACAAATGAAGTGACAAGCAGGATATGATGTCCTCCTTCCAGGTGGTGGGCTCTTCGCCCAGCAGTGGCATCGGTGTCATGGAAACATCAAACTTTGCCCATGTCATCTTCCAGAACGTTAGGAAGAGCTTCCTGCCCCAGGAGGCACTGGAGTGTCGCTACACCCTCACCTCCTACATCACCCCCAACCCCAAAGACTGGGTGGGCATCTTTAAGGTAACACACACACCCTACATCACACCTTAAGAGTTTTTATCTTCGCTCTGCTAATGACTGTTTTTCTCCGCTCATACAGGAGTAATAAACGCCTAGTTCACTAATTTTGTGGATTTTTTTTTATTATAATACTTTTTAAAATATATATACACAACCGGTCAAAAGTTTTAGAACACCTACTCATTCAAGGGTTTTTCTTTATTTTTAAAATTTTCTACATTGTAGAATAATAGTGAAGACATCAAAACTATGAAAGAACACATATGGAATCATGTAGTAACCAAAAAAGTGTTAAACAAATCAAAATATATTTTATATTTGAGATTCTTCAAATAGCCACCCTTTGCCTTGATGACAGCTTTGCACACTCTTGGCATTCTCTCAACCAGCTTCATGAGGTAGTCACCTGGAATGCATTTCAATTAACAGGTGTGCCTTCTTAAAAGTTAATTTGTGGAATTTCTTTCCTTCTTAATGTGTTTGAGCCAATCAGTTGTGTTGTGACAAGGTAGGGGGTGGTATACAGAAGATGGCCCTATTTGGTAAAAGACCAAGTCCATATTATGGCAAGAACAGCTCAAATAAGCAAAGAGAAACGACAGTGCATCATTACTTCAAGACATAAAGGTCAGTCAATACGGAACATTTCAAGAACTTTGAAAGGTTCTTACATTTACATCATTTAGCAGACGCTCTTATCCAGAGCGACTTACAAATTGGTGCATTCAACTTATGATAGCCAGTGGGACAACCACTTTTTTTGGGGGGGGTAGAAGGTTTACTTTATCCTATTCCAGCTATTCCTTAAAGAGGTGGGGTTTCAAGTGTCTCCGGAAGGTGGTGAGTGACTCCGCTGTCCTGGCGTCGTGAGGGAGCTTGTTCCACCATTGGGGTGCCAGAGCAGCGAACAGTTTTGACTGGGCTGAGCGGGAACTGTGCTTCCGCAGAGGTAGGGGGGCCAGCAGGCCAGAGGTGGATGAACGCAATGCCCTCGTTTGGGTGTAGGGACTGATCAGAGCCTGAAGGTACGGAGGTGCCGTTCCCCTCACAGCTCCGTAGGCAAGCACCATGGTCTTGTAGCAGATGCGAGCTTCAACTGGAAGCCAGTAGAGTGTGCGGAGGAGCGGGGTGACGTGAGAGAACTTGGGAAGGTTGAACACCAGACGGGCTGCAGCATTCTGGATGAGTTGTAGGGGTTTAATGGCACAGTCTACACACAGACCGCATGAGAGAGGATAGAGACAGTTCGTGGATCACCACTTTATTTTAAGAATGTGAAATGTCAGAATAATAGTTGAGAGAATGATTTATTTCAGCTTTTATTTCTTTCATCACATTCCCAGTGGGTCAGAAGTTTACATACACTCAATTAGTATTTGGTAGCATTTACTTTAAATTGTTTAACTTGGGTCAAACGTTTCGGGTAGCCTTCCACAAGCTTCCCACAATAAGTTGGGTGAATTTTGGCCCATTCTTCCTGACAGAGCTGGTGTAACTGAGTCAGGTTTGTAGGCCTCCTTGCTCGCACACACTTTTTCAGTTCTTCCCACAAATGTTCTATAGGATTGGAAGTATGCTTTCGGTCATTGTCAATTTGGAAGACCCATTTGCAACCAAGCTTTAACTTCCTGACTGATGTCTTGAGATGTTGCTTCAATATATCCAACTAATTTTCCTTCCTCATGATGCCATCTATTTTGTGAAATGCACCAGTCCCTCCTGCAGCAAAGCACCCCCACAGCATGATGCTGCCACCCCGTGCTTCACGGTTGGGATGGTGTTCTTCGGCTTGCAACACCCCCTTTTTCCTCCAAACATAACGATGGTCATTATGGCCAAACAGTTCTATTTTTGTTTCATCAGACCAGAGGACATCTCTCCAAAAAGTACAATATTTGTCCCCATGTGCAATTGCAAACCGTAGTCTGGCTTTTTTATTGCGGTTTTAGAGCAGTGGCTTCTTCCTTGCTGAGCGGCCTTTCAGGTTATGTCGATATAGGACTCGTTTTACTGTGGATATAGATACTTTTGTACATGTTTCCTCCAGCATCTTCACAAGGTCCTTTGCTGTTGTTCTGGGATTGATTTGCACTTTTCGCATCAAAGTACGTTCATCTCTAGGAGACAGAACGCGTCTCCTTCCTGAGCGGTATGACGGCTGTGTGGTCCCATGGTGTTTAAACTTGTGTACTATTGTTTGTACAGATGAACGTGGTACCTTCAGGTGTTTGGAAATTGCTCCCAAGGATGAACCAGACTTGTGGAGGTCTACAATTTTGTTTCTGAGGTCTTGGCTGATTTCTTTTGATTTTCCCATGATGTCAAGCAAAGAGGCACTGAGTTTGAAGGAAGGCCTTGAAATACAGTGGGGGAAAAAAGTATTTAGTCAGCCACCAATTGTGCAAGTTCTCCCACTTAAAAAGATGAGAGAGGCCTGTAATTTTCATCATAGGTACACGTCAACTATGACAGACAAATTGAGCATTTTTTCTCCAGAAAATCACATTGTAGGATTTTTAATGAATTTATTTGCAAATTATGGTGGAAAATAAGTATTTGGTTACCTACAAACAAGCAAGATTTCTGGCTCTCACAGACCTGTAACTTCTTCTTCAAGAGGCTCCTCTGTCCTCCACTCGTTACCTGTATTAATGGCACCTGTTTGAACTTGTTATCAGTATAAAAGACACCTGTCCACAACCTCAAACAGTCACACTCCAAACTTCACTATGGCCAAGACCAAAGAGCTGTCAAAGGACACCAGAAACAAAATTGTAGACCTGCACCAGGCTGGGAAGACTGAATCTGCAATAGGTAAGCAGCTTGGTTTGAAGAAATCAACTGTGGGAGCAATTATTAGGAAATGGAAGACATACAAGACCACTGATAATCTCCCTCGATCTGGGGCTCCACGCAAGATCTCACCCCGTGGGGTCAAAATGATCACAAGAACGGTGAGCAAAAATCCCAGAACCACACGGGGGGACCTAGTGAATGACCTGCAGAGAGCTGGGACCAAAGTAACAAAGCCTACCATCAGTAACACACTACGCCGCCAGGGACTCAAATCCTGCAGTGCCAGACGTGTCCCCCCTGCTTAAGCCAGTACATGTCCAGGCCCGTCTGAAGTTTGCTAGAGTGCATTTGGATGATCCAGAAGAGGATTGGGAGAATGTCATATGGTCAGATGAAACCAAAATATAACTTTTTGGTAAAAACTCAACTCGTCGTGTTTGGAGGACAAAGAATGCTGAGTTGCATCCAAAGAACACCATACCTACTGTGAAGCATGGGGGTGGAAACATCATGCTTTGGGGCTGTTTTTCTGCAAAGGGACCAGGACGACTGATCCGTGTAAAGGAAAGAATGAATGGGGCCATGTATCGTGAGATTTTGAGTGAAAACCAAGGGCATTGAAGATGAAACGTGGCTGGGTCTTTCAGCATGACAATGATCCCAAACACACCGCCCGGGCAACGAAGGAGTGGCTTCGTAAGAAACATTTCAAGGTCCTGGAGTGGCCTAGCCAGTCTCCAGATCTCAACCCCATAGAAAATCTTTGGAGGGAGTTGAAAGTCCGTGTTGCCCAGCGACAGCCCCAAAACATCACTTCTCTAGAGGAGATCTGCATGGAGGAATGGGCCAAAATACCAGCAACAGTGTGTGAAAACCTTGTGAAGACTTACAGAAAACGTTTGACCTGTGTCATTGCCAACAAAGGGTATATAACAAAGTATTGAGAAACTTTTGTTATTGACCAAATACTTATTTTCCACCATAATTTGCAAATAAATTCATTATAAATCCTACAATGTGATTTTCTGGATTTTTTTTCTCATTTTGTCTGTCATAGTTGACGTGTACCTATGATGAAAATTAAAGGGCCTCTCTCATCTTTTTAAGTGGGAGAACTTGCACAATTGGTGGCTGACTAAATACTTTTTTCCCCCACTGTACATCCACAGGTACACCTCCAATGATGTCAATTAGCCTATCAGAAGCTTCGAAAGCCATGACATCATTTTCTGGAATTTTCCATGCTGTTTAAAGGCACAGTCAACTTAGTGTATGTAAACTTCTGACCCACTGGAATTGTGATACAGTGAATTATAAGTGAAATAATCTGTCTGTAAACAATTGTTGGAATAATTACTTGTCATGCACAAAAATTATAGTTTGTTAACAAGACATTTGTGGAGTGGTTGAAAAACAAGTTTTAATGACTCCAACCTAAGTGTATATAAACTTCCGACTTCAACTGTTGCTCTATCCGGTTGATGTTTATAGCAGTCTTGAAAGTATGCCTTATGTACTTTGAAGAACTAGTCAAAATGATTTCGTCCAACAGCTCTGCAGCATACTTAGCCAGCTAGCTAGTAGCCTAGCTAAATAGGATGACTCAAAGACAGTATTTTATGGCGAGCACAAAGTCATCAAATTAAAACTAAGTAATATACACAACTGAAATATGTTATTATTTCAGAGTAATGTCCTCTTTTTCTAATGATGTCTACCCAATGTGGACCTGACAGAGACAATGGAATGTTTCAATGTTTTGGCAATTGAATGTTCACCATTTTTGGCTTTGAATTTCCATTAAAAAGCTCTAAAATCATTTTTATGTCATTATTTCATAATGCATTTAATGCTTTAAAAAATGTAAACCGAAATCAAAGACATTATTTTTTTTTATTAAACGAACCGAAACCAAACCGACCTCAAGAAGCACTAATCACTCAGCACTATTAGCCACTGACAACCGGAAGATCGCTAACTGTCTGAAATGTAGCTAGTAAGCTAGCTAGCTCACTGGCCAGGCAATATCCACTAGCCAGCTAATTGTGGATGCATGATCAGCCAACACCCAAGAGTGGAAGCACTGGAATTACATAAATTGCAGCTAATTTGGTAATTGGCTAGATGTAGCAGTCATAGCATTACTAGGCAGACTGAGTTTGCTGCCTGTCATTCCAGCTCATACAACCAGGCTAATGGGACTACTTGATCTATGTAGCATAGTGACACACCAAAATTCAGAGGAGTATTGGAGGGTACGTTAATGTCAGAAGATAACCGCACTCTTGCGACCAAAAAATGCTAGCTTTTTAAGTGAAAAATATAGAAAATAAAATGTTGGGATCTGTTTTATAAGCGCATTAATGCTTACTCATGACCCACAAACTAAAAGATAGGCCATTAGGCCTCCTCACGTCTTTCCTCTTTCATCAACCTGATTCTCTTCTCCCTGTTTCCTTCCACAGACATTTTTCCAGTAGCTGTGGTGTGGCTATTTAATGTGCAGAGGGAGGTGGGGGAGGCAGGGAGAACAGACAGGTCTTGCTGGGGGGTATTTTCTGCTCTGTCTCTCTGATCTACCCCCCCACACACATCCTTATTTATTTCTCTCTCTTTCCATCTCTCTCTTCCACCTCTCCCTTTCTTGTTGCCCCCTCCCACTCTCCTCTCTTTCATCAGGGCCATCAAATCTCACACTTAATTAACAGGAAATGTGAACGAGGAAACTTAATGTCTCATAAAGACACAAAGCAAGCATTTTATAATCCTTTAAGAAGTTACTTCAAATCCACCCAGTTCAATTAAAAATTAATAACGTTTATTTGGAAAATGTAGATTGGTTAATCTGCGCTAATGAAATCTCTGTGATGGTGAAGCCTCATGTGAGGGTACTATGTGAGGGTCTTTCTCTCTCTGTGTTTTGTGTATGTGTGTGTGTGGATGTGGGTGTGTGATAATGAACTGTATATTTCCGCAGCTAGGGGTGATTGGCTTTACCCATGAAAAGCTTGGCATAAAAGAGTGAAACTCAACCACAGGAGAAATTATCAAAAAACTAATTTTTTTTCAACCCCTCCCTCCCTCCCTTTTCACCCTTCTCATTCTTCCCCTAATGCTTTTCTCTTGTGCCATGACACTTTTCACACACCCCGCCTCTCGCTGTGTGTGTGTGACACTGTGTGTGTGTCACTGTGTGTGTGTGTGTGTGTGTCACTGTGTGTATGTGTGATTGCACTACTGAGAGAGCTCCAGACATCTAGCACAGCTGTTTGGGCACTTACTCACACTACCCTTGATACACACACACACACACACACACACACACACACACACACACTGACGCACACACACACACACACGACACGCACGCACGCACGCACGCACGCACGCACACACACACACACACACACACACACACACACACACACACACACACACACACACACACACACAGTGACGCACACACACACACACACACAGTGAGGCACACAGACCCTGAGGCTCTCTGACATGCAATATGTAGGTTAGGTACAGGCTCCCCCTACTGGCTGTATGCTGTCATCGATACTTTCTTCTAAAACCCAGGTTTGTGAACACAGGGATTGGGATTGACAACAGAAGGCCCTGGTGATGCTGGATGTTGATAGTCATGCACTTATCACACTTACCCATGTATCAAACAAAATAAGATTGGAATGAGATTTTAGTTTTTAGAAAATGTTTGTAATGCAATTCTATGCTCCAAAGCTACAAAGCACTTGTATCAACTCTTTTTTTTATTTTAGTCATTTAGCAGACGCTCTTATCCAGAACGATTTACAGTTAGTGAGTGCATAAATGTTTTCATATGATGTAATACACACACGCCATACACACACACCATATACACACACATACACACACCATACACACACACACACACACAACTTTATGCTTCTGAAAAAGCCCCTAATTCAGGAGGTAGTGGAGTTGTAGCACGTTTGTGGTGTTAGCTGGGAGAAACCTGTGTAGTAAGCTTGTAATTAACGTGTCATCGGACCGCCTCTGAGCCGTGATGGATGGAATCTTCGTCTGTGATTATTTTCTAACATCACTCCTGAGTCTGAACACTCCAAACCAAACTCCAGTCACCTACAACCCTCCACTATACAATTAGAAAATTATTTATGTGTTTAAACCTCCCCACCCGGGCATGAAGAATGTTCTCCCTTGATAAGAGTTAGATATGTTATATGGTATTATGACATAGAACGTCACCTACATTCAGAATTGGCCCTACATGCATTTCCCTCATTCATAATATTATCATAACACCAATTACTATCATCATACTAAAAACATTATCACCCTTGCACAGAACATTGTCATCAAACTAACAATCCTTATCACTCCAAACATTGTTATTGCATTAAAAGTGGATGTTGTCATCAAGGTAACACTAGCCTGGGGTGTAGTTCCATAGGATGACTCACGTTGAGTAAATGATGGTCAGTTTCAGAAACTCTCAGCCAAGGCTGTCTCCATGGAGATCTGGTCAGAGTGAATGCCGCTTAACCTGAATTTGAACACAACACTAATTTAGAATATTTAGGACAATATGAGATATTTAATAATCTGGTTATGTTTTGTGTGAGTGAGAGAGAGCGAATGTAGAGAGAGAGAGAGGAAAAGAGAGAGAGAAAAGAGAGAGAGAGAGATGGAGGGAGAGAGGGATGTGGAAAGTGAGAAGAGGGAGAGAGAGATTGTGTATGACAGTTTTACGGTGTAGGCTATGTTTGGAGTTATGATGTTCTGTCCTCCCTTACTCAGCCATCACTTAACAACATGACTTTCACATCAATACATCTCTCTCTCTTCATTTAGCAGAATGTGTCAAATTACATCATTTTTTCTTCTGCTTTTTCATCTGTTTAAACTAGGCTGTTTTTCTCCCCTGTGTCAGGCCTTACATACACACACGCTCGCACGCATGCACACCCACCTACTGCCACCTTCTCCAAGGAGGGAAGAGAGAACTGGGAAGGAGTGAGGGAGGGTTTGGGGTTTAAGATAAATGTTTCCATCCCTGTAATTGTATGTGGGACATTATTTTGGTGTAGCCTAATCTTTTTTTTTTACTTCAGAAAAGGACTGGTGTGCATGATGTAAAACACAACTGGCGAGGTAGAACTAATTTGATGCTCTCATTAACACATCTTCAACTTTGTCTTTCTTTCAATCAAAAGAGCTGATACAAGACTGTTATTATAGGACTGTTGGTCAAAACTGATTTCTTGATCTTACAATACCACCCGTTCTACTATTATTAGCACGTGATTTATTAACAAGCAGTCCTTATGAGCCCTGGTCGAAACTACAGTCAGATTTTAGAGGAATCATGTAGTAATCAAAAAAGTGTTAAACAAATCAAAATATATTTTAAAATTGAGATTCTTCAAATAGCCACTCTTTGCCTTGATGACAGCTTTGCACACTCTTGGCATTCTCTCAACCAGCTTCATGAGGTAGTCACCTGGAATGCATTTCAATTAACTGGTGTGCCTTCTTAAAAGTTAATTTGTGGAATTTCTTTCCTTCTTTATGCGTTTGAGCCAATCGGTAGGGGGGGGGGGGGGGGTATACAGAAGATAGCCCTATTTGGTAAAAGGCCAAGTCCATATTATGGCAAGAACAGCTCAAATAAGCAAAGAGAAACGACAGTCCATCATTACTTTAAGACATGAAGGTCAGTCAATACGGAACATTTCAAGAACTTCGAACGTTTCTTCAAGTGCAGTCGCAAAAACCATCAAGCGCTATGATGAAACTGGCTCTCATGAGGACTGCCACAGGAATGGAAGACCCAGAGTTACCTCTGCTGCAGATGATAAGTTCATTAGAGTCATCAGCCTCAGAAATTGCAGCCCAAATATATGCTTCAGAGTTCAAGTCGCAGACACATCTCAACATCAACTGTTCAGAGTGGACTGTGTGAATCAGTTCTTCATGGTCGAATTGCTGCAAAGAAACCACTACTAAAGGACACCAATAAGAAGAAGAGACCTGCTTGGGCCAAGAAACATGAATAATGGACATTAGACCGGTGGAAATTTGTCCTTTGGTCTGGAGTCCAAATTTGAGATTTTGCGTTCCAATCGCTGTGTCTTTGTGAGACGCAGTGTGGGTGAACGGATGATCTCCGCATGTGTATTTCCCATCGTAAAGCATGGAGGAGGAGGTGTTATGGTGTGGGGGTGCTTTGCTGGTGACACTGTCTGTGATTTATTTAGAATTCAAGGCACACTTAACCAGCATGGCTACCACAGCATTCTGCAGCGATACGCCATCCCATCTGGTTTGCGCTTAGTGGGATTATAATTTGTTTTTCAACAGGTCAATGACCCAACACACCTCCAGACTGTGTAAGGGCTATTTTACCAAGAAGGAGAGTGATGGAGTGCTGCATCAGATGACCTGGCCTCCACAATCCCCCGACCTCAACCCAATTGAGATGGTTTGGGATGAGTCGGACGGCAGAGTGAAGGAAAAGCAGCCAACAAGTGCTCAGCATATGTGGGAACTCCTTCAAGCTGTTGGAAAAACATTCCAGGTGAAGTTGGTTGAATGCCAAGAGTGTGCAAAGCTGTCATCAAGGCAAAGGGTGGCTATTTTATTTGTTTAACACTTTTTTGGTTAATACATGATACCATATGTGTTATTTCATAGTTTTGATGTCTTCACTATTATTCTACAATGTAGAAAATCCTTGAATGAGTAGGTGTGTCCAAACTTTTGACTGGTACTGTAAATACTTAGGCATTTGGATTGATGTGGATTTGACGTTTAAAAAATATATACTGTAGATGTGCTGATTTAAGAAGCTAAGATTTAAAGTTGGCTTTTTCTACAGAAACATATCTTGCCTTTTTCTAAGCAGTAGGAAGCAGATTATTCAGTCAACCTTTTTATCTGTTCTTGATTATGGTGATATTATGTATCAAAGTGAAACTGCTACTACTCTTAAACCTTTGGATGCCGTCTACCATAGTGCCCTTCGTTTTGTTACAGGTGACAGTTTTGATACATTATGTATCAAAAGGTTGGCTGGACTTCGCTAAAGACCCATAGATCTCTACATTACTCCCTTTTTGTTTATAAGGCCCTACTTCACAAACTTCCGTCTTATCTAACTTTGCTGTTGAAGTATAGACACCTGAGTTGCCTAACCCGTTCACAGGATTGGTTAACTCTTGAGGTTCCTAGGGTCTCCACCGAGCTAGGTAAATCTGATTTTAGATTTAATGCACTGTATTACTGGAACAAAATTCAAAATACATTTCATCTTGATGTTCTGGTGCCGTTCGGGCAATTTGAAGTATTGATTGGGGACATATTTGTGGAGGAATGTGACTGTTTTTCTAGGTGATTTGTGATGTTTATTTGTGCTTCCCATGACTGTATTTTTGTATTTTAATGTGTATATGTTTAGGTATAATGTGTATATTTATGTTGTATGTACAGCACATTTGTAAAAGAAGACATAGGTCTCAATATGAAAAAAAAGGGGGAAAAAGGATTCAAAACATATATATACACACACAGTGCCTTCAGAAAGTATTCAGACCCCTTGACTTTTTCCACATTTCGTTACGTTACAGCCTTATTCTAAAATGTATTAAATTGTTTTTTCCCCTCATCAATCTAGACAAAATACCCCATAATGACAAAGCAAAAATGTAAATGTAAAAAACGGAAATATCACATTTACATAAATATTCAGACCCTTTACTCAGTACTTTGTTGAAGCACCTTTGGCAGCAATTACAGCCTCGAGTCTTCTTGGGTATGACGCTACAAGCTTGGCACACCTGTATTTGGGGAGTTTCTCCCATTCTTCTCTGTAGATCCTCTCAAACTCTTGTCAGGTTGGATGGGGAGCGTTGCTGCCCAGCTATTTTCATGTCTCTCCAGAGATTTTCGATGTGGTTCAAGTCCGGTCTCTGGCTGGGCCACTCAAGGACATTCAGAGACTTGTCCCGAAGCCACTCCTGTGTTGTCTTGGCTGTGTGCTTAGGGCCATTGTCCTGTTGGAGGTGAACCTTCGCCCCAGTCTGAGGTCCTGAGCACTCCGGAGCAGGTTTTCACCAAGGATAATAATAATAATAATATGCCATTTAGCAGACGCTTTTATCCAAAGCGACTTACAGTCATGCGTGCATAAATTTTTGTGTATGGGTGGTCCCGGGGATCGAACCCACTACCTTGGCGTTACAAGCGCCGTGCTCTACCAGCTGAGCTACAGAGGATCTCTCTGTACTTTGCTCCGTTCATCTTTGCCTCGATCCTGACGAGTCTCCCAGTCCCTGCCGCTGAGAATCATCCCCACTGCATGTTGTTGCCACCACCGTGCTTCACCGTAGGGATGGTGCCACAGAGGAACTCTGGAGCTCTGTCAGAGTGACCATCGGGTTCTTGTTCACCTCCCTGACCAAGGCCCTTCTCCCCCGATTTCTCAGTTTGGCCGGCGGCCAGCTCTAGGAAGAGTCTTGGTGGTTCCAAACTTTTTCCATTTAAGAATGATGGAAGCCACTGTGTTCTTGGGAACCTTCAATATTGCAGAAATCTTTTGGTACCCTTCCCCAGATCTGTGCCTTGACACAATCCTGTCTCGGAGCTCTATGGACAATTTCTTTGACCTCGTGGCTTGGTTTTTGCTCTGACATGCACTGTCAACTGTGGGACCTCATATAGACATGTGTGCCTTTCCAAATCATGTCCAATCAATTGAATTTACCACAGGTGGACTCCAATCAAATTGTAGAAACAGGATGCACCTGAGCTCAATTTCGAGTCTCATAGCAAAGGGTCTGAATACTTATGTAAATAAGGTATTTCTGTTTATTTTTTATTTTGTATTTGTAATTCTGAGGTATTGTGTGTAGATTGCTGAGGATTATTTTTTATTTAATCCATTTAAAAATATGTCTGTAACGTAATAAAATGTGGAAAAGTCAAGGGGTCTGAATACTTTCTGAAGGCACTGTGTATATATATATATATATACACACAGTGAGGGAAAAAAGTATTTGATCCCCTGCTGATTTTGTACATTTGCCCACTGACAAAGAAATTATCAGTCTATAATTTTAATGGTAGGTTTATTTGAACAGTGAGAGACAGAATAACAACAAAAGAATCCAGAAAAACACATGTCAAAAATTTTATAAATTGATTTGCATTTTAATGAGGGAAATAAGTATTTGACCCCCTCTCAATCAGAAAGATTTCTGGCTCCCAGGTGTCTTTTATACAGGTAACGAGCTGAGATTAGGAGCACACTCTTAAAGGGAGTGCTCCTAATCTCAGTTTGTTACCTGTATAAAAGACACCTGTCCACAAAAGCAATCAATCAATCAGATTCCAAACTCTCCACCATGGCCAAGACCAAAGAGCTCTCCAAGGATGTCAGGGACAAGATTGTAGACCTACACAAGGCTGGAATGGGCTACAAGACCATCGCCAAGCAGCTTGGTGAGAAGGTGACAACAGTTGGTGCGATTATTCGCAAATTGAAGAAACTGACAATCTCCCTCGGCCTGGGACTCCATGCAAGATCTCACCTCTTGGAGTTGCAATGATCATGAGAACGGTGATCTTGATCTTGTCAATGATCTCAAGGCAGCTGGGACCATAGTCACCAAGAAAACAATTGGTAACACACTACGCCGTGAAGGACTGAAATCCTGCAGCGCCCGCAAGGTCCCCCTGCTCAAGAAAGCACATATACAGGGCCATCTGAAGTTTGCCAATGAACATCTGAATGATTCAGAGGAGAACTGGGTGAAAGTGTTGTGGTCAGATGAGACCAACATCAAGCTCTTTGGCATCAACTCAACTCGCCATGTTTGGAGGAGGAGGAATGCTGCCTATGACCTTAAGAACACCATCCCCACCGTCAAACATGGAGGTGGAAACATTATGCTTTGGGGGTGTTTTTCTGCTAAGGGGACAGGACAACTTCACCGCATCAAAGGGACGATGGACGGGGCCATGTACTGTCAAATCTTGGGTGAGAACCTCCTTCCCTCAGCCAGGGCATTTGAAAATGGATCGTGGATGGGTATTCCAGCATGACAATGACCCAAAACACACGGCCAAGGCAACAAAGGAGTGGCTCAAGAAGAAGCACATTAAGATCCTGGAGTGGCCTAGCCAGTCTCCAGACCTTAATCCCATAGAAAATCTGTGGAGGGAGCTGAAGGTTCGAGTTGCCAAACGTCAGCCTCGAAACCTTAATGACTTGGAGAAGATCTGCAAAGAGGAGTGGGACAAAATCCCTCCTGAGATGTGTGCAAACCTGGTGGCCAACTACAAGAAACGTCTGACCTCTGTGATTGCCAACAAGGGTTTTGCCACCAAGTACTAAGTCATGTTTTGCAGAGGGGTCAAATACTTATTTCCCTCATTAAAATGCAAATCAATTTATAACATTTTTGACATGCGTTTTCTGGATTATTTTGTTGTTATTCTGTCTCTCACTGTTCAAATAAACCTACCATTAAAATTATAGACTGATCATGTCTTTGTCAGTGGGCAAACGTACAAAATCAGCAGGGGATCGAATACTTTTTTCCCTCACTATATATATATATATATATACATCACACACAAATAAATAGTGCACTAAATAAGAAATGTCGTGCTATTAGGGGAGCAAACCAGTCTTGCAATGTGTCCTGTCTTGGTGTGAGAACACTATGGTAGTGTATGTTTTAGCTGTAACCTCTCTTCCTCCTCCTGCTTTGTGTCTGTAGGTGGGTTGGAACACAGCAAGGGATTACTACACGTTCCTGTGGTCTCCCATGCCGGAAAACTACCAACCTGGAAGCACCGTACACAGGGCTGTGGTGTTCCAAGGTACACACACACACTGTACACTTACACTCACACACATAAACACACACACACACTGCCCATTTACACACACTTACTTGCAAACACACACACACATTGTACATTTACAAACTGACGAACACACACACAACTACCGTGGTATACTAAGGTAACCCCTGGATTTAACGGTCCGTATAAAAACCAGCTGCCTTATTTTATTGATGGAACACAACCGCAACCGTGGTCAGAGACTTGAACACCTCTCTGCCTCTGTAGGGATAACACTCACTCACACACTCTCACACACAGACACACACACACACACACACACACACACACACACACACACACACACACACACACATACACACTCACTCCATGATGAACTTGTTTTACAGGGGCTGACATGGTCAGATATGAGAGTGAAAATATGAGTCCTCTCTGTAGTGTGTCAGTGAAACTCTCTGACATCTGCATATATTTAACATCACAGACCGTGATCTTTACCTCAAATACAGTGCAGTTGAATTACTGGACTTTACTCTGACTGTTGATTGAATAATGCATTTACTATCAAAATAAGATTAAACATATGGAAGGGGTACCGGAGTGCCAAGTCTAGGTCCAAAAGACTTCTCAACAGCTTCTACCCCCAAGCCATAAGACTCCTGAACAGCTAATCATGGCTACCCAGACTATTTGCACTGCCCCCCCACCCCATCTTTTTACGCTGCTGCTACTCTGTTAATTATTTATGCATAGTCACTTTAACTCTACCCACATGTACATATTACCTCAACTACCTCAACTAGCCGGTGCCCCCTCACATTGACTCTGCACCGGTACCCCCCTGTGTATATATAGGCTCCCTACTGTTATTTTATTTTACTTCTGCTCTTTTTTTCTCAACACTTTTTTGTTGTTGTTTTATTTTACTTTTTTTATTAAAAAATTAATGTATTGTTGGTTAAGGGCTGTAAGTAAGCATTTCACTGTAATGTCTACACCTGTTATATTCGTATGTGGCCAATAACATTTGATTTGATTTGATTTGAAGATAAGTGGTGCCCTAAAAGATAACTTTTATAGAATGTGGACTGGGCCGATGTTCACAACGCCTCTCAGAGTGCTGATCTAGGTTCAGTTTAGCCTTTTAGATCATAATGAATATGATTATATGGACAAGGGGGACCAGGTCCTAGATCAGCACTCCTCCAATTCATCTCAAAATGCCACACTACACAACCTTCCAAACGTTCTCACATGTCTCCTCCGTCCGCAGGGTACTATGTTCCCAAGAGTGACTCACATGTCTCCTCCGTCCGCAGGGTACTATGTTCCCAAGAGTGACTCACATGTCTCCTCCCTCCGCAGGGTACTATGTTCCCAAGAGTGACTCACATGTCTCCTCCGTCCGCAGGGTACTATGTTCCCAAGAGTGACTCACATGTCTCCTCCGTCCGCAGGGTACTATGTTCCCAAGAGTGACTCACATGTCTCCTCCCTCCGCAGGGTACTATGTTCCCAAGAGTGACTCACATGTCTCCTCCGTCCGCAGGGTACTATGTTCCCAAGAGTGACTCACATGTCTCCTCCGTCCGCAGGGTACTATGTTCCCAAGAGTGACGGGGAGTTCTATCAGCTCTGTTACGTCACACACACGGGTGACATCAGAGGCGCCAGCACGCCTTTCCTGTTTCGCCCGGCCACGCACCGAGGACTGTCTCACCATTACCGAGGACGACAGCAACTCGGACATACTGGTGGTGACCACCAAGAGCAGCGTGCTGGAGGTACACACACACACAGAGATACAGAATAGCCATCTAAATGTACCAGTATACAGTCTAAATGCAATTACCAAATGTATGCAAAAAATTCAAATTCACTTTATACAATTGTCTCCTCTCCCCTCCCTTCCCCCCTCTCCTCTCCCTCTCCCCCCTCCCCCCCTCCTCTCTCCCCTCTCCTCTCCTCTCCTCTCCTCTCTTCTCCCCTCTCCTCTCCCCCTCCTCTCCTCTCTTCTCCCCCTCTTCTCTCCCCCCTCCTCTCCTCTCTTTCCCCCTCTCCTCTCCCTTCCATTCTTCCCCCCCGTCCTCTCCTCTCTTCTCTCCTCTCCCTTCCTCTCTTCCCCTCCTCTCCCCTCCTGTGGTGAGCAGCAGCGTGTAGAGGAGGCGCAGCAGGAGCGCAGGGAGCTGTTGAAGAGAATGCATCACCTTCAGGAGGAGAAACAGCAGCTGCAGGAGGAGCACAGGAGGCTGCACAGAGAGAGGGAGCAGGAGAGGGAGACCTGCTACCTGCTACGCACACACAACCAGGTGAGGAAGGTTGGAGAGGAGAGGAGAGGGAGAGAGGGAGGAGAGAGGGAGGGAGAGGAGAGAGAGAGGAGAGGAGGAGGAGGAGAGAGGGGAGGAGAGGAGAGGAGAGGGAGGAGAGGGAGAGAGAGAGAGAGAGGAGAGGAGAGGAGAGGAGGCTGCACAATTTTAAAATGTGTATTTTTCCATATATAGACACACCCTATGTGTTTTAATAAAATTAACTATATGCACTGAGCTTGTCTTATGCATTAAGCACACTGTTTGATGAAGTAATTAAGACACAAATGACTCGAGGCAGTCCAACAGCAATTTATTTGATTGTGCCGGGCCAGGCTCAGACTTGCTGCGCTGTGGGTAAAAAAAGAGCAACAACAAGCACCTGTTGTCTCTCTCCTCCCTGCTGCAGCGACCACCACAGAACATCAACAGTGTTTATCGCGCTGTCAGTGTTGCTGAAGCTGCAACATAATTACAGTCATTTCTGACTGAAAAGTTCTGTTACCGAAATCCTTCATTTGTTTATGAAAAACATTCCCTATTCCCTCAACCCTTGCTCTCTTTACGTGGCACATGTATGCATCACATGCACGTGACCAATAGGGCCTGACCTATAGCCTATCATAATTTCATCAATAAATTGGTTATAACAAACTCCAAACACTAACACATGTGACAGCAAAATGGATGTGGAGGACGTGAAAATAAACTCGAAATGGGGGAATGTTTACTGGTTGCTCAGGAGGGAAAGGGAAAGTCAGATCTGTACTAAGCTACTGGAGATCAAGAAAAATAAGAAAGGTAAGGAGCAAGCGCTGCATGGATATTATCTGTGCCGAACAGGTGCTGTTAGATTACAATATAAAACATTTCTGACCATTTGGAACAATGTAAACAACACTAAATAAATTATAAGCATATCGTTTTTGTAAAGCCTTTATTACAGCAAAGACTAAAAACAGTTGCATGCATTCGTGAATGCAATTGCCGACATGGAAGTTATTTCATAGTTTTGATGTCTTCACTATTATTCTACAATGTAAAAAATTGTAAAAATAAAGAAAACCCTTGAATGAGTAGGTGTGTCCAAACTTTTGACTGGTAGTGTATATATTTTTTATATATGGAATCATGTAGTAACCAAAAAAGTGTTAAACAAATAAAAATATATTTTATATTTGAGATTGTTCAAAGTAGCCACCCTTTGCCTAGAAGACAGCTTTGCACACTCTTGGCATTCTCTCAACCAGCTTCATGAGGTAGTCACCTGGAATGTGTTTCAATTAACAGGTTTGCCCTGCTAAAAGTTAATTTGTGGAATTTCTTTCCTTCTTAATGCGTTTGAGCCAATCAGTTTTGTTGTGACAAGGTAGGGGGGTATACAGAAGATGGCCCTATTTGGTAAAAGGCCAAGTCCATATTATGGCAAGAACAGCTCAAATAAGCAAAGAGAAATGACAGTCCATCATTACTTTAAGACATGAAGGTCAGTCAATACGGAACATTTCAAGAACTTTGAAAGTTTCTTCAAGTGCAGTCGCAAAAACCGTCAAGCGCTATGATGAAACTGTCTCTCATGAGGACTGCCACAGGAAAGGAAGACCCAGAGTTACCTTTGCTGCAGAGGTTAAGTTCATTAGAGTTAACAGCCTCAGAAATCGGCAATTAACTGCATCTCAGATTGCAGCCCAAATAAATGCTTCACAGGGTTCAAGTAACAGACACATCTCAACATCAACTGTTCAGAGGAGACTGCGTGAATCAGGCCTTCATGTTCGAATTGCTGCAAAGAAACCACTACAATAACAAGAAGAGACTTGCTTGGGCCAAGAAACACGAGCAATGGACATTAGACCGGTTAGAAATCTGTCCTTTTGGTCTGATGAGTCCAAATTTGAGATTTTTGGTTCCAACCGCTGTGTCTTTGTGAGACGCAGAGTAGGTGAACGGATGATCTCTGCATGTGTGGTTCCCACCGTGAAGCATGGAGGTGTGGGGCTGCTTTGCTGGTGACACTGTCGTGATTTATTTAGAATTCAAGGCACACTTAACGAGCATGGCTACCACAGCATTCTGCAGCGATACGCCATCCCATCTGGTTTGCGCTTAGTGGGACTATAATTTGTATTTCAGCAGGACAATGATCCAACACACCTCCAGGCTGTGTAAGGGCTATTTGACCAAGAAGGAGAGTGATACATCAGATGACCTGGCCTCCACAATCACCCGACCTCAACCCAATTGAGATGGTTTGGGATGAGTTGGACCGCAGAATGAAGGAAAAGCAGCCAAGAAGTGCTCAGCATATGTGGGAACTCCTTCAAGACTGTTGGGAAAGCATTCCAGGTGACTACCTCATGAACCTGGTTGAGAGAATGCCAAGAGTGTGCAAAGCTGTCATCAAGGCAAATGGTGGCTACTTTGAAGAATCTGAAATCTAAAATATATTTTGATTTGTTTAACACTTTTTTGGTTACTACATGATTCCGTATGTGTTATTTCATAGTTTTGATGTCTTCACTATTATTCTACAATGTAGAAAATAGTAAAAATGAAGAAAAACCATTGATGGAGTAGGCGTGTTCTAAACCTTTTGACCGGTAGTGTAGTCAGGAGGCTATACAGAAAGGGGGAGCAGGAGAGAGACCTGTGAGTGTAGATACACCGCATTCGGAAAGTATTCAGACCCCTTCCCTTTTTCAACATTTTGTTACGTTACAGCCTTATTCTAAAATTGATTAAATACATTTTTCCTCATCAATCTACACACAATACCCCATAATGACAAAGCGAAAACAGGTTTTTAGAGATTTTAGCAAATGTATTGAAAATAAAAAACAAAACACCTTAAGTATTCCGACCATTTGCTATGAGACTTTAAATTGAGCTCGGGTGCATCCTGTTTCCATTTATCATCCTTGAGATGTTTCTACAACTTGATTGGAGTCCAGCTGTGGTCAATTCTATTGATTGGACATGATTTGGAAAGGCACACACCTGTCTATATAAGGTCCCAAAGCTGACAGTGCATGTCAGAGCAAAAACCAAGCCATGAGGTAGAAGGAATTGTCCATAGAGCTCAGAGACGACAGGATTGTGTCGAGGCAGCATCATGCTGTGGGGATGTTTTTCAGTGGCGGGGACTGGGAGACTAGTCAGGATCGAGGGAAAGATGAACATAGCAAAGTACAGAGAGATCCTTGATGAAAACCTGCTCCGGAGCGCTCAGGGCAAAGGTTCACCTTCTAACAGGACAATGACCCTAAGCACACAGCCAAGATAACGCAGGAGTGGCTTCAGGACAAGTCTCTGAATGTCCTTGAGTGGCCCAGCCAGAGCCCGGACTTGAACCCGATCGAACATCTCTGGAGAGACCTGAAAATAACTGTGCAGCGATGCTCCCCATACAACCTGACAGAGCTTGAGAGGATCTGCAGAGAAGAATGTGAGAAACTCCCCAAATACAGGTGTGCCAAGTTTGTAGCGTCATACCCAAGAAGACTCGAGGCTGTAATCGCTGCCAAAGGTGCTTCAACAAAGTCATGAGTAAAGGGTCTGAATACTTATGTAAATGTAATATTTCAGTTTTTATACATTTGCAAAAATGCCTACATTTGCTTAGTCATTATGGGTTATTGTGTGTAGATTTATGAGGGGGAAAAAAGGCTGTAACGTAACAAAATGTGGAAAAAGTCTAGGGGTCTGAATTCTTTCAGAATGCACTGTATACTGTAGTCAGGAGGCTGTACAGAGAGGGGGAGCAGGCAGAGACCTGTGAGTGTAGATATTGTCCGGTTGGTGCCAGTTCCTCTTCAGTGATCACAGGTTAAATACATCAAAGGCCGGAAGTTTATGAATGATTTTCTTCTTTTTTTTCCTTTGCTTTTTTCATGTGTGTGTGTACCAGCCTCTCTGTCCCTCTTTTTTTTACGATCTGAATCACTGGGCCAGAACGCTAACGGGACACGGTCTCCCGGGCATCTGGCGTCAGGGTGATTCCATCTCAACCACAGAGTAAACAAATATGACGTCAAGCCCACACACACATACACACAGACACACACACACACACAGTCAATCCCACAAACTACTCCCCCCCACACACATTCTCATTCGCCCCCACAGACACACACTAAAAATGCCAGCCGCTTGCAACCTCTTTTAGAATGTGTGTGGAATGAGAGACGGGTGTCCACAAAACCACCTGAGTGAAAAAAGGCCCTGCCAAGGGACAAACATGACTCAGTCACAGCATTCTACTTGGGGCACAACACTCTCTCTCTCTCTCTCTCTCTCTCTCTCTCTCTCTCTCTCTCTCTCTCTCTCTCTCTCTCTCTCTCTCTCTCTCTCTCTCTCTCTCTCTCTCTGTCTCTCTCGTCTCTCTCTCTCTCTCTCTCTCTGTCTCTCTCTCTCTGTCTCTCTCTCTCTCTCTGTCTCTCTCTCTCTCTCTCTCTCTGTCTCTCTCTCTCTCGCTCTCTCTCTCTCTCTCTCTCTCTCTCTCTCTCTCTCTCTCTCTCTCTGTCTCTCTCTCGCTCTCTCGCTCTCTGTCTCTCTCTCTCGCTCTCTCTCTCTCTCTCTCTCTCTCGCTCTCTCTGTCTCTGTCTCTGTCTCTGTCTCTGTCTCTGCTCTCTCTGTCTTTCTCTCACTCTCTCTCTCTCTCTCTCTGTCTTTCTCTCTCTCGCTCTCTCTCTCTCTCTCTGTCTTTCTTTCTCTCTCTCTTTCTTTCTTTCTTTCTTTCTTTCTTTCTTTCTTTCTTTCTTTCTTTCTTTCTTTCTTTCTTTCTTTCTTTCTTTCTTTCTTTCTTTCTTTCTCTCTCGCGCTCTCTCTCTCTCTCCTCTTCCTGTTTCATCTTTCATCTTAGTGCAACTGCTGAGAGCGACTTTAATTTTCTAATTTATTTTAAATAACATTTGGTGTGCTGTTCAGTGAATAACCAAACTGCCAGGGGAGAAGGTTGATGATATGGGAACCAGTCTCTTACTGCCCCCTGGTGCTTTTTCCTAGACATGAACTTGGCTTGGCGTGTGTGTGTCTGTAGTAGGGGAAACGGGGATACCTAGTCAGTTGTAGAACTTTAACTGCCTTGCTCAGGGCAGCTTTGAGAGAGTTGATACAATTTTTTGCAGAGAGATTATTATTAATGTTGAATTCTTTGTTACCTAATAAGCGTTTCTCTTATTAAATAAGTGCTGTGTGTGGGTATTTGTGTAGTATACATTGAACACTTGAGTATGTTCACCACAGGCCTTATTTAGTGCAGCACTGATTAAAATATCCTTTAGCTGGAACATGAAAACATAAGTACATATTTTGCGGCTGCTAGTTTTACGATGACGCGTTTTAAAATGTCTTTATGCGCTGCTGAAGTGCCTCCCAAACGGCTGCAGTTAAATCATACAGTCATCCAGGGATCCAAGCCCAGAGGGAGAGTGTGTGTGTGTGTGTGTGTGTGTGTATGTGTGTGTTTTATATATTTTTCATATACTGCACTTGTCTGTCTGCGTCTGATGCACAAGGTGTGTGTGTGTGTGTGTTGAGAGATGTAGGGGTGTGTGTAGGCATTCTTGCCTGTCAGGTGCAGTGTGTGTTGGGGGTGATTTAATATCCTCTACTTCTCAACATGAGCGTGTTCCAACAGGAGAGATCACTGGCTGGACCAGGTACAGGATACAGGATAGTACTGGCTTCCTCTCCCTGTCTCCTCCCCTATTCAGAACATTAGGATGGAAAAACTAGTCAGTGCTTTTGAAGGGAAATAGGCCTGACATTCATTATCACACAGCATTTCCATTGATAGACAAAGGGGCTAACTCAGGAGGGCCAAGCGTCTGTAGGATTTTGCTCCTCCCGACCCTTGTACTTGATTGATCAGTTAAGGTAATTGATTAGATAGGAACTCCCCTCACCTGGTTGTCTAGGTCTTTATTGAACACATTTTAAAGGAAACCAGTAAACAGTCGGCCCTCCAGGAACCAAGTTTCTTACTGGACTGACAGTGTCTGTGATTGGTTGACAGTGTGATTGTCAGGTTAAGCGTCCTGTGGTGTGGTTGCAGGAGCTGCTGCGCTCCTCCCAGGGCCTGTCAGAGGAGAGGGAGGAGGTGAGGAGGAGGCTGCAGGAGGCCACAGACAGGGTCAAACAACTGGAGGAGGACCTACTGGGAGTCACACAGAAAGGACTGCAGAAAGAGACTGAATTGGACTGGTGAGGAGGAACGCACACTGGGAGTCAGTCAAAAGCCCTGCAGAAGGATAGGAACTGTACTGTTGATGAGAAACGCACACACCATAGATACTCTACAGAGAACTAACATTATTGGTGTTATATATATATATCTTTTTTTTAAATATATATTTATTGAATATTTAAAACATACAATCTACTTGCAGTGAAGCCGCTCAACATCTACATCACATTAGTCATCTAACAGACTCCCATCCAGAGCGACCCACAGAAACATTATTGGTGTTAATGCAGTAGAATCCTCTGATATCTGTTGTGGTGGTGGTGGTTGTTGTCCAGTCTGAGAGACAGGTTGAAGAAGCTGACAGCAGAGAGAGACAGTCTGGAAACTCAACTGAAGAATGAGAAGGACGAGAGGGACCTCTACAAGGTGAGAGGATACACTGTGTGTGTGTGTGTGTGTCCGTGTGTGTGTGTTTCTAATCGTGTGTGTGCGTGTGTGTGTGTGTGTTTCTAATCATGTGTGTGTGTGCGTGTGTGTGTGTGTGTGTTTCTAATCGTGTGTGTGTGTGTGTTCGTGTGTGTGTGTGTTTCTAATCGTGTGTGTGTGTGTGTGTGTGTGTGTTTCTAATCTGTGTGTGTGTGTGTGTTTCTAATCGTGTGTGTGTGTGTGTGTTTCTAATTGTGTGTGTGTGTGTTTCTAATCGTGTGCGTGTGTGTGTGTGTGTTTCTAATCGTGTGTGTGTGTGTGTGTGTTTCTAATCGTGTGTGTGTGTGTTTCTAATCGTGTGTGTGTGTGTGTGTGTGTTTCTAATTGTGTGTGTCTGTAGGCCCACCTGCGCAGCACGGAGCTGGAGAACACTAAGCTGAGTGCAGAGCTGCAGATGCTGAAGGCTGTGGAACTCAACAGAGAGGTGACTATCGCTCAGTTCCAGGAAGAACTGGACAGGCTCCGAGTCTGCGTCACTCAGAAGGACCGCCTGGAGAAAGAGCTGCACACACACGCTGTCGACAAGGTAAGGAGGGGGGTCGTGGGGGGAGTGTGTGTTTGTGTCTGCACATGTAGGCTAAATGTGTGTGTGTTTATCTGTGTGTAAATGCGTATTAACCTGTCTGCTCCGCCCTCTCTCCAGGCTGAGATGGGTCGTCTGAGGGAGCAGCTTCGCCAGTGCGAGGAGCAGCTCCAGGCTTCTCGCCAGCAGGCCGCCATGTTGGCGTCGGAACTCCGTGACTCAACGAGCGCCCGCGATCGCACCATGACCGAGCTGTACCGCGCCCGCCTAGAGGCTGACGCCCTCCGCGCCAGTCTGGCCGATGCCCAGGCCGAGTGCCGGCGAATGGAGACGCAGCTGGACCGCATGAGGACCACCTCCCAGCAGGAAGTGGTAAGGGGACCATAACAGAAATGAGAAGATGGTAAACTCCATTCCATTCGTATTAACGGCCATTGTGTATGTTGCCCGTACGTTGTAAATGGACTGCGTGATGCATTCTGGGTCAAGGAGTGAATGGGAGTCAATTTGGCGCTAGCACAAAACCCAACATTAGCATGAATTACATGAACAAGAAGCACAACATTACAAATCTTTTCCGAGATGTGAGATATATTGTATAGCTTTGAAATCATGACATTTCGTACATTCAAGGAAAATAGGCAGGTTTCTCGACTCTTATGAAGGGATTGCGTGATTATTAGGTTAGCAATGGAGTGATGCAGCATGACAACATGAACGCGATTGGTCAACAGTCTGCTGGGCGGGGCGTTCCCCTATTCATTGGTCAGGGGGATTACCATCTCCTCATTTCTTAAAGGATTTCTGACCATAGATTTCCACAGAGACGTTCATACGGTTGGACCAGTAAGTAGCTTCAGGCTTGAACTTTGGATGATTACTCTCAAGGTTTTATCTTTCTTAGTTTAAACAATTTTGAAATAGAAGATTAATTTAGAACTGCTATACAGTGGGGAAGAAAAGTATTTAGTCAGCCACCAATTGTGCAAGTTCTCCCACTTAAAAAGATGAGAGAGGCCTGTAATTTTCATCATAGGTACACGTCAACTATGACAGACAAATTGAGAAAAGAAAATTCCAGAAAGTCACATTGTAGGATTTTTTATGAATTTATTTGCAAATTATGGTAGAAATAAGTATTTGGTCACCTACAAACAAGCAAGATTTCTGGCTCTCACAGACCTGTAACTTCTTCTTTAAGAGGCTCCTCTGTCCTCCACTCGTTACCTGTATTAATGGCACCTGTTTGAACTTGTTATCAGTATAAAAGACACCTGTCCACAACCTCAAACAGTCACACTCCAAACTCCACTATGGCCAAGACCAAAGAGCTGTCAAAGGACACCAGAAACAAAATTGTAGACCTGCACCAGGCTGGGAAGACTGAATCTGCAATAGGTAAGCAGCTTGGTTTGAAGAAATCAACTGTGGGAGCAATTATTAGGAAATGGAAGACATAAGACCACTGATAATCTCCCTCGATCTGGGGCTCCACGCAGGATCTCATCCCGTGGGGTCAAAATGATCACAAGAACGGTGAGCAAAAATCCCAGAACCACACGGGGGGACCTAGTGAATGACCTGCAGAGAGCTGGGACCAAAGTAACAAAGCCTACCATCAGTAACACACTACGCCGCCAGGGACTCAAATCCTACAGTGCCAGACGTGTCCCCCCTGCTTAAGCCAGTACATGTCCAGGCCCGTCTGAAGTTTGCTAGAGTGCATTTGGATGATCCAGAAGAGGATTGGGAGAATGTCAAATGGTCAGATGAAACCAAAATAGAACTTTTTGGTAAAAACTCAACTCGTCGTGTTTGGAGGACAAAGAATGCTGAGTTGCATCCAAAGAACACCATACCTACTGTGAAGCATGGGGGGTGGAAACATCATGCTTTGGGGCTGTTTTTCTGCAAAGGGACCAGGACGACTGATCCGTGTAAAGGAAAGAATGAATGGGCCATGTATCGTGAGATTTTGAGTGAAAACCTCCTTCCATCAGCAAGGGCATTGAAGATGAAACGTGGCTGGGTCTTTCAGCATGACAATGATCCCAAACACACCGCCCGGGCACGAAGGAGTGGCTTCGTAAGAAGCATTTCAAGGTCCTGGAGTGGCCTAGCCAGTCTCCAGTTCTCAACCCCATAGAAAATCTTTGGAGGGAGTTGAAAGTCCGTGTTGCCCAGCGACAGCCCCAAAACATCACTGCTCTAGAGGAGATCTGCATCTCCAAAATACCAGCAACAGTGTGTGAAAACCTTGTGAAGACTTACAGAAAACGTTTGACCTGTGTCATTGCCAACAAAGGGTATATAACAAAGTATTGAGAAACTTTTGTTATTGACCAAATACTTATTTTCCACCATAATTTGCAAATAAATTCATTAAAAATCCTACAATGTGATTTTCTGGATTTTTTTTCCTAATTTTGTCTGTCATAGTTGACGTGTACCTATGATGAAAATTACAGGCCTCTCTCATCTTTTTAAGTGGGAGAACTTGCACAATTGGTGGCTGACTAAATACTTTTTTCCCCACTGTATGCTGTAAACAAGTTTAGCAACGGAATTCCAGCACTGAATTATCTCTTTGTGCTGAACTACTCCCCCAACCCCCTCCCCCTCTATCCCCCTAACTCCCTCCCCCTCCTTCTGTCCGCTCCACCCTCCCTCCTCCCCCTCTGTCCTACTCTACCCCCTAACCCCACCTCCCTCTGTCCGCTCCACCCTCCTCTCCTCCTCCCTCTGTCCGCTCCACCCTCCCCCTCTATCCCCCTAACCCCTCCCCCCTTCTGTCCGCTCCACCCTCCCCCCTCTATCCCCCTAACTCTCCCTCCCCCACCTCCCTCTGTCCGCTCCACCCTCCTCCTCCTCCTCTGTCCGCTCCACCCTCCCCCTCTGTCCCCCCAACCCCCCCTCCTTCTGTCCGCTCCACCCTCCCCCTCTATCCCCCTAACTCTCCCTCCCCCACCTCCCTCTGTCCGCTCCACCCTCCTCCTCCTCCCTCTGTCCGCTCCACCCTCCCCTCTATCCCCCTAACCCCTCCCTCCTTCTGTCCGCTCCACCCCCCCCTCATCCCCTAACTCTCCCTCCCCCACCTCCCTCTGTCCGCTCCACCCACCCTCCTCCCTCTGTCCGCTCCACCTTCCCCTCTATCCCCCTAACTCTCCCTCCCCCTCCTCCCTCTGTACGCTCCACCCTCCCCCTCCTCCCTCTGCCGCTCCACCCTCCCTCTATCCCCCTAACTCCCCCCTCCTCCCTCTGTCCGCTCCACCCTCCCCCTCTATCCCCCTAACTCCCCCTCCCCCTCCTCCCTCTGTCCGCTCCACCCTCCCCCTCTATCCCACTAACTCTCCCTCCCTCCCCCAGGGTGTGGGGACCTCCAGTGAGGGGGGGTGTGTGGTATCTGAGGCGGAGGCTGAGCTACAGAGAGAGGTGGAGGAGCTGAAGCTGCGTCTCCACATGGCCGCTGAGCACTACAAGGAGAAGTACAGGGAGTGTCAGCGGCTCCGCAAGCAGGTGGCCAAGCTCAGCGAGGCCCAGGGGGTGAGTCTGTCTGTCTTTCTGTCTGTCTACAATACTGTACTATACCACATCACATCGTCGCAGTGCCATCTTGTGGTACATTTGACATTGTTTACATTTGAGTCATTTAGCAGACGCTGTTATCCGGAGCGACTTACAGTTAGTGCATTCATCTTAAGATATTTAGGTGGGACAACCACATATCACAGTCATAGAAATAACATTTTCCCTTAATAAAGTAGTTATCAGCAAAGTCCGAGCTAGTAAGTTATTTTCTCGGGTAGGGGTGAGGAGGGGGTGCGAAGGTGGGCAGGGACTCTGCTGTCCTAGCTTCAGGGGGAAGCTGATTCCACAATTGGGGTGCCAGGACAGAGAAGAGCTTTGACTGGGCTGAGTGGGAGCTGCCCTCCCGCAAGGGTGGGAGGGCCAAGAGACCAGAGGTGGCAGAACAAAGTGCTTGGGTTGAGGTGTAGGGTTTGAGCATAGCCTGGAGGTAGGGAGGGGCAGTTCCTCTTGCTGCTCTGTAGGCAAATACCATGGTCTTGTAGTGGATGCGAGCTTCGACCAGAAGCCAGTGGAGAGTGTGGAGGAGTGGGGTGACATGGGAAGGTTGAACACCAGGCAGGCTGCAGCGTTCTGGATAAGTTGCAGGGGTTTGATGGCACAAGCGGGGAGCCCAGCCAACAGAGTTGCAGTAGTCCAGAGTGGGCTTTGGGTGGAGACTACCATTTTGCCGGAACTCTCCATTTCCAACACGTATGAACACAGAAATGAATCACGCAGCTGACCAAATTATTCTAAATTGACAGAGATTAGGAATAGGGTACAGCCTTGTGAGTCTTATGTCCACAGATTGATTCAACTAGTTTCCTCTCATGTTTGTAGGAGTCAAAGAGAAACGCTGCCACTGAGACGACCCAGGAGCCACTGACACCCAGTCCAGAGTCACCTAGAGCAGGTATATACACACACACAGACACACAAACACACACACACACACGCTTATCTCTTTAATACTAAATCCTGTAATATGTGTATGTTTACAGGCAATCTGTCTGCAACTGTGCTGAGAGGAGACACTGAGAGGCCTGTTGTCCCTAACCGGCGTGACAAAAACAGGGAACACACACACACCGACGCACACACCAACACATTCTCAGGCATGGAGACCATGAGAGCTGGGGAGAAAGAGTGGACGGGGATAAATGGGGAAGAGATAGAAAAGGAAGTGAGGGGAGGGGAGAAAGAGAAAGAAGAGGAGAGGAAGGAGGACAGGAGTGGAGGAGATGAGAGGAAGGAGGACAGGAGTGGAGGAGAGGAGAGGAAGGAGGACAAGAGTGGAGGAGAGGAGAGGAAGGAGGACAGGAGTGGAGAAGAGGAGAGGAAGGAGGACAGGAGTGGAGGAGAGGAGTGCATGAAGATGGAGAGTTGGGTGGAGGTGGAGAATGAGAGGAAGAGTGCTGAAGAGGTGGATGAGAGGAGTGTAGAGGGGGATGAGGGGAGGAGTGTGGGGGAGGTAGAGGGGGATGAGGGGAGGAGTGTGGAGGAGGTAGAGGGGGATGAGGGGAGGAGTGCGGAGGAGGTAGAGAAAGAACAGACTCGTTCGGTGGAGGAGGAGCTGGCGAGGATGGAGGAGAAGTGGGCGGAGCAGTGTGCTATCAACGAGACACTTAAACAGAGACTGGCCAATGAGGAGGAGCGATTCAGGGTGAGTCATCAACGCATACACACACTATACACACACACACACATACATACATGGTCATGCTCACATTTAAGAACAATAGTTGTACACACCCACACACACACATTCTGGCACACAAACACACCCAGTCTCTCTGCCAGGCAGATAAGGTTGTGTCTAGGTCAGCCCTGTGAGGTCAGCTCAGTCAATTATCTTCCTCCTCTGGTCCACTTATTCCTCTGGACTGACTCAGGGTGTGTGTGTCTGTGCACAAGCAAGTGTGTGTTTCGCATGAGTGAGTGTGTACTTCTGTCAGAGTCAGTGAGGTGTGTGTGTGTGTTTGATCTCTGTGAGATCCATTCTGAAACTAACTGCAGCTCTTTGTTCAGTGTTGCTGTGGTAGCTGACGGGTATAGTGTTGAGTCATCCGCATACATAGACACACTGGCTTTACTCAAAGCCAGTGGCATGTCGTTAGTAAAGATTTTAAAAAGTAAGGGGCCTAGACGGCTGGCCTGGGGAATTCCTGATTATACCTGGATTATGTTGGAGAGGCTTCCATTAAAGGACACCCTCTGTGTTCTGTTAGACAGGTAACTCTTTATCCACAATATAGTAGGGGGTGTAAAGCCATAACACATATGTTTTTTCCAGCAACAGACTATGATCGATAATGTCAAAAGCCGCACTGAAGTCTAACAAAACACCCCCCACAATCTTTTTTTCATGTGGACACCTGCTCGTCGAACATCTCATTCCAAAATCATGGCCATTAATTTGGAGTTGGTCCCCCCTTTGCTGCTATAACAGCCTCCACTCTTCTGGGAAGGCTTTCCACTAGATGTTGGAACATTGCTGCGGGGACTTGATTCCATTCAGCCACAAGAGCATTAGTGAGGTCAGGCACTGATGTTGGGCGCTTAGGCCTGGCTAGAGCTGCCCCGGTCTCCGAAGCGTGATTCATCACTCCATAGAACGCGTTTCCACTGCTCCAGAGGACATCACTCCAGCCAACACTTGGCATTGCGCATGGTGATCTTAGGCTTGTGCGCACTTTGAAGATCTTAGAATAACTGTCCACATTTACTTTTCCTCAGCCAACAAGACGAGTAACGAACAGCAAAATCACTACCCTATGTTAATCTACTATAGTAGAAAAGTTTACCTATTCTATTGGTCAGCTTGTCGAGAAAGAAATAGCCTACTCCAAACAGACTCTGGGACAGTTGTGGGACGGTAGATCCCAAAATCATACAACCAGTAGGCCTAGGCTACATAAAAAAACTTTAAAAAGCAATGAATCTGATGCAACAGATCAGAACATTTAGCTTAAAATGTTGATAAACTATTATTTCTTAACATTATTAGTGCAGCAATGTGCACAAGGCAGTAGTCTACCCGCTAATGTTTGTTCCATAATGTAATTAGAGGGAAAACACCTTTGTCAAAAGGACACTGCACATGCGAGTGGTTTCATGTGACAGAGATGAAAATATCCGTTAGACATTTAGAAAGAGGGGAGATCTGCCTTCCGTTGCCTGTGCATTTACTGTTTGAGATGCTGTAGCAGCAGCTCTCCTGCTGTCTGAATGATTTTCTGTATCTGTATGCTGTACGTGTGTGATGAATAAGATACATAACCAATATACTGTACACACGCTCCAATTTATTTCCACTAAATTATGCAAATGAACCTATAGACCGATAAGCATGACCAGTCAAATGTATTTCCATCGACTGGTATTTCCATCCATGAATAGGCTAAAAAGCATTATTTCGCAATGGGATTTTTTCTTCTCCCAGCCAATCCAGCACCAATTTTATTTATCGGCTTTTCTATTATAATTTTTGGGTCAAAAGCCGGCTATTACCGGTTAACAGAAACCCTTATACATACATACAGTACATTCGGAAACTATTCAGACCCCTTTACTTTTTCCACATTTTGTTACGTTACAGCCTTATTCTAAAATTGATTAAATCGTTTTTCCCCTCATCAATCTACACAAATACCCCATAATGACAAAGAAAAAACAGGTTTTTAGAAATACGTAAGTATTCAGACCCTTTACTGAATACTTTGTTGAAGCACCTTTGGCAGCGATTACAGCATCGAGTCTTCTTGGGTATGACGCTAAAAGCTTGGCACACCTGTATTTGGGGAGTTTCCCCCATTCTTCTCTGCAGATCCTCTCAAGTTCTGTCAGGTTGGATGGGGAGAGTCGCTGCACAGCTATTTTCAGGTATCTCCAGAGATGTTCGATAGGGTTCAAGTCCTGGCTCTGGCTGGGCCACTCAAGGACATTCAGAGACTTGTCCTGAAGCCACTCCTGCGTTATCTTGGCTGTGTGCTTAGTGTCGTTGTCCTGTTGAAAGGTGAACTTTCGTCCCAGTCTGAGGTCCTGAGCGCTCCGGAGCAGGTTTTCATCAAGGATCTCTCTGTACTTTGCTATGTTCATCTTTCCCTCGATCCTGACTAGTCTCCCAGTCCCTGCCGCTGAAAAACATCCCCACAGCATGATGCTGCCACCACCCTGCTTCACCGTAGGGATGGTGCCAGGTTTCTTCCAGATGTGACACTTGGCATCTGAGAGTCCTTTAGGTGCCTTTTGGCAAACTCCAAGCAGGCTGTCGTGCATTTTACTGAGGAGTGGCTTCCGTCTGGCCACTTTACCATAAAGGCCTGATTGGTGGAGTGCTGCAGAGATGGTTGTCCTTCTGGAAGGGTACCCCATCTCCACAGAGGAACTCTGGAGTTCTGTCAGAGTGAACATCGGGTTCTTGGTCACCTCCCTGACCAAGGCCCTTTCCCCCCCCGATTGCTCAGTTTGGCCGGGTGGCCAGCTCTAGGAAGAGTCTTGGTGGTTCCAAACTTCTTCCATTTAAGAATGATAGAGGTCACTGTGTTCTTGGGGACCTTCAATGCTGCAGAAATGTTTTGGTACCCTTCCCCAGATCTGTGCCTCGACACAATCCTGTCTCGGAGCTCTACGGACAATTCCTTTGACCTCATGGCTTGGTTTTTGCTGACATGCACTGTGGGACCTTATATAGACAGGTGTGTGCCTTTCCAATTCATGTCCAATCAATTGAATTTACCAATCAAGTTGTAGAAACATCTTAAGGATGATCAATGGAAACAGGATGCACCTGGCTCAATTTCGAGTCTCATAGCAAAGGGTCTGAATACTTATGTAAATAAGGTATTTCTGTTTTTTCTTTTTAATACATTAGCAAAAAATTCTAAAAACCTGTTTTCACTTTGTCATTATGGGGTATTGTGTGTAGTATGATAAAACAAAAAAACAAAAAAGCGAAGGGGTGTGAATATTTTATGAATGCATTCGGAAAGTATTTAGACCCCTAAACTTTTCCCCCATTTTCTTACATTACAGCCTGAATTTAAAATTGATTACATTTAGATTTTGTGTCACTGGCCTACACACAATACCCCATAATGTCAAAGTGGAATTATGTTTTTAGAATTATCTATTAAAAATGAAAAGCTGAAATGTCTTGAGTCAATATGAATTCAACCACTTCGTTATGGCAAGCCTAAATAAGTTCAGGAGTAAAAATGTGCTTAACAAGTCACATAATAAGTTGCATGGACTACCTCATCTCTGTACCCAACACATATAATTATCTGAAAGGTCCCTTGGTCGAGCAGTGAATTTCAAACACAGATTCAACCACAAAGACCAGGGAGGTTTTCCGATGCCTCGCAAAGAAGGGCACCTATTGGTAGATGGGTAAAATGTTTAAAAGCAGACATAGAATATATCCCTTTGAGTATTGTGAAGTTATTATTATGGTGTATCAATACACCCAGTCACTACAAATATACCGGCATCCTTCATAACTCAGTTGCCGTAGAGAAGGGAAACTGCTCAGGGATTTCACCATGAGGCCAATGGTGACTTTAAAACAGCTACAGTTGATAGGAGAAAACTGACGATGGATCAATAACATTGTAGTTACTCAACAATACTAACCTAAATGACAGAGTGAAAAGAAGGAAGACTGTACAGAATAAAAATATTCCAAAACATGGAAGATAACCTGGTTCAGTCTGCTTTCCAACAGACACTGGGAGACAAATTCACCTTTCAGCAGGACAATAACCTAAAACACGAGGCAAAATATACACTGGAGTTGCTTACCAAGACGACATTGAATGTTCCTGAGTGGCATTTTTACAGTTTTGACTTAAATCGGCTTCAAAATCTATGGCAAGACTTGAAAATGGCCATCTAGTAATGATCAACAACCAACTTGACAGAGCTTGAATAATTGAAAAAAGAATAATGTGCAATTATTGTACAATACAGATGTGCAAAGGTCTTAAAGACTTACCCAGAAAGCTCACAGCTGTAATCGCTGCCAAAGGTGATTCTAACATGAATTGACTCAGGGGGTTGAATACTTATCTAATCAAGATATATTACTGTTTTATTTTCCATACATTTTTACAAAATGTTAGAATTTTTCTTCCACTTTGACAGAGTATTTTGTGTAGATTTTTTTTTTTTAAACAACAAAAAAAACAATTTTAATCCCACTTTGTAACACAACAAAATGTAGAAAAGTTAAGGGGTGTGAATATTTTCTGAAGGCACTGTAGATGGATGGATGGATGAAGGGGGGGAGAGAGGGACAAGTGTGTGATTTATATTCACCCCCAGTGCACTAGAGAAGGTTATGTCTGGGATTGTATACAGTGGGGGGGAAAAAGTATTTAGTCAGCCACCAATTGTGCAAGTTCTCCCACTTAAAAAGATGAGAGAGGCCTGTAATTTTCATCATAGGTACACGTCAACTATGACAGACAAATTGAGATTTTCTTTCTCCAGAAAATCACATTGTAGGATTTTTAATGAATTTATTTGCAAATTATGGCTAAATACTTTTTTCCCCACTGTATACATGATGACTTATAATGGTTCCTCATTAAAGGCTACATGATGACTTATAATGGTTCCTTATTAAAGGCTACATGATGACTTATAATGGTTCCTTATTAAAGGCTACATGATGACTTATAATGGTTCCTTATTAAAGGCTACATGATGACTTATAATGGTTCCTTATTAAAGGCTACATGATGACTTATAATGGTTCCTTATTAAAGGCTACATGATGACTTATAATGGTTCCTCATTAAAGGCTACATGATGACTTATAATGGTTCCTCATTAAAGGCTACATGATGACTTATAATGGTTCCTCATTAAAGGCTACATGATGACTTATAATGGTTCCTCATTAAAGGCTACATGATGACTTATAATGGTTCCTTATTAAAGGCTACATGATGACTTATAATGGTTCCTTATTAAAGGCTACATGATGACTTATAATGGTTCCTCATTAAAGGCTACATGATGACTTATAATGGTTCCTTATTAAAGGCTACATGATGACTTATAATGGTTCCTTATTAAAGGCTACATGATGACTTATAATGGTTCCTTATTAAAGGCTACATGATGACTTATAATGGTTCCTTATTAAAGGCTACATGATGACTTATAATGGTTCCTTATTAAAGGCTACATGATGACTTATAATGGTTCCTTATTAAAGGCTACATGATGACTTATAATGGTTCCTTATTAAAGGCTACATGATGACTTATAATGGTTCCTTATTAAAGGCTACATGATGACTTATAATGGTTCCTCATTAAAGGCTACATGATGACTTATAATGGTTCCTCATTAAAGGCTACATGATGACTTATAATGGTTCCTTATTAAAGGCTACATGATGACTTATAATGGTTCCTTATTAAAGGCTACATGATGACTTATAATGGTTCCTTATTAAAGGCTACATGATGACTTATAATGGTTCCTTATTAAAGGCTACATGATGACTTATAATGGTTCCTTATTAAAGGCTACATGATGACTTATAATGGTTCCTTATTAAAGGCTACATGATGACTTATAATGGTTCCTTATTAAAGGCTACATGATGACTTATAATGGTTCCTTATTAAAGGCTACATGATGACTTATAATGGTTCCTTATTAAAGGCTACATGATGACTTATAATGGTTCCTTATTAAAGGCTACATGATGACTTATAATGGTTCCTTATTAAAGGCTACATGATGACTTATAATGGTTCCTTATTAAAGGCTACATGATGACTTATAATGGTTCCTTATTAAAGGCTACATGATGACTTATAATGGTTCCTTATTAAAGGCTACATGATGACTTATAATGGTTCCTTATTAAAGGCTACATGATGACTTATAATGGTTCCTTATTAAAGGCTACATGATGACTTATAATGGTTCCTTATTAAAGGCTACATGATGACTTATAATGGTTCCTTATTAAAGGCTACATGATGACTTATAATGGTTCCTTATTAAAGGCTACATGATGACTTATAATGGTTCCTTATTAAAGGCTACATGATGACTTATAATGGTTCCTTATTAAAGGCTACATGATGACTTATAATGGTTCCTTATTAAAGGCTACATGATGACTTATAATGGTTCCTTATTAAAGGCTACATGATGACTTATAATGGTTCCTCATTAAAGGCTACATGATGACTTATAATGGTTCCTTATTAAAGGCTACATGATGACTTATAATGGTTCCTCATTAAAGGCTACATGATGACTTATAATGGTTCCTTATTAAAGGCTACATCTGTAAGTTCTCTTTCACTTGTGGCCAATGGGTACAATGTTTTTCTAATGTTTGATGTTTTATCTGATGTTTGTCTGATGTTTCCTCTGTGTAGATCCAGATGGTAGAGAGGGTCATGGAGGTGACAGAGCTGAAGGAGAGTCTGGCTCAGGCCCTCAGAGAGAAGAACCAACTCAAGGAGGTACTATGAACATTCATACAGCTCTATAGCATCAGTTACAGTACACAGCTGTTAAAACATCATAACACAGGAGCCATGAGCTGTCATAGGTTTGAGTTGTTATTAAGTGCTTCCATAGAGCTACTACTGAAGCCTGCGAGAGTTTAGCTGATACAAGCTGTTATAAGCCTACTACCAAAAGCACTGAATTTACCAACCTACTACTAGTTCTATAGCTTCCTCCCTCTCCCCCAATTTCTAGATTCCAACTAATGATACACTCTGCACTGTACTGCCATGATACACTAACCATTAAATGGTGCAAATGCCATCCTCCGTGTCTGTTTCACCCCGTGATCACCCTCTTTTAAATGTTAAACTGGATAGCCCTGCACTAATTAAGGAGGAAAAAAGAGGGGGAAGGAGAAAGAAAGGAAAGAGAGAGAGGGAGAGGGCGAGCACCTTTAGCAAGCATGCGAGAGCTATGTGGGCTGGAGTTTTGACACCTCTAACAGTAACGAGCAGATTATTATAACAGTTGACTTCAGATTGAACTGCAGGTAGAACTGCTTGGAGTTCTAAGGAAGAAAACCGTGAAGTTGCTCCTAATCTTAATGATGGGCTCCCGAGTGGCGCAGTGGTCTAAGGCACTGCATCTTGGGGCTTGAGGCGTCACTACAGACCCCCTGGTTCGATTCCGGCCGTGATTGGGAGTCCCATAGGGTGGCACACAATTGGCCCAGCGTTGTCCGGGTTTGGCCGGTGTAGGCCGTCATTGTAAATAAGAATTTGTTCTTAACTGACTTGCTTAGTTAAATAAAGGTTAAATAAATAAATAAATAAAATAAAAAAACTGGGTGGTTCGAGCCCTGAATGCTGATTGTCTGACTGCTGTGGTATATCAGACTGTATACCATGGGTATGACAAAACATTTATGTTTACTGCTCTAATTACGTTGGTAACCAGTTTATAATAGCAATAAGGCACCTCGGGCGTTTGTGGTATATGGCCAATATACCACGGCTAAGGGCTGTGTCCAGGGACTCCGTGTTGCATCATGCATAAGAACAGCCCTTAGCCGTAGTATTGGCCATATACCACACCCCCTCGCGCCTTATTACTTAAATATACCATCTGAAATAAGCTCCAATGGATCATTTCAGATATAGGAGACGTGTCTAGGTGTAGAGGATAGGAGATTTCAGACTGGCCATAGGTATGTCATTCAGGTCCTGCTCCAGTGGTACCTAGTCCAGGGCCATAGACGTATACATATCTATAGATAGTGCAGATCTACTGTATATCTATGATTGTTGCCTAGCCTAAAGGGACATTTCACTCATAACTTAAAGTTTGTCAGATTTGTCCAGACTTTAACCCCTACAGTCGATGTCTGTGCCCCCTCGGAAATCTAATTAGCATATTTAAAAAATCCCCATAAATCTGTCAGTTTAAGGTACAGATATATTTTAGTCTCAATCAACTGCATCCGCCAATGTTTTACTTCTGCATCTGCGGTGAAAGGTGACAGAGCTAGAGAGGTGTTTGTCAGACCATGAGACATCCCGAAAATCGATCTTCTCACAAAATTGTCTGAACGGTTTGGCACAAACTATTATGACCCCTCTATGGAAGGATGAGACTCTCACAAACACGATGGCGTGCTCCGTTTTGCTCTACAACCCTCACAAGTGTCTTGGGACTCGTCTGAACTCGGTACAGCTGATCTGCCAACAGACAGGGCGTAGACTGTAATGGGTTAAAGCTAGAATCCTTAGTTGCTACATCTATATTGGACTTATAAATTAATGATCTATACCCATTGATTCACTTATAAATGCCTCATGAGTTTAGTTCAACTGTCGAACCCCATCAAAACCCAACACACAGGCTTGTTTTACTCCAATGTTTGTTAACAATGTAAATGGTAACAAACACTGTATAGCCTCAAAACATGGTTAAAACTATAATTTCGATATGGATGGTCAGTCCTTGCATCCATAGTTCTGTCTATGAATTTGAGAGTGGTACCATTTCTCCAGGCCCATCCCTCAGCTGTTTACCAAAACCGAGGCGAGGTGACCCTTTGTTATTGTTTCAATTAAGGTAATGTCAAGGTGAAATCATGCCCCTTGACATTGGTTTTGTTGCTGCAAAATGAGGACCTCAATGGAAATAAGCCTAAAGACTGTTTTTATCCTCAATAATTCAATCAAACAATCAAACCCCAAATGATGGAAAAGATAAGCACAGTCTGATTACCTGGTTTTCTTGGTTTTATTCGGTGCTAATATCTTTTCCAATCATTAGTTTTGTTTTAAGTTGTCCTCACTGGCCATCTTGTCCCCATGCCAGGAGCTGCAGCGGTGTCATGGCCGACAGAGGGATCAGGAGGCTGATGGTCAGGGGTCAGAGGTCAAACAGCCTGTGGTGCTGCGCTACCCCCTGCCCTACCCCCAGGACCCCTCCCCACCCCCCCTGGTACCCCAGAGACCTGCAGAGCTGCAGTACGGGAACCCCTATTCCACCGACAACACACGAGGTGAGACCTCCCCAACTACACTAGTATGTGGACACCCCTTCAAAGTATGTGGACACCCGTTCAAATTAGCGGATTCGGCTAGTTCAGCCACACCCGTTGCTGACAGGTGTATAAAATCGAGCAAACAGCCATGCACTCTCCATAGACAAACACTGGCAGTAGAATGGCCCGTACTGAAGAGCTCAGTGACTTTCAACGTGGCACCTTTTCCACAAGTCAGTTTGTCAAATTTCTGCCCTGCTAGAGCTGCCCCGGTCAACTGTAAGTGCTGTTATTGTGAAGTGGAAACGTCTAGGAGCAACAACGGCTCAGCCGCAAAGTGGTAGGCCACACAAGCTCACAGAACGGGACCGCCGAGTGCTTAAGCGCGTAGCGCGTAAAAGTCGTCTGTCCTTGGTTGCAACACTCACTACAGAGTTCCAAACTGCCTCTGGAAGCAACGTCAGCACAAGAACTGTTCGTCGGGAGCTTCATGCAATGGGTTTCCATGGCCGAACAGCCGCACACAAGCCTAAGATCACCATGCGCAATGCCAAGCATTGGCTGGAGTGGTGTAAAGCTCGCCGCCATTGGACTCTGGAACAGTGGAAACGCGTTTTCTGGAGTGATGAATCACACTTCACCATCTGGCAGTCCGACGAACAACTCTGGGTTTGGCGAATGCCAGGAGAATGCTACCTGCCCAATGCATAGTGCCAACTGTAAAGTTTGGTGAAGGAGGAATAATGGTCTGGGGCTGTTTTTCATGGTTCGGGCTAGGCCCCTCAGTTCCAGTGAATGGAAATCTTAACGCTACAGCATACATTTCAGCCCTGTCTGTCTCTCTTGGTGTCCATCTCTCCCTCTCTTCCCTCTCTCTCTTCCATTTCAGCCCTGTCTGTCTCTCTTGGTGTCCATCTCTCCCTCTCTTCCCTCTCTCTCTCTTCCATTTCAGCCCTGTCTGTCTCTCTTGGTATCCATCTCTCCCTCTCTTCTCTCTGTCTTCTGCACACACACTCTTAAACACTTCCTGTTTCCTGTGTTGTTGTGTTTTGTCCAGACGGGGCAGATGGTGCCCTGTCCCCGGAGCAGATGCTGCGCCCCCCTCCCGAGGCTCCTGGTGCGTGCGCCCCTCCGGCCACCCCCCCGACCCCGTGTGCAGGTGCAGACTGGGATAGAGAGGTGGTCTGCATCCAGCCGTCCTCCTCACGAAGCATGAGCCCCCCCGACGGACTGGAACACTCCCCCGAGGAGCCACGCAACGTGAGTTCACACACACACACACACACACACATCCTCCCCAAATCCTGACCTCAAGCATTAGGGAGGGAAACGCAAAACTGACTTAGATCAATGTATAGGGGTGACTTCATCCTCCTCCCTAATTGGGATGGGGTATATTGAGAGGGCATCACACACAAAGACACACACACACCCTGCTCTTCACTGATATCATGGCCCTCTCCTCTCTAGCTCTATTAACCTCTTCACTGATATCATGGCCCTCTCCTCTCTAGCTCTATTAACCTCTTCACTGATATCATGGCCCTCTCCTCTCTAGCTCTATTAACCTCTTCACTGATATCATGGCCCTCTCCTCTCTAGCTCTATTAACCTCTTCACTGATATCATGGCCCTCTCCTCTCTAGCTCTATTAACCTCTTCACTGATATCATGGCCCTCTCCTCTCTAGCTCTATTAACCTCTTCACTGATATCATGGCCCTCTCCTCTCTAGCTCTATTAACCTCTTCACTGATATCATGGCCCTCTCCTCTCTAGCTCTATTAACCTCTTCACTGATATCATGGCCCTCTCCTCTCTAGCTCTATTAACCTCTTCACTGATATCATGGCCCTCTCCTCTCTAGCTCTATTAACCTCTTCACTGATATCATGGCCCTCTCCTCTCTAGCTCTATTAACCTCTTCACTGATATCATGGCCCTCTCCTCTCTAGCTCTATTGACGCACTATTAACCTTTGAAGAGAGCCATCAGTGTTCAGATAGCCATGGTTTCTACTGGAGGTGTGTATGTGTATGTGTTGCATACAGTAATGGTATGTGTTTTTGTTTCTGTACTGTAGGTCGGTGATGGGGAGCAGCCTGCCTGCAATCATCAGGCCAGCAGCAGACTTACCGCCAACAGGGGCAGCTTCTGTTTCGACCCCAGGTGACACACACATATGACCCTTCACACAGACTATACACAAAATACTATCCCAGCTTTACCAACGCACACAAAACCTAACCCTATACTCTCTCTCTTCTCTCTCTCCTCTCTGCTCCCTCTCTCTCCCTCTCTGCTCCCTCTCTCTCCCCTCTGCTCCCTCTCTCTCTCCCCTCTGCTCCCTCTCTCTCCCCTCTGCTCCCTCTCTCTACTCCCTCTCTGCTCCCTCTCTCTCTCCTCTCTCTCTCTCTCCTCTCTGCTCCCTCTCTCTCCTCTCTGCTCCCTCTCTCTCTCCTCTCTGCTCCCTCTCTCTGCTCCCTCTCTCTCTCCTCTCTGCTCCCTCTCTCTCCTCTCTGCTCCCTCTCTCTCCTCTCTGCTCCCTCTCTCTCCCCTCTGCTCCCTCTCTCTCTCCCCTCTGCTCCCTCTCTCTCTCCTCTCTGCTCCCTCTCTCTCTCCTCTCTGCTCCCTCTCTCTCTCCTCTCTGCTCCCTCTCTCTCCTCTCTGCTCCCTCTCTCTCCCCTCTGCTCCCTCTCTCTCTCCTCTCTGCTCCCTCTCTCTCCCCTCTGCTCCCTCTCTCTCTCCCCTCTGCTCCCTCTCTCTCCCCTCTGCTCCCTCTCTCTCCCCTCTGCTCCCTCTCTCTCTCCTCTCTGCTCCCTCTCTCTCTCCTCTCTGCTCCCTCTCTCTCTCCTCTCTGCTCCCTCTCTCTCCCTCTCTGCTCCCTCTCTCTCCCCTCTGCTCCCTCTCTCTCCCCTCTGCTCCCTCTCTCTCCCCTCTGCTCCCTCTCTCTACTCCCTCTCTGCTCCCTCTCTCTCTCCTCTCTGCTCCCTCTCTCTCCTCTCTGCTCCCTCTCTCTCTCCTCTCTGCTCCCTCTCTCTCCCCTCTGCTCCCTCTCTCTCTCCTCTCTGCTCCCTCTCTCTCTCCCTCTCTGCTCCCTCTCTCTCCTCTCTGCTCCCTCTCTCTCCTCTCTGCTCCCTCTCTCTCCTCTCTGCTCCCTCTCTCTCCTCTCTGCTCCCCCTCTCTCCTCTCTGCTCCCTCTCTCTCCCCTCTGCTCCCTCTCTCTCTCCCCTCTGCTCCCTCTCTCTCTCCTCTCTGCTCCCTCTCTCTCTCCTCTCTGCTCCCTCTCTCTCCCCTCTGCTCCCTCTCTCTCTCCTCTCTGCTCCCTCTCTCTCCCCTCTGCTCCCTCTCTCTCTCCTCTCTGCTCCCTCTCTCTCCCCTCTGCTCCCTCTCTCTCTCCCCTCTGCTCCCTCTCTCTCTCCTCTCTGCTCCCTCTCTCTCCCCTCTGCTCTCTCTCTCTCCCCTCTGCTCCCTCTCTCTCTCCTCTCTGCTCCCTCTCTCTCTCCTCTCTGCTCCCTCTCTGCTCCCTCTCTCTCTCCCCTCTGCTCCCTCTCTCTCTCCCCTCTGCTCCCTCTCTCTCTCCTCTCTGCTCCCTCTCTCTCTCCTCTCTGCTCCCTCTCTCTCCCTCTCTCCTCCCTCTCTCTCCTCTCTCTCCTCTCTGCTCCCCTCGCTGCTCCCTCTCTCTCTCCCCTCTGCTCCCTCTCTCTCTCCTCTCTCCCCTCTGCTCCCTCTCTCTCTCCCCTCTGCTCCCTCTCTCTCCTCTCTGCTCCCTCTCTCTCTCCTCTCTGCTCCCTCTCTCTCTCCTCTCTGCTCCCTCTCTCTCCCTCTCTCCTCCCTCTCTCTCCTCTCTCTCCTCTCTGCTCCCTCTCTCTCCTCGCTGCTCCCTCTCTCTCTCCCCTCTGCTCCCTCTCTCTCTCCCCTCTGCTCCCTCTCTCTCTCCTCTCTGCTCCCTCTCTTCCTCTCTCTGCTTCACTCGTTTCTATGGTCTTTCTCCCCTCCAATCAGTGGTGAGGTCCACAAACGCTGTCCGTTGTGCGAGGTGATCTTCCCGCCCCACTTTGAGCAGCGTAGCTTTGAGCAGCATGTGGAGAGCCACTGGAAGGTGTGTCCCGTGTGCTCTGAGCAGTTCCCCCTTGACTGCCATCAGCAGCTCTTCGAGAAGCACGTGCTCACACACTTTGACGGCCATGTGCTGAACTTCGACAACATGGAGTAGCGGGGAGGTTGGGGGAGTGTGTGTGTGTAAAAGGGAAGGTTGGATTGGATTAAGGGATGTAAAAAATAATAATAAAGGAACATATGCTCAAATCGGGGTTGGGGATGATTTCATTCAAATTTAACTCGGACCAAGAAGGGAGATTCCAAATCATCCAATTCAAGATGTGAAAGATAATTGGGGGTAAATTGCACTTTTAATGTTCTGAATTGAAATATAATTAACTCCAGCCCTGGCCTCACACACTTCCAGGAGAACATGCTACCTTTCAAAAACATCAAGGAGTGTGTGTATGACTTTGTAAAAGGGGGAGTTTGTCGGTTTAGGGAAATTACAAAAATAAATACTTTGCGTGAGAAGTTCGGAGCCTTAAACTACAGTTGGAGCTCTTTGGTTTTGTCCCATGTTGATGATATCATCATCATCACTGCATGTGTTTAGCATCTGTAGGATTCATCCGCATTAATCAGCCAGTCAATAGTAGCTACTTTACAAGACTTCACTTTCTATTTCTGTTCCCAGTCACTCTGTAGCCACAGGTAGAAACAGGTGACATCCAGGGATGGGAAGGGGAGTAGGATGAAGTTGCCCCTAGACACTAATGGTCAGTTTTGCGTTTTCCCTCCTAATGGTTAAGGTTAAGATTTGGGGTTGGATAATCTGATCCTAGATCTGTGGTTAGGTCTTGAAGCACCTCCAGCCCAATGTAATGTACAGTATGACTCAAATGTAATGTACAGTATGACTCAAACTCTTGTCAGCAAAAGACGTCAGACGTTAAAAAAAATAATTAGCACTATTGTTTGAATTTGACTGCACTAACAAGGCTTTATTATTCTGAATGTATACTATATACAGTACCAGTCAAAAGTTTGGACATACCTACTCATTCCAGGGTTTTTATTTTTACTATTTTCTACATTGTAGAAGAATAGTGAAGACATCAAAACTATGAAATAACACATATGGAATCATGTAGTAACCAAAAAAGTGTTAAACAAATCAAAATATATTTTATATGTGAGATTCTTCAAATAGCCACCCTTTGCCTTGATGACAGCTTTGCACACTCTTGGCATTCTCTCAACCAGCTTCACCTGGAATGCTTTTCCAACAGTCTTGAAGGAGTTCCAACATATGCTGAGCACTTGTTGGCTGCTTTTCCTTCACTCTGCCGTCCGACTCATCCCAAACCATCTCAATTGGGTTGAGGTCGGGTGATTGTGGAGGACAGGTCATCTGATGCAGCACTCCATCACTCTCCTTCTTGGTCAAATAGCTGGAGGTGTGTTGGGTCATTGTCCTGTTGAAAAACAAATGATGAACTCTAATGAACTTATCCTCTGCAGCAGAGGTAACTCTGGGTCTTCCATTCCTGTGGCAGTCCTCATGAGAGCCAGTTTCATCATAGCGCTTGATGGTTTTTGCGACCGAACTTGAAGAAACTTTCAAAGTTCTTGACATTTTCCATATTGACTGACCTTCATGTCTTAAAGTAATGATGGACTGTCATTTCTCTTTGCTTATTTGAGCTGTTCTTGCCATAATATGGACTTGGTCTTTTACCAAATAGGGCTATCTTCTGTATACCACCCCTACCTTGTCACAACACAACTGATTGGCTCAAACGCATTAAGGAGAAAATTAATTCCAAAAAATAACTTTTAGGAAGGCACGCCTGTTAATTGAAATGCATTCCAGGTGACTACCTCATGAAGCTGGTTGAGAGAATGCCAAGAGTGTGCAAAGCTGCCATCAAGGCAAATGGTGGCTACTTTGAAGATTCTCAAATATAAAATATATTTTGATTTGTTTAACACTTTTTTGGTTACTATATGATTTGTTATTTCATAGTTTTGATGTCTTCACTATAATTCTACAATGTAGAAAATAGTTTTTTTAAAATAAGGAAGGAAAACCCTGGAATGAGTAGGTGTGTCCAAACTTTTGACTGGTAGTGTATATGTCTATAAATATGAGAAGTATAACTATTATGGAGAAATGTCTCAATTGCTGTTGTGACCTCAATGTATTCCCTCATGTTTTAGTAATGACAGAATGATGATGGACCAATATGTTTTACTTCCTGGCGTGCACTTCCTGGTCTCCATTCACTGGATAGGTTAACATTCTCCTGGACATTCCACTTCAGTTGATTGGAGGGAAGGTAACTGGAAATATGAACGCTATGGAAAACTACTGTACACTTGGCTGTGGACTCTTTCACCGTGTACTAAGATTCTAGGACCTGAGATTCTAATGATTGTCATCTTTACCTCCTTTGTTTGGGTCAAAGTCAGTTTCTTGTGTGTGTGTGTGCGCGTCTCCACATTGTCTCCTTTGATTCTTGTCATCAACCGTCAGTCTGAGATTTTACTGTTCTTTCAATGTGACCACAGTGCTGTACTTTTGGCTTTAAAGTTGCACACGTGTGTCTGTCATGTCCAAATGCAGCCCTTTGAGAGTGCGTGTGTGTAGGTTTGTATGTGAGCATTAAAAATATATTTATGAATAAAGTACGCTTGTCAAATGGATACAATTGTCATTTTGTCTTTCCATTTTCTGGGTCACCCCCCCCCCCACCCCCCACCCACCACACACACAATCAACTCCACTCAGACAGTTCTGGCTACAGTTCTCTATTTATTTGTTTTCAAATGTAATAGTGTTCACATTTATGACGCAGCAGCTTATATAAAAACAGTTTGATATAGTACACAGGTTTCCTTCCTCAACCTCTGTTGCCTCCGTACAAATAGGAAACATTGTTCTCCACTTAACATACAAAAATATAATTTAAAAAGCACTTAAGACACACATTACAATACATTCACTGTACACGGTATATCAGAATAGTCCCCCTCACACACACACACACGACTGTACTCCTCCCATCCTGCTGTGTAATACTGTCAGTCACCCTGTTAAACAGTGTTTTTAAACTAACCATAGTGACCTGTATCTCTGCGGGGAGAGGACAGGTCCCGATCTGGCGAATTCTGGTCTCTGTCGAACTCCCTCTCTGATCCCTCGCCAAAATGCTCTGGAGCCAAGGCTTCCAAGTATGGAAAACCCGGCACAGAGACTCCGGAACGCCGGGATGAGTTCTGTATGGCCACACTCAAAAACGCTACCTTTGACTACCCCAACAATGCTACCTTCCTCTTTCACTGACATTTTATTTCTGTCTTGTAACCTGGGCCTGTATTCTGTTCTAGGATCAGGTCCCCCCTCTTATTCATGATGGTTTCAAAGGCAAATCTGTTTCTAGCTAGGCACTCCTACTCAGACGCCCTGACCTTCAGGTGCACTTTTCCACACCCACGTCAAGGGTTGTTATGGCAACAGTCAAGCATGTGTGTTGAGGTACCATCACAGACTCAGACCATCATCACAGAACAGAACAACAGGTTAGAAATGTTTTAGGGCCTGGAACGGGTCACATCTTGCCAATGGGCACCACTTTTTGACACTACACCACTCCGCTGTACTCTGAAGGCATGGTATCCCAAATGGGTCAGAACATGCTTACATTGACACAATTTGACAGTACACCAGACAGAATCCTGCTTTACAGAAGCAATGGGCAAGGGCCTGGTTATGACACTATCTGCAACCCAAATGGCATTCCCTATACAGCGCACTACTTTTGACCAAGGGCCTATAGGGCTCTGATCAAAAGTAGTGCACTATATGGAATGGGGTGTCATTTAGAACACACAGTGACCTGGCACTCTTAACACATAGGACTCCTTTATAATGAGACACAGGGTGTCATTTGAAACAGCCATATATTATAAAACACTATGGAGGGCTGGAACAGAGAAAGCAGAATAATAACACTAGAAGCTGAAAAGCTCAGATACTGCTGAAAGACTTGGCTAAGAAGCAACACACACACTGTACTGGAATGCTGTAGCCTACAATGCAAGGCAATCAAAGTTTGTAGGTGTAATCTCTCGAGATACACACATATTCCCTTTAAGACAAACGCATGCACAAACACTAAAACATACCATCAACAATCACATACATTCACACACATACACACTGGAGGTGCAATGAGACGGTATTCCCTTGACACGTTTGCGCGCCTCTTGGATGAAAACGTATGACAGTCTCTCTCCCCCCACCCTCCTCAGGCACAAGGTATGGTCAATGTTTGGCAGTAGAGAGCTGTTGGCAATGATCATGGAAAAGTAACCAGAAACAACACTTGGCAACTGGAATATAGAATGATGCCTCAACTGGTCTGCTCACCCTGTACAGTCTGGAACAACATTCTGGAATACAGGATGCACAATCCATTCCGGAATCATTAGGGAGTAGTCCTAGAACCGTTCTAGAACAGAGGGAATGAAGGAATTCAATACTTTACTTGTTGCTCTATATGGGCTGAAAGCTAACATTAAATCTGTATGCGTAACTTGTGCATTAAAATCAATAGGGACTGTGAAGAATTGATTTAGGGATGCAGATCTGAAGTTAGGATTCAAGCCATAGTCTCTTTGTTTTTGCTGCTGGGGATATCTAGACCTGAGGTCACCTAGCTGTTTCAAATTATTTGACCTATGACAACAGAACAGGTTGTCTCGGGGTTGAGGAATGAAAAAACACTTATCGATAAAATATAAAAAGAAAATATGTGGAAAATATATTGAAAAATAAAGTATAAAATAAAGCTTGAAAATAAAGTGGAACTATTTTGTATATGCTCATGAATACTTATATTTGTATATATACACATATCTATCTATTGTTTATATATCTATATATAGACTGTATAATCCAACTCATACATTATTCCTCTTTTCTCTTTTGCTTTTCTTTCTTCCTTTTTGTTAGCACCGTATGTCAATACAAAAAGTAACAAATAGTTGGGATAGCATAAGAATGTGCAAATGTACCAACAATAAAAAAAAAGTCTATAAAGATGCATATCATTAAAAAATAACAAAAGATAGAGTAACATGTGAAAATCATAGAATGTAATACTAGACATAAAAAAGGCTAACGACAAAACAACTTAAAGCATGCACTAGATCCTTTTGTGTGTGGGAGGAAGGGATAGGGGTTTGGGTTGTCATCCCTAAGGTTGGGCCAGAAGGGATAGGGGTGTCGGTTGTCATCCCTAAGGTTGGGCCAGAAGGGATAGGGGTTTGGGTTGTCATCCCTAAGGTTGGGCCAGAAGGGATAGGGGTTTGGGTTGTCACCCTTAAAGTTGGGCCAGAAGGGATAGGGGTTTGGGTTGTCACCCTTAAAGTTGGCCCAGAAGGGATAGGGCTTTGTTTTGTGTGGTTGGTCAAGGTGGGGTGGATATTGACGATTGAAAAAGTTTGGGGTGGTTGGGTTGGGAGTGCTGGTGAGGAATCGGGGGGGAATCTCTAGCCCTGCATCTTGCGGATGATGTCGGCGGAGACGGGCGGGTGGAAGTTGATGGTGTGGTGTCTCAGGCCCTGGGACGTCTTGTAGCTCTTCCCACAGCGGCACTTGAAGGGCTTCCGCACACGGATCTGGGTCCGGTGGCCGTTCTTGGCGTGGTATTTAATACCGTTTACATTCTGAATGAGGGGGAGAGACAGATTAGCAGGAGAACAAATACATCAACAGATATGAATTTCCCCTGGGGTGGTCTAGCGATCTAAGCCGCTGCCTACAGAATACATGTACCTGTGCGAGCGTGGGTTTGATTCCGACGACTGCTGTTCTAGCCTCCCTTATCCTCCTACCTTTCCTGTCAATCTTTTACTGTCATATCTAATAAAGAATAAAATACGAAAGGAGTGGGACTGCCCCACTCCTAAAAAAAGAACAATAATAATCTATCTTACATGATCTTGGTGAGGATCCCTAAAAGCAACATCCAGAAACAACATTGCAAACATTGACATTGCAAGAGGAAACTCCTCCTCAGATCCTGTATTGAAGTGAAAACCTCCAGAACTCAGATCATAGGCTACACTGAACTGATATATAGAGGTCTAGTGTGTAGCAGAAGAATAGAGCTAGGAACTGTTACATAAGCTAGGGCTGTGTGTGTACTGCACCTTGTATCTCTTCTTGCAGCCAGGCACAGGGCAGGCGAAGGGTTTCTCCTCTCCTCCGTTCATACACATGGAGCTGAGGATAGACTCTGAGCTGATGGCACTCTCTGTGGTCCAGGACTCATCACTGTCTGACTCCTCATAGTCCACCTCCTCATCATCATACTCACTGCCTGAAGGGGGAACACACACACACATCAGTTTGCGTGTCATGGGGACATGACTATATTGTCTCGAGTAGAGGGGCAATGAGCATAGAAAGGGGGGAATTTGTGATGAAACTAGAACAGAGGAGGATTTAGTATTTGTGTGTGTCAGGGGCACCCAGGGGGTGGGGTTTGGCTCCCTGAAACAGATCATTAAATGGGAGGTATCCTCATTGCTCTGATTTAGTAAGTGCACAACTCACACACACCTACTCTCACAATCCCCATCCCCAATGTGCGTGTGCACACACACACACTGTACCCCCCCACCATCACACAGGAAATGCTGGACCTCAGCAGGAGGAAATGGATGGCACCCTGGCACATGTTAAAAGGATTTCAACAAGGGTGTGTGTGTGTGTGTGTGTAAATGCAAATATTTGGGCAGGAATTGGACCATCTGCTTTAGGGCTCTGAAACACACACACACACACACACACACACACACACAATGCGAACAGTGTGACAGCTGGTATGTAATTACCAGTGTTGACTGGGACCACTGCACACTCTCTCTACTGAACACACTAGAACACGCCTGTAGTCTAGAACCCTCACAATAGGAATGTTCTATTTCGCTTGAGGGACTACGCTAGTCACTCAATGGGATATCCTTCTAGAACACTCACAATAGGAATGTTCTATTTCGCTTGAGGGCCTACCTGTGATTTGGCTGGAGGAATGGGAAGAAGGAATCAGTGGAGGCTGCTGAAAGGAGGACGGCTCATAATAATGGCTGGAACAGCGCAAATGGAATGGCATCAAACACATAGAAACCATATGTTTGATACCATTCCACTCAAGCATTACTACGAGCCCGTCCTCCCCAATTAAGGTGCCACCAACCCCCTGTGATATACATGCATAATGATAATGATAAAACCTTCTTTACTCTTCAGTTAACACAGACACACTCCCCCCCCCATTCCTCACACACTCGCTCTGTCTCCCTCATCCTCATAAACATACCCCTCTCTCTCTCTCCCACAAATACACTGCTCCCAACTTTCAAACAGAATTGAAGGAGCACCAGAAAGAAATATTTGTTGATATAGTTTAGTCTTCCATTAGGCCTGTATGAATCCTACCTTTGAAGCACATCTCATGAGTAGCAGACCCTTTTCCTTTCTTCCTGGGCCAATCAGATGTGCCTAAACCTACTGTCAAGTTACCAGGTTGTTAGCTAGCTAGGTAACATGACTTAACAACGTTGCGCGAATGCCGCTAGAAAGAAAAAAAGTTATTTCCGGTAATATGGGTCTTTTTTTTTTTTTACCGTTTAGGCTAGAGACGAGCCGTTTGCTTTGCTGTAAATCTGCAAGCATGCCTGTCGCGAAGCGGCGCTCCCATTTCCCTCTCTGACATTCTGAGGCTGCATGACAGTGTACTTGCAAATTCTACTCAGACTGGTTTGTGCTCTCGGTTATAACAGGCGATGAAATGATACAATGTATCAACATTGCTCGCTTTGCGCGATGCTCCAATGTAACAAATGTACAAATCTAACAACAGAAGACTCATGAGGGTCTGGGTCTGCATCCCGCTCACCATCACGGCTAAATTTTAGTTTTTTTTTTACTGACGGAGGAATAGACGTGCGTGAAGAGTGGACGGAGAAAAGCAGGTGAGTAAGAATGGTAGGGGATGTGGCTGGCTGATTACAGCTGCCACACGTAATATGTGCATGAAAGTGAAGGGGATATTATTGGACCTGGCAAGAGACTAGTGGCTGTTGCTTACATTCAACTGAATTTATAAACAAAACTGACTTTATAAACATGTTATAACCAGCAGGTCTAACAACCTTGCCCCCTGGGGCTCATGATGCTGATGTACGCGCTCTGTGTCCTGCGTAGTGTGGAGCGGACTCACATGCTCACTAGACCGTGCGTCTGCGTATGCCATCGCGCGCATGTTGATTTTGTCCATCCACACCAGACACGATCAGGACACGCAGGTTGAAATATCAAAATGAACTCTGAACCAACTATACTAATTTGGGGACAGGTCGAAAAGCATTAAACATTCATGGCAATTTAGCTAGCTAGCTTGCTGTTGCTAGCTAATTTGTCCTGGGATATAAACATTGGGTTGTTATTTTACCTGAAATGCACAAGGTCCTCTACTCTGACAATTAATCCACAGATAAAAGGGAAAACCAAGTTAGTTTCTAGTAATCTCTCCTCCTTCAGTCTTCTTCTTCTTTGGACTTTATATGGCGGTGGCAACCAACTTTAAAGGTGCATTACCACCACCAACTGGACTGGAGTGTGGACCTCAGTTCATCCTTCAATCACCCACGTGGGTATATGCTCCTAAAAACCAATGAGGAGATGGGAGAGGCGGGATTTGCAGCACGTCAAGCATCACAAATAGAATAAAGTTATATTTTATCACCTGGCTACGTAGACGCGCGAGCAGTTTGGATGCAATGATTGAATAACATGTATGTCTAGCATAGTCCCTCAGGCGAAATAGAACAAAGGTTACTCACGTAACCATGGTTCTATATGCTTGGGACTTTGCTAGTCCAGATGTCGGTTCCCTTGTAGCCTTGGGAAGAGTCTCGAGGAAGTGACGCTACGCGCCCAGGTATTTATAGGGGGTGGGGGCACACGCATCACACCCGTGGCACGGAATTACTCTGATATTAATATCTCGACTCATCCTGCCGCCATTGAGTGACTAGCATAGTCCCTAGTTCATTGAACCGTGGTTACGTGAGTAACCTTCGTTCCATTGACCCACAGACTAGAACACTAGAGGCAACGGCATTTAGCAGATGCTTTTATCCAAAGTGACTTACAGTAGTGCGCGCATACATTTTCGTATGGGTGAACCCAGGGGTAAGCAAAACCACAATCCTGGCGTTGCAATCACCACGTTCTACCCAGTGAGCCACACAGGACCACAAGAGGCAAAAGGCAACACATCTGAAGTGTCCACTTTCTCTTACCTGTGGGTGTGCTGCTACGGAAGGAGGAGGATGGTGTGATGGGAGGAGTCACAGGAGGAGTCAGGTTGCCGTTGCTGTGCCGTGGAGGCGTGGCCACGCTGTTCCGAGACACGCCACCTGTGATTGACAGGGAAAGTTTGGGCGTGGCCTTCTTCTTCAGGGTCTCCTGCTCCCGACGTGCCGCGTCAGTCATAAACCTGGACACAAACATGCTACACACGTTACACACACACTCCTAAAAATAAAGATTATTTAAACAATCATAATAAGTATTATTTCTCTCCCTCTCTTCTGCTCTTCTCACTCCTTTTCTCCCACCACTCCTCCACCCACACTAGGGGTATGACGTTTAAACAAATTTGGGATTGTTAACGTTTAGAAAAAATCCCTAACCACTTAAAATCAGTGCAGTTATCACAAAACTACCATTAACAAGTCCCAATCATCATCATCATAAAGGCACAAATAAAAATTCAACAAACACCTAACGCAACAATGCTGTAAGTAGGAGGAAATGGCTATGAATCTTTCAAATGATTTGCCACGGATATAAGGAGCTCCACACGTCATTGTCGTTAACAGTTGGGAAAATGGCAGAGTGAGACAGTGAAGCAACAGCTGCGAAGTCCTGTATGGCAATACTTTGAGAAGTTAAATGGGAAGGTGATGAAATGCAAACTTTGCGAGGTGGAATTGAGAAACAGTGGCAGGCAGTACAGATGCAATGCTGAAAGGAAGGCCCGGTGAGACCCAACCTGTTGCTGGCAGCAGTGCGATAACGGACGGAGTGAGAATCACAGCGCTGATTACAGAAATGATTGCAGTTAATATGCAGCCATTGTCAATGGTAGAGGATATCGGCTTCAATGCCCTAATGGCATATCTAGAACCAGACTACAAGATGCCATGTGGAGAAACCGTGACAGCCCTGAAGGGACCAATTGCTGCAGGGACTTGCTTCCATTCAGCCACAAGAGCATTAGTGAGGTCGGGCATTGATGTTGGGCGATTAGGCCTGGCTCGCAGTTGGCCTTCCAATTCATCCCAAAGGTGTTCGATGGGGTTGATGTCAGGGATCTGTGCAGGCCAGTCATGTTCTTCCACACCGATCTCGATAAACCATTTCTGTATGGACCTCGCTTTGTGCACAGGGGTATTGTCATGCTGAAACAGGAATCAAATCAAATCAAAGTGTATTTGTCACATGCGCCGAATACAACAGGTGTAGACCTTACCGTGAAATGCTTACTTACAAGCCCATAATCAACAATGCTGCATTTTGAAAAAAGTAAGTAAGAAAATATTTGCAAAAAAAATTAATAAAACTATTAATAAACTAAAGTACGAAAAAAATAACACAATAAAATTAAAATAACGAGGCTATTTACAGGGGGTACCGGTACAGAGTCAACGTGTGGGGGTACAGGTTAGTCAAGGTAATATGTACACGTAGGTAGGGGTAACGTGACTATGCATAAATATTAAACAGCGAGTAGCAGCAGCTTAAAAAAGGGGGTCAATACAAATAGTCCGGGTAGCCATTTTAGTAACTGTTTAGCAGTCTAATGGCTTGGAGGTAGAAGCTTTTAAGGAGTCTTTTGGACCTAGACTTGGCGCTCCGGTACCGCTTGCCGTGTGGTAGCAGAGGAAACAGTCTATGATTAGGGTGGCTGGAGTCTCTGACAATTTGTAGGGCCTCCCTCTGACACCACCTGGTATAGAGGTCCTGGATGGCAGGAAGCTTGGCCCCAGTGATATACTGGGCCGTACGCACAAGCCTCTGCATTGCCTTGTGGTCTGATGCAGAGCAGTTGCCATACCAAGTGGTATGCTCTCGATGGTGCAGCTGTAGAACGTTTTGAGGATCTGAGGACCCATGCCAAATCTTTTCAGTCTCTTGAGGGGGAATAGGCATTGTCGTGCCCTCTTCACGACTGTCTTGGTGTGTTTGGACCATGATAGTTTGTTAGTGATGTGGACGCCAAGGAACTTCAAGCTCTCGACCCGCTCCACTACAGCCCTGTCGATGTGAATGTCCCCCTTTTCCTGTAGTCCACGATCAGCTCTTTTGTCTTGCTCACGTTGAGGGAGAGTTTGTTGTCCTAGCAACATACTGCCAGGTCTTTGACCTCCTCCCTGTAGGCTGTCTCATCGTTGTCGGTGATCAGACCTACCACCGTTGTGTCGTCGGCAAACGGTGATGGTGTTGGAATAATGCCTGGCCACGCAGTCATTGTAAACAGAGAGTACAGGTGGGGACTAAGCACGCACCCCTGAGGGGCCACTGTGTTGAGGATCAGTGTGGCAGATGTGTTGTTGCCTACCCTTACCACCTGGGGGGCAGCCCATCAGGAAGTCCAGGATCCAGTTGCAGAGGGAGGTGTTCAGTCCCAGGGTCCTTATCTTAGTGATGAGCTTTGAGGGCACTATGGTGTTGAACGCTGAGCTGTAGTCAACAGCATTCTCATGTAAGTGTTCCTGGTTTTGTCCAGGTGGGAAGGGCAGTGTGGAGTGCAATGGAGATTGCATCTCCTGTGGATCTGTTGGGTCGGTATGCAAATTGTAGTGGTGTTGTGAGCCATGACCATCCTTTCAAAAGCACTTCATGGCTACAGATGTGAGTGTTACGGGGCGGTAGTCATTTGGGCAGGTTATCTTGGCGTTCTTAGGCACAGGGACTATGGTGGTCTGCTTGAAACATGAAGATATTACAGACTCTGTCAGGGAGAGGTTGAAAATGTCAGTGAAGACACATGCCAGTTGGTCAGCGCATGCTCCGAGTATGCGTCCTGGTAATCCGTCTGGTCCTGCGGCCTTGTGAATGTTGACCTGTTTAAAGGTCTTACTCACATCGGCTACGGAGAGCGTGATCACATAGTAATCCGGAACAGCTGGTGCTCTCATGCATGGTTCAGTTTCTTGCCTCAAAAGTGAGCATAGAAGGCATTTACAGTACCAGTCAAAAGTTTGGACACACCTACTCATTGAAGGGTTTTTCTTTATTTTTACATTGTAGAATAATAGTAAAGACATCAAAACTATGAAATAACACATATGGAATCATGTAGTAACCAAAAAGTGTTAAACAAATCAAAATATATTATATATTTGAGATTCTTCAAATAGCCACCCTTTTCCATTATCACAGCTTTGCACACACTTGTCCCGTGTAGCTCAGTTGGTTTGCAACGCCAGGGTTGTGGGTTCGATTCCCACGGGGGGCCAGTATAAAATAAAATAAATGTATGCACTCACTAACTGTAAGTCGCTCTGGATAAGAGCGTCTGCTAAATGACTAAAATATAAATGTCTTGGCATTCTCTCAACCAACTTCACCTGGAATGCTTTTCCAACAGTCTTGAAGGAGTTCCCACATATGCTGAGCACTTGTTGGCTGCTTTTCCTTCACTCTGCCGTCCAACTCATCCCAAACCATCTCAAATTGGGTTGAGGTCGGGGGATTGTGGATGCCAGGTCATCTGATGCAGCACTCCATCACTCTCCTTCTTGGTCAAATAGCCCTTACACAGCCTGGAGGTGTGTTGGGTCATTGTCCTGTTGAAAAACAAATGATAGTCCCACTAAGCCCAAACTAGACGGGATGGTGTATCGCTGCAGAATGCTGTGGTAGCAATGCTGGTTAAGTGTGCCTTGAATTCTAAATAAATCACATACAGAGATCATCCATTTCCACCGGTCTAATGTCCATTGTTCGTGTTTCTTGGCCCAATTTCTCTTCTTCTTATTGGTGTCCTTTAGTAGAGGTTTCTTTTCAGCAATTCGACCATGAAGGCCTGATTCACACAGTCCCCTCTGAACAGTTGATGTTGAGATGTGTCTGTGACTTGAACTCTGTGAAGCTTTTATTTGGGCTGCAATTTCTGAGGCTGGTAACTCTAATGAACTTATCCTCTGCAGCAGAGGTAACTCTGGATCTTCCATTCCTGTGGCGGTCCTCATGAGAGCCAGTTTCATCATAGCGCTTGATGTTTTTTGTGACTGCACTTGAAGAAACTTTCAAAGTTCTTGAAATTGTCCATATTGACAGACCTTCATGTCTTAAAGTAATGATGGACTGTCATTTCTCTTTGCTTATTTGAGCTGTTCTTGCCATAATATGGACTTGGTCTTTTACCAAATAGGGCTATCTTCTGTATACCCCCCCCCCCTACCTTGTCACAACAACTGATTGGCTCAAATGCATTAAGAAGGAAAGAAATTCCACAAATTAACTTTTAAGAAGGCACACCTGTTCATTGAATTGCATTCCAGGTGACTACCTCATGAAGCTGGTTGAGAGAATGCCAAGAGTGTGCAAAGCTGTCATCAAGGCAAAGGGTGGCTATTTGAAGAATCTCAAATATAAAATATATTTTGATTTGTTTAACACTTTTTTGGTTACTATATGATTCCATGTGTTATTTCATAGTTTTGATGGCTTCACTATTATTCTACAATGTAAAAAATAGTAAAAATAAAGAAAAACCCTTGAATGAGTAGGTGTGTCCAAACATTTGACTGGTAGTGTAGCTCGTCTGGTAGGTTCGTGTCACTGGGCAGCTCGCGGCTGGGTTTCCCTTTGTAAACCGTAATCGTTTGCAAGCCCTGCCACATCCAACAAGCATCAGAGCCAGTGTAGTAGGATTCAATAATAGTCCTGTGTTGACGCTTTGCCTGTTTGATGGTTTGTTGTGATTTTATTTCATTTAATTAGGATCCCCATTAGCTGACGCCAATGGCGACAGCTAGTTTTACTGGGGTCCGACATATAACGAAGAAGACATTACAGACAAAATACTATACAAATTTACATACATTTAAAAACATTAACATGTAGTGTGTGTGTGCGCGTCTATCGTTGGAGGGCATAGCAGGATTTCTTATAAGCGTCCGGAAAGGGCCTTCCCCAATCTGTTGCCACAAATTTGGAAGCACAGAATCGTCTAGAATGTCAATGTATGCTGTAGCGTTAAGATTTCCCTTCACTGGAACTAAGGGGCCTAGCCCGAACCATGGAAAAACAGCCCCAGACCATTATTCCTCCTCCACCAAACTTCACAGTTGGCATTATGCATTTGGGCAGGTAGCATTCTCCTGGCATCCACCAAACCCAGATTCGTCCGTCGGACTGCCAGATGGTGAAGCGTGATTCATCACTCCAAAGAATGCGTTTCCACTGCTCCAGAGTCCAATGGCGACGAGCTTAACACCACTCCAGCCGACACTTGGCATTGCGCATGGTGATCTTAGGCTTGTGTGCGGCTGCTCGGCCATGGAAACCCATTTCATTAAGCGCCCAAACAACAGTTCTTGTGCTGAAGTTCCTTCCAGAGGCAGTTTGGAACTTGGTAGTGATTGTTGCGACCAGGGACAGACGATTTTTACGCACTTCAGCATTCGGCGGTCTCGTTCTGTGAGCTTGTGTGGCCTACCACTTCGCGGCTGAGCCGTTGTTGCTTCTAGATGTTTCCACTTCACAATAACAGCACAGTTGACCGGGGCAGCTCTAACAGGGCAGAAATTTTATGAACTTGTTGGAAAGGTGGCATCCTATGACGGTGCCACGTTGAAAGTCACTGAGCTCTTCAGTACGGGCAATTCTACTGACAATGTTTGTCTATGGAGATTGCATGGCTGTGTGTTCAATTTTATACACCTGTCAGCAACGGGTGTGGCTGAAATAGCCGAATCCACTAATTTCACGGAGTGTCCACGTACTTTTGTATATATATAGTGTATATTTTTGGTCTTAATTGAAGGTTAGGGGTTAGGTTTAAAATCACATTTTAAGAAGATAATTTTAGAAATGGGCAGCCTTTATGACTTTGTGGCTGTGGTAACTAGTGACGACCAGTAGGTAGCCAGCACTGTGGTTAATTAACTGCATTGCCCCATAGCGGTCATACGCAGAACCATATGTAGATTGTGAATTCACCTCAATGGCAGTTTAAACGTTAAGAACATTTGTACATTTGTCACATCCCTAACCCACACACAGTATGATTTAAGAGGGGTGAGATTGGACATGAAGCATTGGGTTCAACACACACATCTCATATTCTCATTGCTGTGTTTGGCTAGGCTGTAACTGTGTAGAGAGATCGTTTCTCTTCTTCTGTGGTTTTCGGTGCTTCTGATGACTCAACACCATTTTTACATTTTAGTCATTTAGCAGATGCTCTTATCCAGAGCGACTTACATGAGCAATTAGGGTTAAGTGCCTTGCTCAAGGGCACATCGACAGATTTTTCACCTAGTCGGCTCGGGGATTAGAACCAGCAACCTTTTGGTTACTGGCACAACGCTCTTAACCACTAAGCTACCTGCCACTTAGAGGTTTCTCTGGGAATGGATCAGTCATCCAAACACAAACCAGACACACTCACAACGCAGTCCCACCAGCACGGTCACACAAGCACGGTCACAACACGGTCATAACACACTCAGACCGCGAAACAATGGTCAAACACAAGTCCGATACAGGACTCAGAAGAAGAAGTCGTATCAGATTTGCTACTAGACAGAATCATGTTTTTCAAACTAAAAGCCTGAAGAAAACCAAAGATGTGGTAGAACTGAAGCCAGGAACTTTGATCAAATCAAATTTCAAATGACTGGCAACTTCTGTCCCTGTATGCTAGTCTCTGTTGAAACTGCTCATTCAGTGGAGCTGTGTGTATGTTACCTGTTGATGTAGCTTAGGGCTAGGTAGGTGGGCTGTTGTTGCTCCTGTTTCTCCAGAACACGAGGATCTGTGTCTGAGAGAGAGAGCGAGCGAGAGAGATCAAGAGAAAGACAGAAAAGAGAGAAAGAAAGAAAAAGAGAGAGAAGTAGGGTAAATAGTAAAGTTAGTTACTGTAGAATAAATCTATATTGATATTTAGCGCCTTCAGAAAGTATTCACACCCTGACTTACACATTTTGTAGTGTTACAGACTGAATTCACAATTGATTAAATTGTGTTTTTTTCCTCACCCATCTACACACAATACCCAATAATGACAAATAACATTTTATTGAAAATGACAGACAGAAATATCTCATTTACATAAGTATTCACACCCCTGAGTCAATACTTTGTCGAAGCACCTTTGGCGGTGATTACAGCTTTGAGTCGTCTTGGGTATGTCTGTCTATCAGCTTTGCACATCTGGATTTGGGGATTTTCTGTGAAGTTAGATGGGGAGAGTCGGTGAACAGCAACCTTCAAGTCTTTCCACATATTTTCAATGGGATTCAAGTCTGGGCTTTGGCTGGGCCACTCAAGGACTTTCACATTCTTATTCTGAAGCCATTCCAGCATGAATGTATGCTTTGGGTCATTGTCCTGTTGGAATGTAAATCTTCGCCCCAGTCTAAGGTTGTTTGCACTCTGGAGCAGGTTCTCATCAAGGACTTGCCTGTATTTGGCTCTATTTATTGTTCCCCTCTATCCTTACCAGTCTCCCAGTCCCTGCCGCTGAAAAGCATTCCCATAGCATGATGCTGCCACCACCATGCTTCACGGTAGGGATAGTGTTATACGGATGATGAGCTGTGCCTGGTTTTCTCCAGACATTCAGGCCAAAGAGTTACAGTTTTGTCTCATCAGACCACAGAATCTTTTTTTGGGATAAGTATGATTTGTGGAGGAAATCAGTATGCAGTAAGGTGAGATGGGTGTGTGCACATATGTGCAAGTTCATGTTTGATTGATAATTGAAGATTCTCACACTAGTCTCTCTGTTCCAAAGGTGTGTGTGTGGTCATGTACAGCTAATAAAGTCTGTATTAGTAAAGAAAGCATCTATTCTGTCCATGGTAGCAGAGGGTATCTAATAATACAGTGCATGTCAGGGGAGGTTGATGGGATATACAGTCGTGGTCAAAAGTTTTGGTCTTCACAAAGTTCGCTGCTTCAGTGTGATAGTCTAATTGCAAAGCTGATAGACATACCCAAGACGACTCAAAGCTGTAATCACCGCCAAAGGTGCTTCTACAAAGTATTGACTCAGGGGTGTGAATACTTATGTAAATGAGATATTTCTGTCTTTCATTTTCAATAAAATGTTATTTGTCATTATTGGGTATTGTGTGTAGATGGGTGAGGAAAAAACACAATTTAAATCAGTATTATGAGATATTTGTCAGATGTTACTATGGTATACTGAAGTATAATTACAAGCATTCCATAAGTGTCAAAGGCTTTTATTGAGAATTACATTAAGTTTATGCAAAGAGTCAATATTTGCAGTGTTGACCCTTCTTTTTCAAAACCTCTGCAATCCGCCCTGGCATGCTGTCAATGAACTTCTGGGCCACATCCTGACTGATGGCAGCCCATTCTTGCATAATCAATGCTTGGAGTTTGTCCGAATTTGTGGGTTTTTGTTTGTCCACCCGCCTCTTGAGGATCGACCACAAGTTCTCAATGGGATTAAGGTCTGGGGAGTTTCCTGGCCATGGACCCAAAATGTCGATGTTTTGTTCCCCGAGCCACTTAGTTATCACTTTTGCCTTATGGCAAGGTGTTCCATCATGCTGGAAAAGGCATTGTTCGTCACCAAACTGTTCTTGGATGGTTGGGAGAAGTTGCTCTCGAAGAATGTGTTGCAGGTAACCATGGTTAACAGAGGAAGAACAATGATTTCAAGCACCACCCTCCTTTTAAAGCTTCCAGTCTGTTATTCTAACTCAGTCAGCATGACATAGTGATCTTCAGCCTTGTCCTCATCAACACTCTCACCTGTGTTAACAAGATAATCACTGACATGATGGCAGCTGGTCCTTTTGTGGCAGGGCTGAAATGCAGTTGAAATGTTTTTTGGGGATTAAGTTCATTTTCATGGCAAAGAGGGACTTTGCAATTAATTGCAATTCATCTGATCACTCTTCATGACATTCTGGAGTATATGCAAATTGCCATCATCAAAACTAAGGCAGCAGACTTTGTGAAAATTAGTATTTGTGTCATTCTCAAAACTTTTGACTGCGACTGTACTATAGATCACACACACAAACTTTTTCCAGCCCATTTGCCAACTCAGTAACATTGCAGCAGGGAGCTTCCACTGCCTCCGGCCACCAGCCCAAACTTCAAAAGCACAACTGCTAACTCAGCGTGTGTGTGTGAGAGAGAGGGAGTGTGTGTGAGAGAGAGGGAGTGTGTGTGAGAGAGAGTGAGTGTGTGTGAGAGAGAGGGAGTGTGTGTGCTGAGCCACAACTGCACACTGCCACCATGTGGTCAACAGGGTGACATTCCACTACATTGGAAAAAATTACAGTCATATGCAAATGGCTTGTTGTCAATGTGTACAGCCATTTTATTAGGCCTACCTTACATACATACAGTGGGGAGAACAAGTATTTGATACACTGCCGATTTTGCAGGTTTTCCTACTTATAAAGCATGTAGAGGTCTGTAATTTTTATCATAGGTACACTTCAACTGTGAGAGACGGAATCTAAAACAAAAATCCAGAAAATCACATTGTATGATTTTAAAGTAATTAATTTGCATTTTATCGCATTACATAAGTATTTGACACATCAGTTAAGCAGAACTTAATATTTGGTACAGAAACCTTTGTTTGCAATTACAGAGATCATACGTTTCCTGTAGGTCTTGACCAGGTTTGCACACACTGTAGCAGGGATTTTGGCCCACTCCTCCATACAGACCTTTTCCAGATCCTTCAGGTTTCGGGGCTGTCGCCGGGCAATACGGACTTTCAGCTCCCTCCAAAGATTTTCTATTGGGTTCAGGTCTGGAGACTGGCTAGGCCACTCTTAGGACCTTGAGATGCTTCTTACGGAGCCACTCCTTAGTTGCCCTGGCTGTGTGTTTCGGGTCGTTGTCATGCTGGAAGACCCAGCCACGACCCATCTTCAATGCTCTTGCTGAGGGAAGGAGGTTGTTGGCCAAGATCTCAAAATACATCCATCCTCCCCTCAATATGGTGCAGTCGTCCTGTCCCCTTTGCAGAAAAGCATCCCCAAAGAATGATGTTTCCACCTCCATGCTTCACAGTTGGGATGGTGTTCTTGGGGTTGTACTCCTCCTTCTTCTTCCTCCAAACACGGCGAGTGGAGTTTAGACCAAAAAGCTATATTTTTGTCTCATCAGACCACATGACCTTCTCCCATTCCTCCTCTGGATCATCCAGATGGTCATTGGCAAACTTCAGACGGGCCTGGACATGCGCTGGCTTGAGCAGGGGGACCTTGCGTGCGCTGCAGGATTTTAATCCATGACGGCGTAGTGTGTTACTAATAGTTTTCTTTGAGACTGTGGTCCCAGCTCTCTTCAGGTTATTGACCAGGTCCTGCCGTGTAGTTCTGGGCTGATCCCTCACCTTCCTCATGATCATTGATTCCCCACGAGGTGAGATCTTGCATGGAGCCCCAGACCGAGGGTGATTGACCGTCATCTTGAACTTCTTCCATTTTCTAATAATTGCGCCAACAGTTGTTGCCTTCTCACCAAGCTGCTTGCCTATTGTCCTGTAGCCCATCCCAGCCTTGTGCAGGTCTACAATTGTATCCCTGATGTCCTTACACAGCTCTCTGGTCTTGGCCATTGTGGAGAGGTTGGAGTCTGTTTGATTGAGTGTGTGGACAGGTGTCTTTTATACAGGTAACGAGTTCAAACAGGTGCAGTTAATACAGGTAATGAGTGGAGAACAGGAGGGCTTCTTAAAGAAAAAGTTGGTAGGTGATCAAATACTTATGTCATGCAATAAAATGCAAATTAATTACTTAAAAATCATACAATGTGATTTTTCTGGATTTTTGTTTTAGATTCAGTCTCTCACAGTTGAAGTGTACCTACAGTGGGGGAAAAAAGTATTTAGTCAGCCACCAATTGTGCAAGTTCTCCCACTTAAAAAGATGAGAGAGGCCTGTAATTTTCATCATAGGTACACGTCAACTATGACAGACAAAATGAGGAAAAAAAATCCAGAAAATCACATTGTAGGATTTTTAATGAATTTATTTGCAAAGTATGGTGGAAAATAAGTATTTGGTCAATAACAAAAGTTTCTCAATACTTTGTTATATACCCTTTGTTGGCAACGACACAGGTCAAACGTTTTCTGTAAGTCTTCACAAGGTTTTCAACACTGTTGCTGGTATTTTGGCCCATTCCTCCATGCAGATCTCCTCTAGAGCAGTGATGTTTTGGGGCTGTCGCTGGGCAACACGGACTTTCAACTCCCTCCAAAGATTTTCTATGGGTTTGAGATCTGGAGACTGGCTAGGCCACTCCAGGACCTTGAAATGCTTCTTACGAAGCTACTCCTTCGTTGCCCGGGCGGTGTGTTTGGGATCATTGTCATGCTGAAAGACCCAGCCACGTTTCATCTTCAATGCCCTTGCTGATGGAAGGAGGTTTTCACTCAAAATCTCACGATACATGGCCCCATTCATTCTTTCCTTTACATGGATCAGTCGTCCTGGTCCCTTTGCAGAAAAACAGCCCCAAAGCATGATGTTTCCACCCCCATGCTTCACAATAGGTATGGTGTTCTTTGGATGCAACTCAGCATTCTTTGTCCTCCAAACAAGACAAGTTGAGTTTTTACCAAAAAGTTATATTTTGGTTTCATCTGACCATATGACATTCTCCCAATCCTCTTCTGGATCATCCAAATGCACTCTAGCAAACTTCAGACGGGCCTGGACATGTACTGGCTTAAGCAGGGGGACACGTCTGGCACTGCAGGATTTGAGTCCCTGGCGGCGTAGTGTGTTACTGATGGTAGGCTTTGTTACTTTGGTCCCAGCTCTCTGCAGGTCATTCACTAGTTCCCCCCGTGTGGTTCTGGGATTTTTGCTCACCGTTCTTGTGATCATTTTGACCCCACGGGGTGAGATCTTGCGTGGAGCCCCAGATCGAGGGAGATTATCAGTGGTCTTGTATGTCTTCCATTTCCTAACAATTGCTCCCACAGTTGATTTCTTCAAACCAAGCTGCTTACCTATTGCAGATTCAGTCTTCCCAGCCTGGTGCAGGTCTACAATTTTGTTTCTGGTGTCCTTTGACAGCTCTTTGGTCTTCGCCATAGTGGAGTTTGGAGTGTGACTGTTTGAGGTTGTGGACAGGTGTCTTTTATACTGATAACAAGTTCAAACAGGTGCCATTAATACAGGTAACGAGTGGAGGACGGAGGAGCCTCTTAAAGAAGAAGTTACAGGTCTGTGAGAGCCAGAAATCTTGCTTGTTTGTAGGTGACCAAATACTTATTTTCCACCATAATTTGCAAATAAATTCAATAAAAATCCTACAATGTGATTTTCTGGAGAAAAAAATCTCAATTTGTCTGTCATAGTTGACGTGTACATATGATGAAAATTACAGGCCTCTCTCATCTTTTTATGTGGGAGAACTTGCACAATTGGTGGCTGACTAAATACTTTTTTTCCCCCCACTGTATGATAAAAATTACAGACCTCTACATGCTTTGTAAGTAGGAAAACCTGCAAAATCGGCAGTGTATCAAATACTTGTTCTCCCCACTGTACATACAGTGAGGGAAAAAACTTATTTGATCCCCTGCTGATTTTGTATGTTTGCCCACTGACAAAGACATGATCAGTCTATAATTTTAATGGTAGGTTTATTTGAACAGTGAGAGACAGAATAACAACAAAAAAATCCAGAAAAACGCTTGTCAAAAATGTTATAAATTGATTTGCATTTTAATGAGGGAAATACGTTTTTGACCCCTCTGCAAAACATGATTTAGTACTTGGTGGCAAAACCCTTGTTGGCAATCACAGAGGTCAGACGTTTCTTGTAGTTGGCCACCAGGTTTGCACACATCTCAGGAGGGATTTTGTTCCATTCCTCTTTGCAGATCTTCTCCATGTCATTAAGGCTGAGGCTGACATTTGGCAACTCGAACCTTCAGCTCCCTCCACAGATTTCCTATGGGATTAAGGTCTGGAGACTGGCTAGGCCACTCCAGGACCTTAATGTGCTTCTTCTTGAGCCACTCCTTTGTTGCCTTGGCCGTGTGTTTTGGGTCATTGTCATGCTGGAATACCCATCCACGACCCATTTTCAATGCCCTGGCTGAGGGAAGGAGGTTCTCACCCAAGATTTGATGGTACATGGCCTCGTCCATCGTCCCTTTGATGCGGTGAAGTTGTCCTGTCCCCTTAGCAGAAAAACACCCCAAAGCATAATGTTTCCACCTCCATGTTTGACGGTGGGGATGGTGTTCTTGGGGTCATAGGCAGCATTCCTCCTCCTCCAAACACGGCGAGTTGAGTTGATGCCAAAGAGCTCGATTTTGGTCTCATCTGACCACAACACTTTCACCCAGTTCTCCTCTTAATCAATCATTCAGATGTTCATTGGCAAACTTCAGACGGCCCTGTATATGTGCTTTCTTGAGCAGGGGGACTTGCGGGCACTGCAGGATTTCAGTCCTTCACGGCGTAGTGTGTTACCAATTGTTGTCTTGGTGACTATGGTCCCAGCTGCCTTGAGATCATTGACAAGATCCTCCTGTGTAGTTCTGGGCTGATTCCTCACCGTTCTCATGATCATTGCAACTCCACGAGGTGAGATCTTGAATGGAGCCCCAGGCCGAGGGAGATTAACAGTTATTTTGTGTTTCTTCCATTTGCGAATAATCGCACCAGCTGTTGTCACCTTCTCACCAAGCTGCTTGGCGATGGTCTTGTAGCCCATTCCAGCCGTGTGTAAGTCTACATTCTTGTCCCTGACATCTTTGGAGAGCTCTTTGGTCTTGGCCATGGTGGAGAGTTTGGAATCTGATTGATTGATTGCTTCTGTGGACAGGTGTCTTTTATACAGGTAACAAGCTGAGATTAGGAGCACTCCCTTTAAGAGTGTGCTCCTAATCTCAGCTCGTTACCTGTATAAAAGACACCTGGGAGCCAGAAATCTTTCTGATTGAGAGGGGGTCAAATACTTATTTCCCTCATTAAAATGCAAATCGATTTATAACATTTTTGACAAGCGTTTTTCTGGATTTTTTTGTTGTTATTCTGTCTCTCACTGTTCAAATAAACCTACCATTAAAATTATAGACTGATCATTTCTTTGTCAGTGGGCAAACGTACAAAATCAGCAGGGGATCAAATACTTTTTTCCCTCACTGTACATACATACACAACTCAAAAACGCAATTAGCTAAGCAAAATGGCGATCCTACAAATTGCGGGGCTGTCGCTGCAAACGTCTGCATAATTTTGCTACACAACTATGCAGTGTAGTGCACTGTGCTCGACAGACTTTACATGTATCTGATCTGATGTGCACTGATCAGGAGTCAAACATACTGTCCTTACGTGCATATACTATGACATATGTTTAGCTTTTAGAATGTATTGTGTTTCTGAGTATCAGTCTAGATGTGTCTCCATACATGTGTATGTTATTGTGTGTGTGTGTGAGAGAAAAAAAAGTATTTTTAATGTTTTGTTGATTATAAGAATGCTTTTGATTCCATATGGAATGATAGATTATATTACAAAACCCTCAAGCGGCGTTGGGGGTAAAGTATAAAACATCATAATTCAATTTACAACACATGTAGTATTAAACTTTACAATAAAATAACATAGTTTTTTGCACAAGGGCGGGGGGTGAGACAAGAGTGCAGTTTAAGTCCAACCCTGTTCAAAGTTTACATCACGAACTAGCAGTGCTTTTGGACACACCCTCAAAGATGAGGTCAGATTCCTGCTGTACGCAGATGACCTTGTCCTACTGTCACCAACAGAGTAAGGTCTACAGGAACAACTTAACATTCTTTGGGAATACATCATCAACTGGGCAATCAACATTAACTTTCAAAAAACCAAAGTCGTGATTTTCTATAAAAAGGCCAGGAATCAAAGCAGTAGACACTCCTTCAAATGAGGAAATACCATGGTTTAACATGCCCAGTGGTACTACTACCTGGGAATAAAAATCAGTGCCTCTGGTGGATTTGGTCTGGCAGTGAATGCACTAAAAGAAAAAACCTGCAAAGCATTTTACTCCATAAAAAGAAAGATCTCAAAAATAAAATATTCCTATCCAAATCTGGTGCAAAATATTCAAGTGTAATTTTACCAATTGCACTTTATGGAAGTGAGGTTTTGGGTCCAACCTGGAATTATGATTATAAGCATTGGGAGAAAAATCCAATAGAAAATCTACATACAGAATTCTGCAGAATGATCCTAAATATCCAAAAGAAAGTACTAAATAATGCATGCAGAGCGGAACTCTGAAGATTCCCTTTAATTGTTAATATAAAGAAAAGGACACTTACATTTTGGCACCATTTTAAATTAAGCCCCAAAAGATCATTACAATTCAAAGCACTGGAAACCCAAGAGCTGAAACCTCCAAATAGTCCCATATGTCAGCTGTTGAAAACACTAAACAACCCTATTATCGAAACACACAGGGAAATCAATCAGATTGTTACAGAAATTAAAACCACCTATTTCACAAATTGGGAAAATTAAACAAAAATACATAATAAACCAAATGTCTATTTGTCCCACAAAAGATAATAAAAATTGGCAGAATATCTCTACTCTGTCAGAGATACAAATCAGAGACAGGTCCTGACCAAATACAGGCACAGCGACCACCGATTGGCTATAGAAAAAGACATAGCTACCCAAAGAGGAGTGTTTGACAGGGGAGGTAGAGATACACATTTCCTCTACTGTGAGAAATACTCCCAAATAAAATAAGAAAATATCTCAATCAATTCCCAACTTCTGTGCATTTACTAATGACATAAATAATTATTCTGGGTGAGGGAGAAACCACACATATTACTGCTAGATATGTAAATGATTGCCATAGCCTGAGGGACATTCCATAAACATTAAACCCTGAATTATTTCAATTGTATTTAACTTACAAGTAATACAGTGCCTTCTGAAAGTATTCACACCCCTTGACTTTTTCCACATGTTGTTGTGTTACAGCCTTACTTCAAAATGGATTACAATTAGATTGTGTCACTGATCTACACACAATACCCCATAATGTCAAAATGGAATGTTTTTAGAAATGTTTACAAATTAATAAAAACTGAACAGCTTGATAAGTATTCAACAATTTTGTTATGGCAAGCCTAAATACGTTCAGGAGTACAAATGTGTAAATCACATAAGTTGCATGGACTCACAATAATAGTGTTTAACATGATTTTTAAATGACTACCCCATCTCTGCACCCCACACATACAATTATCTGTAAGGTCCCTAAGTCAAGCTGTGAATTTCAAGCACAGATTCAACCACAAAAACCAGGGGAGATTTTCCTATGGTTTGCAAAGAAGGGAACCCATTGGTAGATGGGTAAAAAAAACAAAGCTGACATTGACTATCCCTTCGAGCATGGTGCAGTTATGAATTTTACACTTTGGATGGTGTATCAATACACCCAGTCACTACAAAGATACTGGCGCCCTTACTAAATAATTTGCCGGAGAGGAAGGAAACCGCTCAGGGATTTCACCATGAGGCCAATGGTGATTTTAAAACAGTTGCAGAGTTTAATGGCTGTGATAAGAGCTAACGGAGGATGGATCAACAACATTGTAGTTATTCCACAATACTAGCATAAATGACAGAGTGAAAAGAAGGATATTCCAAAACATGCATCCTGTTTGCTATAAGGCACTAAAGTAATACTGCAAAAAGATGTGATATATTTGGGCCAAAGCATAATATTTCAGGCAAATCCAACACAGCACTTCACTGAGTACCACTCTTCATATTTTCAAGAATGGTGGTGGCTGCTTCATGTTATGGGTATGCTCGTCATCGGCAAGGACTAGGGAGGATTTTAGGATAAAAAGAAACAGGAGAAAAAGAGAGAGCGAGAGAGAACTGAATGTGTGTATGTAATTATGGTTGTGTGTATAATGGTTCCCAGATGTTTTACATCCAAAGCCATTACAGACCAGAGCTAGATTATCTCTGTGCCATATTTAACAGTCTCCCTGTGTGCGTGCGTGCGTTTGGTCTTGGCCTTACCAGCAGTTTGGCTTCAGACTTTCACACCTCATAATTAAGAATGAATGCATTCTATCTCGCGTTCCCTCTCTCTCCCTCACACACACGTCTGAGGTGGTCCACTGAGGTGGTCTTAAGCAGGTTTTTACTGCCGTACTTTAATCATTCTACCTGTTGCTGAGATCCAGAAACCAGAACACTTAACTTAGCCTACATACACTCTCAGAGAGAGAGGACTGAAGGTGTGTGTATGAGAGAGAGAGAGAGAGAGCGAGAGAGGGAAGCTGGTGACTTTAAAAAAAATGCCTTTCTACTCCAAAATGAATGAAAATAAATTATGATAACACCATTTAAAATATTATTTTCACCTCCAGAAATGAGCCCAATAACATATTGGTTAAATGATTTGTTAAAATTATACTGTATAGCCTATGCATGGTCAATATTATCAGGTATGCTATTAGCAATAAGCAATATCACCTGTAGCCCAACTGGTGATATTGCCCCCCCCCCCCCACTTTCCCTGGTTGCCACTACTCTTGCTCAACTAAAAATGTCATCAATCTCATCACAATTTTTTACATCACTTTTAAATATTATTTTGGCATTTTACTCCAAGTTACTAATTACCTACAATTGACCCGTGTTAAATTTAGCTCCACTCTCCCATTTGCACTCACAGTGTATTGCGGAGCGGTAATGTGCTTAACCGCTTAACCATGCCGCTGCTAAAAAGTCTGGGTTGAAAATGTGCAGTTCCCGCATATTTAGGAGTTGAGAAAAGTAGTAATGGAAAGCTTGGATCCCCCCTTTTTAACAAAGGCCATTAAAACTGCTGCTTTCCCCACGATTGCAATAATTATTGTGCATTGACTGCTTGTCAGAATGCATGTTTTCCTCCCTATGGCACTTGTAACTTTAATGCGCCTCGAGAGGAATATTTATCTCGCATAGAACACCAACTAGCTCTCACAGTCTCACGTCAGAATTAGACGTTCATCCATGTTTCTCAAACATCAAATTCCAAAGTGTTTAAGGTTAAGTTAGGCATTAACTCCGAATTTTTAAGGTTAGGGGTAAGTTTAGGCATTAACTCCGACATCTTAAGGTTAGGCATTAACTCTGGATGGTTAAGGTAAGGGTTAAGGTTTGAGTTCGGCTTAAAACAAATCTGAAAAACAACTTTATATCGCTGGATTCGAACTTGCGACCTTTGGAATCAGAGGCAGAAACCTACTTGAAGGTAACAGTGCTCACTGTTGCCCCTAATGGCTGGTTTCCACATCATCTCCCGATGTCCTCAGACATGGATGGACGTCGAATACTGACTTGTATCACAGGTGACCAGGCTGTAGAACACACAACAACAAGCCGACTAGGTAAATAGATCAACTATTCAAATATGAGTAGTCAGATTTTTCTATTCATTACTTGTTTTGGTTGCAGAGGACAAGTAAATGTGGACTGTTCTTGCATCTTCAAAGACCGCCTCGACAGAAATATTTTTTCATGTTACATATTTTTTGGCCGTGGTTCAGAGCCACAGATAAATGACTGCAGAGGAAACACTGAACTTCCCAATGCCAAACACATGCTAACGACATACTGCAGTATGTTTCAGTATGGTTAGCATGTACAGTGGGGCAAAAAAGTATTTAGTCAGCCCCCAATTGTGCATGTTCTCCAACTTAAAAAGATGAGAGAGGCCTGTAATTTTCATCATAGGTACACGTCAACTATGACAGACAAATTGAGGAAAAAAAATCCAGAAAATCCCATTGTAGGATTTTTAATGAATTTATTTGCAAATTATGGTGGAAAATAAGTATTTGGTCACCTACAAACAAGCAAGATTTCTGGCTCTCACAGACCTGTAACTTCTTCTTTAAGAGGCTCCTCTGTCCTCCACTCGTTACCTGTATTAATGGCACCTGTTTGAACTTGTTATCAGTATAAAAGACACCTGTCCACAACCTCAAACAGTCACACTCCAAACTTCACAATGGCCAAGACCAAAGAGCTGTCAAAGGACACCAAAAACAAAATTGTAGACCTGCACCAGGCTGGGAAGACTGAATCTGCAACAGGTAAGCAGCTTGGTTTGAAGAAATCAACTGTGGGAGCAATTATTAGGAAATGGAAGACATACAAGACCACTGATAATCTCCCTCGATCTGGGGCTCCATGCAAGATCTCACCCCGTGGGGTCAAAATGATCACAAGAACGGTGAGCAAAAATCCCAGAACCACACGGGGGGACCTAGTGAATGACCTGCTGAGAGCTGGGACCAAAGTAACAAAGCCAACCATCAGTAACACACTACGCCGTCAGGGACTCAAATCCTGCAGTGCGAGACGTGTCCCCCTGCTTAAGCCAGTACATGTCCAGGCCCGTCTGAAGTGCATTTGGATGATCCAGAAGAGGATTGGGAGAATGTCATATGGTCAGATGAAACCAAAATATAACTTTTTTGGTAAAAACTCAACTCGTCATGTTTGGAGGACAAAGAATGCTGAGTTGCATCCAAAGAACACCATACCTACTGTGAAGCATGGGGTTGGAAACATCATGCTTTGGGGCTGTTTTTCTGCAAAGGGACCAGGACGACTGATCCGTGTAAAGGAAAGAATGAATGGGGCCATGTATCGTGAGATTTTGGCTTCACACAAGGGCATTGAAGATGAAACGCGTCTTTCAGCATCCCAAACACACCGCCCGGGCAACGAAGGAGTGGCTTCGTAAGAAGCATTTCAAGGTCCTGGAGTGGCCTAGCCAGTCTCCAGATCTCAACCCCATAGAAAATATTTGGAGGGGAGTTGAAAGTCTGTGTTGCCCAGCGACAGCCCCAAAACATCACTGCTCTAGAGGAGATCTGCATGGAGGAATGGGCCAAAATACCAGCAACAGTGTGTGAAAACCTTGTGAAGACTTACAGAAAACGTTTGACCTGTGTCATTGCCAACAAAGGGTATATAACAAAGTATTGAGAAACTTTTGTTATTGACCAAATACTTATTTTCCACCATCATATGCCAATAAATTCATTAAAAATCCTACAATGTGATTTTCTGGATTTTTTTTTCTATTTTTGTCTGTCATAGTTGACGTGTACCTATGATGAAAATTACAGGCCTCTCTCATCTTTTTAAGTGGGAGAACTTGCACAATTGGTGGCTGACTAAATACTTTTTTTCCCCACTGTAGCTAGCATACAACAGACACTTAACCCCAATTGCTCCTGTAAGTTGCTCTGGATAAGAGTGTCTGCTAAATGGCTAAAATGTAAATGTTTCAGTATGGTTAGCATGTAGCTAGCATACGTATATGTTTGGGTATAATGTGTATATTTATGTTGTATATACAGGGCACATTCGTAAAAGAGACTTAGGTCTCAATATGTTTTTCCTGTTAAAATAAAGGTTAAAAAAATAAAATAAAAAATAATACAACAGTATGTCAAGCAGAGATGGAAGAGGAAGCGAGACACCCCACTCACTGTTTTTTTCTGGTTTAATTAAAGTCAATGACCTAAGTAGAACATACCCAGCTGCTATTGAATTGGTGTCTATGGGAGACACACCCAGTTAAGTAGACCAGAATTGACCTTTTTTTCCCAATGGTAAATGGCCTAAATTAACTCTCTTCATTTGTTTGCCATCTTTGTGTCAAGCTCCCCAATGCTAACCACATGCTAACAATATACTGCAGATTTGATTTGATTTGAGTATGTTTAATAATGGTTAGCATGTAGCTAGCATACAACAATGCTAACCAATAGCTTCCATTCCTCTGAATGGGGGAAGGGGAGGATTATGTAAACCAGGTGCTGAGAGGGAGAGCAATAAATGTTCCCCAACTTTATGGCTTCCGTTCACCTAGCAGGACAGGAAGCAAGTACACTCCTGATACCACCACCGTAACAAGAAGGGGCACCCACATAGGGCAAATGCGCACACACACACACACAGGTCTGTTAGTTCTATCATAACTAATATTTTGTGTCATAGCAGTCACTGGTCTAGTTCTGTCCTAAAGACAGTGTGTGTGAGCGTGTGTGTTTGTGTGTGTGTGTGTGTGTGTGTGTGAGCGTGTGTGTTTGTGTGTGTGTGTATCCGACTGTCTATAAGAGTGTAAGTTGGGGGCACAAGGGAGTCATAAATATACTCCAAATTAGCGTTCCTGTCATTAAATCAGCTACACATCAAACAGAACTCTACTCATTTCAACACAACCTCGCTTTTCTGACCAACACTACTGCCTCCTACTGGTCAAAGATAAGGCCACACCAGTGTGACACCAGTGTGTGTGTGTGTGTGTGTGTGTGTGGCTCTCGCTCTCTAGCGGGTGTGTCAAAGCAGGCCAAGAATGCGGGTCTTGTTTTCCAGACTGCTAATTAAGCCACAGAGAGTGTTTTAATGTGTTTCTGAAGCAGCAGGCCACCGGATGGAGAGAGAGAGGGAAGAGAGAGAAAAGGAGGAGAGTGGGGAAAGAGTGGGAGGGGAGAGGGGGGTACATCCCTATATAATTACACTTCCCAGTGCATAGTGAGGCGCTCCGGCACTGCGACTTCCGAGGGTGTGAGTGAGTGTGAGTGTGTGTGTGTGTACATGTATTGGGGTGGTGTATTTTCCATTCTGGGACACACTAATTGCCTCTTTACGCCCAAACAGGTCATTTGGAGCATACACACACACACACACACACACACACACACACACACACACACACACACACACACACACACACACACACACACACACACACACACACACACTACGTTATTCTACCCTCGTGAGGACCTAAAATAAATGTCCATTCAAAATCCTATTTTCCCTAACCCTAAACCTTAACCCTTACCATAACCCTAACCCAAACCATTTACCCTAATTCTAACCCTAACCCTAACCCCTAAGTTTAAAATAGCCTTTGTCCTCAGAATTTTCCATGTTTTACTATCCTTGTGGGGAATTTGGGGGATTTCAGGTCCCCACAATGATAGAAAAACCAACCCACACACACTCCTTCCGTGTCTTGTCCCACCTCAGCATTGAGGGCAGAGAGGTATCAACAACAAACACAAACATGGACCCTGTTCAAATACTTATACAGTGCACCCTTCCTTTCTCCCTCCCTCCTTACCTCACTTCTTGTCCTGGATTAAATCACTGATCTGACACTGACTGGGTTGACATGACTAAGTTGACATGACTGGCTTATTAGTGAGCTATGCTGTAGTGGAGTCAAGGCTTTCACATCCTACACACAGAACGTAATCACACAAGACCACATAGGCATACTTCAAAAATGTAGTTAAGAAAAAAAACACAACACAGGAAATGAAGCCTCTTTCAACTACAGAGAAACACTCCAAAGTTGTGAACAGGAACAGCAAATGGTGCAGTAGTCAGTAAGTGCTCAACAGAACAGTGAAAAAACACAGTGCTATACTGACACCTTCTGGTCACAGATGGATATGCAGGGCCTATACCATCATTCCATTATATTAGCAGGCTCTCATACACACAACAAGCTTTAGTTTATAATAATAATAATAATATGCCATTTAGCAGACGCTTTTATCCAAAGCGACTTACAGTCATGCGTGCATACATTTTTTTTGTGTATGGGTGGTCCCGGGGATCGAACCCACTACCTTGGCGTTACAAGCGCCGTGCTCTACCAGCTGAGCTACAGAGGACCACAGTTTACAATATACAGCAGTAACTGAGACAAGTTGTACTGGCAATATTTACCAATTTGGGAAGTACTATTGATGAATGGTGTCTCTGCTTCTCTCTCTCTATTCCCCTCTCCCTCATACTCTTCCACTCCTCTTTCTTCCCCTCTCAGTTCAACTCAATTCAAAGGGCTTTATTGGCATGGGAAACGTATGTTTACATTGCCAAAGCAAGTGAAATAGATCATAAACAAACATTTAATAAACAATCAAAAATAAAGATTACACTCACAAAAGTTCCAAAGGAATAGAGACATTTCAAATGTCATAGTATGGCAATATACAGTGTTGTAACAAGGTAGGACTGGTAGGACAGGGGAAGGGGTGGTTTCAGGTTAGAGGCAGGTATTTACTTGTTCAGGTAAAGACAACAGAACACTGTCAGTCTGGCACACAGCTAGCCAAGGATGACATCACTACATTCCTCTTCTCTGACTTCACTCATATATACACACACAGAGGGACAGACAGAGAGACCTATCTAACTTAGAGACACGATCATACATGTAGCCTACATACAGGACAAACCTCTGCCTCAGAAACACTCACCAACACATGCAGGTACACACAGAGTCCTGGAGGGCCACTGAACGTCTGCAGAAGATCATTTCTCCTATACACTTCATGTCTATGGTGGGATGGCACTTTGAAATCAAGTCTACTTTGAGGATGTACCGTTAATATTGATGATGGAGTTCCATTTCAAAATATTGCAACACAACCTTGCATGATGCCGCTAAATAACCCCTATCAATAGTACTGGAGTTACAGTGGATTATGAACAGCATACTATTCCATTCTCTGACTCTAGAGGGCAGCGCTGTATCTCTAAATATGCAGTTCACGCTTCCTGCAGCTGAACGTGTCTGAGTCCAAGGGAGAATCTCAATTGGTTTTCTCGCCTCTTTTTGAAAAAGGTCAAAGGTAATCGAGGAACAGCGGCGAGAAGAGGAAACATGGAAACGAATGCACTTGTATGAAATGAGATTCTCCTCCACTCTCGCATCATCAGGCGGGACTCGAAAGAGTAAGTGACGAAACAAGAGGCAGACGAGCCGGAACCCTGATGAGACTACGTTGGCGAGCAAATAAACCTCCTCTACCCTCCGGTCTATCAGCCAAAGTAGTCACTACAGAACAAACTGGACGAGCTCCGTTCCATACTATGCTATCAACGGGACCTGAAGAACTGTAATATTCTATGTTCCTTGGAGTCGTGGCTGAAAAAGGACATGGATAAGTATGTGGACAACCCTTCAAATGAGTGGATTCGGCTATTTCAGCCACACCCGTTGCTGACAGGTGTATAAAAACTGAGCACACCGCCATGCAATCTCCATAGTGAAACATTGGCAGTAGAATGGCCCGTACTGAAGAGCTCATGGACTTTCAACGTGGCACCGTCATAGGATGCCACATTTCCAACAAGTCAGTTCGTCAAATTTCTACCCTGCTGGATCTGCCCCGGTCAACTGTAAGTGCTGTTATTGTGAAGTGGAAATGTCTAGGAGCAACAATGCGCGAAGTGGTAGGCCACACAAGTTCACAGAACGGGACCGCCGAGTGCTGAAGCACGTAAAAATTGTCTGTCCTCGGTTGCAACACTCACTACCGTGTTCCAAACTGCCTCTGGAAGCAATGTCAGCACAAGAACTGTTCGTAGGGAGCGTCATGAAATGGGTTTCCATGGCCGAGCAGCCTAAGATCTCTATGCGCAATGCAATGCATCGGCTGGAGTGGTGAAAAGCTTGCCACCATTGGACTCTGGAGCAGTGGAAACGCATTCTCTGGAGTGATGAATCACGCTTCAACATCTGGCAGTCCGACGGACAAATATGGGTTTGGTGGAAGCCAGCAGAACGCTACCTGCCCGAATGCATAGTGCCAACTGTAAAGTTTGGTGGCGGAGGAATAATGGTCTGGGGCTGTTTTTCATGGTTCGGGCTAGGCCCCTTAGTTCCAGTGAAGGGAAATCTTAACACTACAGCATACAATGACATTCACGACCCCTCAAACTAAACTCTGGAGCTCGAAGCCAGTTCCACTGCATTTTTTCATTGTTCCCTTCTAATCAGGGACTGATTTAGACCTGGGACACCAGGTATGTGCAATTAATTATTAGGTAGAACAGAACACCAGCAGGCTCTGGACCTCGTAGGGTAAGAGTTTAGTATTTTGTATTTTATTAGGATCCCCATTAGCTGTTGCAAAAGCAGCAGCTACTCTTCCTTGGGGTCCTCTGTTCTAGACGATTCTGTGCTTCCAACTTTGTGGCAACAGTTTGGGGAAGGCCCTTTCCTGTTTCAGCATGACAATGCCCCCATGCACAAAGCAAGGTCCATACAGAAATGGTTTGTCGAGATCGGTGTGGAAGAACTTGACTGGCCTGCACAGAGCCCTGACTTCAACCCCATGGAACACCTTAGGGATGAATTGGAACGCCGACCGCGAGCCAGGCCTAATCGCCCAACATCAGTACCCAACCTCACTAATGCTCTTGTGGCTGAATGGAAGCAAGTCCCCGCAGCAATGTTCCAACATCTAGTGGAAAGCCTTCCCAGAAGAATGGAGGCTGTTATAGCAGCAAAGGGGATGAACTCCATATTAATGCCCATGATTTTGGAATGAGATGTTCGACGACCAGGTGTCCACATACTGTTGGCAATGTGGTATATATACACATCTCGCTGGTTTTTCATATGCATCGTCAAGAACGGATGGCAGCCTCAGGCAAGATGAAGGGGGGAGGGGTGTGTATCTTTGTTAACAACAGCTGGTGTGCAATCTTTAATGTTAAGGAAGCCTCAGGTTTTTACTCGCCTGAGTTAGAATACCTCATGATAAGCTGCAGGCCATACTATTTACCAAGAATATATTTTTCGTAACTGTCTATTTAACACCACAAACCGATGCTGTCACTAAGACCAACAAGCTTTATAGGGCCATAAGTAAACAGGAACATGGTGGCGCTTCTTGTGGTCTGTGATTTTAATGCAGGGAAACTGAAATCCGTTTTACCTCATTTTTACCAGCATGTCACCTGTGCAACTAGAGGCAACAAAACTCTAGATCACCTTTACTCCACACACAAACGCTTACAAGGCTCTCCCTCGCCCTCCCTTTGGCAAATCAACCATAACTCTATCCTAGAGCTGCTGCTTTCAAGGAGTGGGACACTAATCCGGGCACTTATAAAAAAATCCCATTACGACCTCTGACGAGCCATCAAACAGGCTAAGCTTCAATACGAGGGCCTAAAATGATCATCCGCAACCTGCCAAACGTGGGTACATTTTGGCATTGGTGGGTAAGAATATGTAATTCACCAGCCACGTTGGCACGTGGTCACACTTCTGGCTCTACAGTGTGAGCATTTAATAAAAATAGTAAAGTATGGGCACAAGTGTGAGTTGTGATTTATAGCTAAATAAATGCTGCAATATCTGTTTTCAAAGTATTTCTGCCGTTTTGTTTCATATCTGGTAATGCACAAAGAAATCTGAATCCTAACGTTATAGCTATCCCACCTCGCGCAGCAACACTGCCTGTGTGGGGGGCGACGGGACCGCAGTGGAGAAGGTAGAAAGCTTCAAGTTCCTTGGCATACACATCACCGACAAACTGAAATGGTCCACCCACGCGGACAGTGTGGTGAAGAAGGCACAACAGAGCCTCTTCACCACTCTGTAGCTCAATTGGTAGAGCATGGCGCTTGTAACGCCAGGGTAGTGGGTTCGATCCCCGGGACCACCCATACGTAAAAATGTATGCACACATAAGTCATAAAAGCGTCTTTGGATAAAAGCGTCTGCTAAATGGCATATTATTATTATTATTATTATTTCAACCTCAGGAGGCTGAAGAAATTCGGCTTGGCACCCAAAACCCTCACAAACCTTTACAGATGCACAATTGAGAGAAAATCCTGTCGGGCTGTATCACCGCCTGGTACGGCAACTGCACCACCCGCAACCGCAGGGCTCTCCAGAGGGTGGTGCGGTCTGCCGAACGCATTACCGGGGGCAAACTACCCGCCCTCCAAGACACATACAGCACCCAATGTCACAGGAAGGCCAAAAAGATCATTAAGGACATCAACCACCCGAGCCACTGCCTGTTCACCCCGCTATCATCCAGAAGGCAAGGTCAGTACAGGTGCATCAAAGCTGGGACCGAGAGAATGAAAAACAGCTTCTATCTCAAGGTCATCAGACTGTTAAATAGCCATCACTAGCACATTAGAGGCTGCTGCTGCCTATTGAAATCACTGGCCACTTTAAGAAATGGAACACTAGCCACTTTAATAATGTTTACATACCTTGCACTACTCATCTCATGTGTATATACTGCATTCTATTCTATAATATTCTACTGTATCCTAGTCCATGCCGCTCGGTCATTGCTTGTCCATATATGTATATTTTCTTAAATTCCATTCCTTACTAGTTTTGTGTGTATTGGGTATATGTTGTGAAATTGTTAGATATTACTTGTTAGATATTACTGCACTGTCGGAGCTAGAAGCACAAGCATTTCGCTACACCCGCTATAACATCTGCTAAACACGTGTATGTGACAAATAAAATTTCATTTGATTTTGATTTGAGATGTGAGCACTGTCAGTGCTGAAAGATTAATTTGTAGAAGCAATGGGCACAGACATAAAAGTTGGTATAATTTACTCCAATGTCTACTAAAGGGAGATTTTGTCCTCGTATTTCTTGTCTATGTAAATTGTTTTGTTCACAAGCTAGGTTGCTTTTCAATGTTTGAGTTTTCTCCCACTGCTAGCAAAAAGAGACATTGTTGGCCTCTACTAGTGACATTATCACAAGCACACGTGATGACTCCAGTGTCCCTGTTACCAAGTTAACCTTAAAGGGGCAGCTAAACATTGTCTGATATTTTTGTTAAAATACAGAATATTAAATTAAATCGAGCAATAGACCACATTGCTGGTAGAAAAATCGGAGTAGCTGGTTATATTTTTAATCCACCTGCCACAGTGGCTGGTATACAAAAAAGTTAGTTTTAGGCCCTGTTCAATATAGGACTAAGACCGAATCCTACTACGCCGGCTCTTGACGCTCGTCGGATATGGCAGGGCTTGCAAACTATCACGGATTACAAAAAGAAACCCAGCCGCGAGCTGCCCAGTGACGCAAGCCTACCAGATGAGCTAAATGACTTCTATGCTCACTTCGAGGCAAACAACACTGAACCATGCATGAGAGCACCAGCTGACCCAGTCTGTAATACCTACATGTTTCAAGCAGACCACCATAGTCCCTGTGGCCAAGAACGCCAAGGAAACTTGTCTAAATGACTATCGCCCTGTAGCACTCAAATCTGTAGCCATGAAATGCTTTGAAAACACCATCATCCCAGCACTCTGGATCCATTCCAATTCGCATACCACCCCAACAGATCCACAGATGACGCAATCTCTATTGCACTCCACACTGCCCTCTCCCACCTGGACAAGAGGAACATCTGTGAGAATTAGGGGTGTGAACGTTTAAACGTAAAAAAATACATTTGGGATCCTTAACATTAACCAAAAAACTGTTTGTTCTTTTCCACAAAATTAAAATCCCAGTACAAAACTACCACTAAAAAAGGTCCCAATCATCATCATAAAGGGAAAACTAAAATTAAACAAATACCAAACGGAACAATGCTGTAATGTTAGTAGGAGGAGAATTATTTTATTTTTTTGATAATTTATTAACCGGAGCTGTAATGCACAAGGGAGCACAAGAGGCTCTAAGCAGAGCTAAAATGTGAGTGACAAGGGAAGCAGGGAGGGGACAAGAGATAGCAACCAAGTCAACTCGCGCTGGTAGACTAACTTATTGCTAGTGATTTACCATATCATCTGATTAAATAGTATCTGTTTGGACTGCATCAAACCCAGAGATACTAGTTAAGCTAGCTAGCTAGCCAGCTAGGCTAATTGAGACTAGTTACATAACATGCATTATGCGCGTTGTCCCCTTCCAAATCCTACAGTAAATAACAACAACTCCATTCCGATTATTAAGTAGCAGCCTATCTTTTGGCTCTTGGTGTTGTAGCCTGTCCTTGTCATTTAACCTTTAGTTCAGTCATTGTAATTCCATCTTCCATTGATTAGCCTAGATATCTCCTAACAGCTAGCCACTCGGAGACTCTAGCTCTATTACTGTAGCCTAGCCCCGGTTTGATGACTTGTGATTGGACGACAACAAGCTACACGCGCCACTCTTGTAAAAAGCAGCAATTATACCATTTTCTCTCTCCACGGGAAGCTCGATGTAGACCATCTGCATTGTGAATTCACATGGAATGTTATGAATTTGTATTAGCGTTTTAATGGAAAATATATATAATTTTAAAACGGCTGGTTAAACATTATGAAAAAGGTTATATTTGCCACATCCCTATTGAGAATGCTGTCATTGACTACAGCTCAGCATTCAACACCATAGTGCCCTCAAAGCTCATCACTAAGCTCAGGACCTTGGGACTGAACACCTCCATCTGCAACTGGATCCTGGACTTCCTGACGGGCCGCCCCCAGTTGGTGAGGGCAGGCAGCAACACATTCGCCACGCTGACCATCAACACAGGGGCCCATCAGGAGTGCGTGCTTAGTCCCCTCCTGTACTCCCTGTTCACCCACGACTGTGCGCATGACACCAACACCATCATTAAGTTTGCTGATGACACTACAGTGGTTTGCCTGATCACCGGCAACGATGAGCACTAAGGAATTATCATGGTCGGGGTCCTTTAGGTGCCTCCACACACACCAACATAGCCGTGAAGAAGGCACGGCAACGCCTCTTCCCCCTCAAGAGGCTGAAAAGATTTGGTATGGGCACTCAGATCCTCAAAAAGTTCCACAGCTGCACTATTGAGAGCATCCTGACTGGCTGCATCACCGCTTGGTATGGCAACTGCTTGGCAACTGACTGCAAGGCGCTACAAAGGTTAGAGTGTACGGCACAGTACATCACTGGGGCTGAGCTCCCTGCCATCCAGGACCTCTATACCAGGTGTTGTCAGAGGAAGGCCCTAAAATGTTCAAAGACTCCAGCCACCCAAGTTATAGACTGTTCTCTCTGCTACCGCACGGCAACACGGTAACGATGCACCAAGTCTGGAGCCAACAGTACCTTGAACAGCTTATACCCCCAAGCCATAAGACTGCTAAATAGTTAACCAAATAGCGACCCGGACGATGTGCATTGATCCTTTTTTCATTAAGGCTGGGCGATATGGCCAAAAAATCATGTCTCTATTTTTTCACATTTCTCGGCGATTCACAATATATACAGAGCATTCGGAAAGTATTCAGACCCCCTTTTTTTTTTTTTTTTTTTTTTTTACAAATGTATTTAAAATAAAAAACTTAAATATCTTATTTACATAAGTATTCAGACCCTTTGCTATGAGACTCGAAATTGAGCTCAGGTGCATCCTGTTTCCATTGATCATCCTTGAGATGTTTCTACAATTTGATTGGAGTCCACCTGGGGTACATTCAATTGATTGGACATGATTTTGAAAGGCACACACCTTTCTATATAAAGGTCCCACAGTTGACAGTGCATGTCAGAACAAAAATCAAGCCATGAGGTCAAAGGAATTGTCCGTAGAGCTCAGAGACAGGATTGTGTCAAGGCACAGATCTGGGGAAGGGTACAAAAAGATTTCTGCAGCATTGAAGGTCTCCAACTACACAGTTGCCTCCATCATTCTTAAATGGAAGAAGTTTGGAACCACCAAGACTCTTCCTAGAGCTGGCCGCTCGGCCAAACTGAGCAATCGGGGGAGAAGGGCCTTGGTCAGGGACGTGACCACAAACCTGATGGTCACTGAAAGAGCTCCAGAGTTCCTTTGTTGAGATGGGATAATCTTACAGAAGGACAACCATCTTTGCAGAACTCCACCAATCAGGCCTTTATGGTAGAGTGTCCAGATGGAAGCCACTCCTCAGTAAAAAGCACATGACAGCCCGCTTGGAGTTTGCCAAAAGGCACCTAAAGGACTCAGACCATGAGAAATAAGATTCTCTGTTCTGATGAAACCAAGATATACCTCTTTGGCCTGAATGCCAAGTGTCACGTCTGGAGGAAACCTGGCACCATCCCTACGGTGAAGCATGGTGGTGGCAGCATCATGCTGTGGAGATGTTTTTCAGCGGCAGGGACTGGGAGACTAGTCAGAATCGAGGGAAAGATGAACGGAGCAAAGTACAGAGAGATCCTTGATAAAAAAACCTGCTCCAGAGTGCTCAGGACCTCAGACTGGGGCGAAGGTTCACCTTCCAACAGGACAATGACCCTTCAGGACACATCTCTGAATGTCCTTGAGTGGCCCAGCCAGAGTCCGGACTTGAACCCGATCGAACATCTCTGGAGAGACCTGAAAATAGCTGTGAAGCAACGCTCCCCATCCAACTTGACAGAGTTTGAGAGGATCTGCAGAGAAGAATGGGAGAAACTCCCCAAAATACAGGTTTGCCAAGCTTGTAGCATCACAACGACCCTAAGCACACAGACAAGACAACGCTGGACTATGAATGTCCTTGGGTGGCCCAGCCAGAGGCCGGACTTGAACCTGATCGAACATCTCTGGAGAGACATGAAAATAGCTGTGAAGCGACGCTCCCCATCCAACTTGACAGAGCTTGAGAGGATCTGCAGAGAAGAATGGGAGAAACTCCACAAATACAGGTGTGCCAAGCTTGTAGCAGCATACCCAAGAAGACTTGAGGCTGTAATCGCTGCCAAAGGTGCTTCAAAAAAGTACTGAGTAAACGGTCTGAATACTTAAACTACCAGTCAAAGGTATGGACACATCTACTCATTCAAGGGTTTTTCTTTACTATTATTTTTACATTGTAGAATAATAGTGAAGATTTCAAAACTGTATTACTACATAATAATACTAATATGTAGTAATATAATACAATATGTAGTAATTATAATACTTAATACTGTTTATTATCTATCCTGTTGCCTCGTCACTTTATCCCTACCTATTTGTACATATCTACCTTAATTACCTTGTACCCCTGCACATCGACTCGTTCCTGGTGTATATAGCCAAGTTATCATTACTCATTACTTCTCGTGTTATTATTTGTCTCTCTGCATTGTTGGGAAGGGCCCGTAAGTAAGCATTTCCTTGTTAATCTACACCTGTTGTTTACCAAGAATATGACAAATAAACGTTGATTTGAAATGACGTTTACAGGAGTGGAATCCCCAAATAAATGTGTAAAGTGATAAAAACAAATTTAGCTAGTTGTGCAACAAATTGTATAGATGAAATGATAAGTCGTGTATCGTTTTAAAATGTGTGTATGCCTTTCTCCTTCGAGAAAACAACAGCTGATTCAAATGGGGTGTGGCGGATTTTAAAACACTTCCGCGCTACCTGCCAGGAGGATACTGTTGTGCATCCTCTGCTGAAGTAGGTCATGGAGGAGGGGAGCAGACGCCTTTGTTCACCTACTAATGAATTCACACTCTCCTCAGCCACTCAACCACTTATCAGTTTCTGGGTCACAGAGGAGGACGGAGGAGTCGAGGAGAGGATGGACGTTTGCCCAAATGAGAATATCCCCTGGTGGACAACCAGGCATATCAGTAATCTCCCCTGGTGAACAACCAGGCATATCAGTAATCTCCCCTGGTGGACCACCAGGCATATCAGTAATCTCCCCTGGTGGACAACCAGGCATATCAGTAATCTCCCCTGGTGGACAACCAGGCATATCAGTAATCTCCCCTGGTGCCCAAACAGTTTGAGCTCCTACTTCTAAAAATCCACCTTTCCAGAAATAAGTCTCTCACTGTTGCCGCTTGCTACAGACCCCCATCAGCCCCCAGCTGTGCCCTGGACACCATATGTGAATTGATTGCCCCCCATCTATCCTCAGAGTTCGTACTGCTTGGTAACCTAAACTGGGATATGCTTAACACCCCGGCCATCCTACAATCCAAACTAGATGCCCTTAATCTCACACAAATTATCATGGAACCTACCAGGTACAACCCTAAATCTGTAAACATGGGCACCCTCATAGATATCCCACGGGGGGCCAGTATGAAAAATAAAATGTATGCACTCACTAACTGTAAGTCGCTCTGGATAAGAGTGTCTACTAAATGACAAAAATTTAAAAATTTAAAATGTAAATATCATCCTGACTAATTTACCCTCTAAATACACCTCCGCTGTCTTCAACCAGGATCTCTGGTTCACTGCCTTATTGCCTGCGTCCGTAACGGGTCCGCGGTCAAACGACCACTGTCAAACGCTCCCTAAAACACTTTAGCGAGCAGGCCTTCCTAATTGACCTGGCCCAGGTATCCTGGATGGATATCGATCTCATTCCGTCAGTAGAGGATGGCTGGTTGTTCTTTAAAAGTGCTTTCCTCTCCATCTTAAATAAGAATGCCCCATTCAAAAAATTCAGAACTAAGAACAGATATAGCCCCTGGTTCTCCTCAGACTTGACTGCACAAAAACATCCTGTGCCGTACTGCATTAGCATCGAATAGCCCACGCGATATGCAACTTTTCCGGGAATTTAGGAACCAATATACACAAGCAGTTAGGAAAGCAAAGGCTAGCTTTTTCAAACAGAAATTTGCATCCTGTAGCACTAACTCCAAAAAGTTTTGGGACACTGTAAAGTCCATGGAGAATAAGAGCACCTCCTCCCAGCTGCCCACTGCACTGAGGCTAGGAAACACTATCACCACCGATAAATCTACAATAATCGAGAAGTTCAACAAGGATTTTGCTTGCCACCAGCTCTGCCCCCTCCGCTGCAACTTGCCCATGCCCCCCCCCCCTCCCCCTCAACCACCGCATTCTTATTGGCAGACTAAATAGCCTTGGTTTCTCAAATGACTGCCTCGCCTGGTTCACCAACTACTTCTCAGATAGAGTTCAATGTGTCAAATCAAAGGGCCTGTTGTCTGGACCTATGGCAGTCTCTATGGGGGTGCCACAGGGTTCAATTCTTGGGCCGACTCTTTTCTCTGTGTATATCAATGATGTCGCTCTTGCTGCTGGTGACTCTCAGATCCACCTCTACGCAGACGACACCATTTTGTATACATCTGGCCCTTCATTGGACACTGTGTTAACAAACCTCCAAACGAGCTTCAATGCCATACAACACTCCTTCCATAGCCTCCAACTGCTCTTAAACACTAGTAAAAATAAATGCATGCTCTTCAATCGAACGCTGCTGGCACCCACCCACCTGACTAGAATCACTACTCTCGATGGGTCTGACCTAGAGAATGTGGACAACTACAAATACCTAGGTGTCTGGTTAGACTGTAAACTCTCCTTCCAGACTCACATTAAGCATCTCCAATCCAAAGTTAAATCTAGAATCTGCTTCCTATTTCGCAACAAAGCCTCCTTCACTCATGCTGCCAAACATGCCCTCGTAAAACTGACTATCCTACCGATCCTTGACTTCGGCGATGTCATTTACAAATTAGCCTCCAACACTTTACTCAGCAAATTGTATGTAGTCTATCACAGTGCCATCCGTTTTGTCACCAAAGCCCCATATACTACCCACCACTGTGACCTGTACGCTCTTGTTGGCTGGTCCTCACTACATATTCGTCGCCAAACCCACTGGCTCCAGGACATCTATAAATCACTGCTAGGCAAATCTCCGCCTTATCTTAGCTCATTGGTCACCATAGCAACACCCACCCGTAGTATGCGCTCCAGCAGGTATATCTCACTGGTCATCCCCAAAGCCAACACCTCCTTTGGCCGCCATTCCTTCCAGTTCCCTGCTGCCAATGACTGGAACGAACTGCAAAAATCTCTGAAGCCGGAGACTCTTATCTCCCTCACTAACTTTAAGCATCAGTTGTCAGAGCACCTTACTGATCACTGCACCTGTACACAGCACTTCTGAAATTAGCCCACTCAACTACCTCATCCCCATATTGTTATTTATTTTGCTCATTTGCACCCCAGTATCTCTATTTGCACATCATCTCTTGCACATCTATCATTCCAGTGTTAATACTAATTGTAATTATTTTGCACTATAACTTGCTACATTTGCACACACTGTATATATATTTTCTGTGGTATTTTTGACTTTATGTTTTGTTTTACCCCATATGTAAGTCTGTGTTGTTGTTTTTATCGCACTGCTTTGCTTTATCTTGGCCAGGTCGCAGTTGTAAATGAGAACTTGTTCTCAACTGGCTTACCTGGTTAAATAAAGGTGAAATAAATAAATAAAATAAATAAACAACCAGGCATATCAGTGCTCTCCCCTGCTGGACAACAAAGCATATCAGTAATCTCCCTGGTGGACAACCAAGCATATCAGTAATCACCCCTGGTGGACAACCAGGCATACAGTGGGGAAAAAAAGTATTTAGTTAGCCACCAATTGTGCAAGTTCTCCCACTTAAAAAGATGAGAGAGGCCTGTAATTTTCATCATAGGTACACGTCAACTATGACAGACAAATTGAGGGAAAGAAATCCAGAAAATCACATTGTAGGATCTTTTATGAATTTATTTGCAAATTATGGTGGAAAATAAGTATTTGGTCACCTACAAACAAGCAAGATTTCTGGCTCTCACAGACCTGTAACTTCTTCTTTAAGAGGCTCCTCTGTCCTCCACTCGTTACCTGTATTAATGGCACCTGTTTGAACTTGTTATCAGTATAAAAGACACCTGTCCACAACCTCAAACAGTCACACTCCAAACTCCACTATGGCCAAGACCAAAGAGCTGTCAAAGGACACCAGAAACAAAATTGTAGACCTGCACCAGGCTGGGAAGACTGAATCTGCAATAGGTAAGCAGCTTGGTTTGAAGAAATCAACTGTGGGAGCAATTATTAGGAAATGGAAGACATACAAGACCACTGATAATCTCCCTCGATCTGGGGCTCCACGCAAGATCTCACCCCGTGGGGGTCAAAATGATCACAAGAACGGTGAGCAAAAATCCCAGAACCACACGGGGGGACCTAGTGAATGACCTGCAGAGAGCTGGGACCAAAGTAACAAAGCCTACCATCAGTAACACACTACGCCACCAGGGACTCAAATCCTGCAGTGCAAGACGTGTCCCCCTGCTTAAGCCAGTACATGTCCAGGCCCGTCTGAAGTTTGCTAGAGTGCATTTGGATGATCCAGAAGAGGATTGGGAGAATATCATATGGTCAGATGAAACTTTTTGGTAAAAACTCAACTCGTCCTGTTTGGAGGACAAAGAATGCTGAGTTGCATCCAAAGAACACCATACCTACTGTGAAGCATGGGGGTGGAAACATCATGCTTTGGGGCTGTTTTTCTGCAAAGGTACCAGGACGACTGATCCGTGTAAAGGAAAGAATGAATGGGGCCATGTATCGTGAGATTTTGAGTGAAAACCTCCTTCCATCAGCAAGGGCATTGAAGATGAAACGTGGCTGGGTCTTTCAGCATGACAATGATCCCAAACACACCGCCCGGGCAACGAAGGAGTGGCTTCGTAAGAAGCATTTCAAGGTCCTGGAGTGGCCTAGCCAGTCTCCAGATCTCAACCCCATAGAAAATCTTTGGAGGGAGTTGAAAGTCCGTGTTGCCCAGAGACAGCCCCAAAACATCACTGCTCTAGAGGAGATCTGCATGGAGTAATGGGCCAAAATACCAGCAACAGTGTGTGAAAACCTTGTGAAGACTTACAGAAAACGTTTGACCTGTGTCATTGCCAACAAAGGGTATATAATAAAGTATTGAGAAACTTTTGTTATTGACCAAATACTTATTTTCCACCATAATTTGCAAATAAATTTATAAAAAATCCTACAATGTGATTTTCTGGAGAAAAAAAATCTCATTTTGTCTGTCATAGTTGACGTGTACCTATGATGGAAATTACAGGCCTCTCATCTTTTTAAGTGGGAGAACTTGCACAATTGGTGGCTGACTAAATACTTTTTCCCCCACTGTATCAGTAATCTCCCCTGGTGGACAACCAGGCATATCAGCAATATCCCCTGGTGGACAACCAGGATATCAGTAATTAAATGAGTCTGTTCGCCTATTCAGAGAATACTCCTCTTCTGTACTGTAGTTACAAGATGGTGCCGGAGGAGATGGCTGCCGTTTTACGGCCCTCTAACCAATTGTACTATTATGTGTGTTTTTTCGCGTTATTTGTAATTTATTCTGTACATAATGTTTCTGCCACCGACTCTTATGACCAAAAAGACATTCTGGATATCAGGACAGCGATTACTCACCTCGTATTGGACGAAGATGTTTTCTTCAACGTGTCGGACACAAAGGATATTCTACAGACACCCGACAAGGCCCAAATCGCTGTCATTCACATGAGAAAGAGACAAATATATCGTGGACGTAGGTCGGGTGCCTTGTAAGGATCCGACGGCGAGCCTCTTCCATCAATCCTATCAGCTAACATTCAATCATTTGAAGAAAACAATTTGACGACCTAAGATCAAGGTTATCCTACCAACGGGACATTAAAAACTGTAATATCTTATGTTTCACAGAGTCATGGCTGAACGACGACATGGATACAAATCAGCTGGGCTAGACAATCTGGACCCTTTCTTCCTAAAACTAGCCGCCGAAATTGTCGCAACCCCTATTACTAGTCTGTTCAACCTCTCTTTCATAACGTCTGAGATCCCCAGAGATTGGAAAGCTGCCGCGGTCATCCCCCTCTTCAAAGGGGGTGACACTCTAGATCCAAACTGCTACAGACCTATATCCATCCTGCCCTGCCTTTCGAAAGTATTCGAAAGCCAAGTTAACAAACAGATCATCGACCATTTCGAATACCACCGTACCTTCTCCGCTATGCAATCCGGTTTCCGAGCTGGTCACGGGTGCACTTCAGCCACGCTCAAGGTCCTAAACGATATTATAACTGCGATTGATAATAGACAGTACTGTGCAGCCGTCTTCACCGACCTGGCCAAGGCTTTCGACTCTGTCAACCACCGCATTCTTATTGGCAGACTAAATAGCCTTGGTTTCTCAAATGACTGCCTCGCCTGGTTCACCAACTACTTCTCAGATAGAGTTCAGTGTGTCAAATCGGAGGGCCTGCTGTCTGGACCTATGGCAGTCTCTATGGGGGTGCCACAGGGTTCAATTCTTGGGCCGACACTTTTCTCCGTGTATATCAATGATGTCGCTCTTGCTGCTGGTGACTCTCAGATCCACCTCTACGCAGACGACACCATTTTGTATACATCTGGCCCTTCATTGGACACTGTGTTAACAAACCTCCAAACGAGCTTCAATGCCATACAACAATCCTTCAGTAGCCTTCAACTGCTCTTAAACACTAGTAAAACTAAATGCATGCTTTTCAATCGAACGCTGCTAGCACCCGCCCACCCGACTAGAATCACCACTCTCGACGGGTCTGACCTAGAGTATGTGGACAACTACAAATATCTAGGTGTCTGGTTAGACTGTAAACTCAACTTCCAGACTCACATAAAGAATCTCCAATCCAAAGTTAAATCTAGAATCGGCTTCCTATTTCGCAACAAAGCCTCCTTCACTCATGCTGCCAAACATGCCCTCGTAAAACTGACTATCCTACCGATCCTTGACTTCGGCGATGTCATTTACAAAATAGCCTCCAACACTCTACTCAGCAAATTGGATGTAGTCTATCACAGTGCCATCCGTTTTGTCTCCAAAGCCCCATACACTACCCACCACTGTGACCTGTACGCTCTTGTTGGCTGGTCCTCACTACATGTTCGTCGTCAAACCCACTGGCTCCAGGCCATCTATAAATCACTGCTAGGAAAATCCCCGCCTTATCTTAGCTCATTGGTCACCATAGCAGCACCCACCCGCAGTCTGCGCTCCAGCAGGTATATCTCACTGGTCATTCCCAAAGCCAACACCTCCTTTGGCCGCCATTCCTTCCAGTTCTCTGCTGCCAATGACTGGAACGAATTGCAAAAATCTCTGAAGCTGGAGACTCTTACCTCCCCCAATAACTTTAAGCATCAGTTGTCAGAGCACCTTACCGATCACTGCACCTGTACACAGCCCATCTGAAATTAGCCCACCCAACTACCTCATCCCTATATTGTTATTTAATTTGCTCTTTTGCACCCCAGTATCTCTATTTGCACATAATCTCTTGCACATCTAGCATTCCAGTGTTAATACTATTGTAATTATTCTGCACTATAGCCTATTTATTGCCTTACCTCCATAACTTGCTACATTTGCACACACTGTATATATATTTTCTGTTGTATTTCTGACTTTATGTTTTTTTTTACCCCATATGTAACTCTGTGTTGTTTTTATTGCACTACTTTGCTTTATCTTGGCCAGGTCGCAGTTGTAAATGAGAACCTGTTCTCAACTGGCTTACCTGGTTAAATAAAGGTGAAATAAAAAAAAATAAAAAAAACATACAGCTGGCAGGATCTACGCTACATCAGCAGGATAGAATGTCTGATTCCGGTAAGACAAGGGGTGGCGGTCTGTGTATATTTGTAAACAGCTGGTGCATTAAATCTAATGCTAAGGAAGTCTCTAGGTTTTGCTCGCCTGAGGTAGAGTATCTCATGGCAAGCTGTAGACCACACGGTTTACCAAGAGAGTTTTCATCTATATTTTTCGTAGCTGTCTATTTACCACCACAAACCGATGCTGGCACTAGGACCGCACTCAATGAGCTGTATAAGGCCATAAGCAAACAGGAAAACGCTCATCCAGAGGCAGCACTCCTAGTGGCCGGGGACTTTAATGCAGGGAAACTTAAATCCTTTCTACCAGCATGTTAAATGTGCAACCAGAGGGGAAAAAACTCTAGAGCACCTTTACTCCACACACAGAGATGCGTACAAAGCTCTCCCTCGCCCTCCATTTGGCAAATCTGACCATAACTCTATCCTCCTGATTCCTGCTTATAAGCAAAAACTAAAGCAGGAAGCTCCAGTGACTCGGTTAATAAGGAAGTGGTCAGATGACGCAGATGCTAAGCTACAGGACTGTTTTGCTAGCACAGACTGGAATATGTTCCGGGATTCTTCCGATAGCATTGAGGAGTACACCACATTAGTCACTGGCTTCATCAATAAGTGCATTGATGACGTCGTCCCCACAGTGACCGTATGTACATACCCCAACAAGAAGCAATGGATTACAGGCAACATCCTCACTGAGCTAAAGGGTAGAGCTGCCGCTTTCAAGGAGCGGGACTCTAACCCGGACGCTTATAAGAAATCCCGCTATGCCCTCCGACGAACCATTAAACAGGCAAAGCGTCAATACAGGACTAAGATTGAATTGTACTACACCGGCTCCGGCGCTCGTCGGATGTGGCAGGGCTTGCAAACTATTACAGACTACAAAGGGAAGCACAGCCGCGAGCTGCCCAGGGACACAAGCCTACCAGACGAGCTAAATCACTTCTATGCTTGCTTCGAGGCAAGCAACACTGACGCATGCATGAGAGCATCAGCTGTTCCGGATGACTATGTGTTCACGTTCTCTGTAGCCGATGTGAGTAAGACTTTTAAGCAGGTCAACATTCACAAGGCCACAGGGCCAGACGGATTACCAGGACGTGTACTCCGAGCATGCGCTGACCAACTGGCAAGTGTCTTCACTGACATTTTCAACATGTCCCTGACTGAGTCTGTAATACCAACATGTTTCAAGCAGACCACCATAGTCCCTGTGCCCAAGAACACTAAGATAACCTGCCTAAATGACTACCGACCCATAGCACTCACATCTGTAGCCATGAAGTACTTTGAAAGGCTGGTCATGGCTCACATCAACACCATTATCCCAGAAACCCTAGACCCACTCCAATTTGCATATCGCCCCAACATATCCACAGATGATGCAATCTCTATTGCTCGCCACACTGCCCTTTCCCACCTGGACAAGAGGAACACCTACGTGAGAATGCTATTCATTGACTACAGCTAAGTGTTCAACACCATAGTGCCCTCAAAGCTTATCACTAAGCTGATCCTCAACACGGGGGGCCCTCAGGGGTGTGTGCTCAGTCCCCTCCTGTACTCCCTGTTCACCCATGACTGCATGGCCAGGCACGACTCCAACACCATCATTAAGTTTGCCGACGACACAAGAGTGGTAGGCCTGATCACCGACAACGATGAGACAGCCTATAGGGAGGAAGACAGAGACCTGGCCGTGTGGTGCCAGGATAACAACCTCTCCCACAACGTGATCAAGACAAAGGAAATGATTGTGAACTAAAGGGGAAAAAAGAGGACTGAGCACGCCCCCATTCTCATTGACGGGGCTGTAGTGGAACAGGTTGAGAGCTTCAAGTTCGTTGGTGTCCACATCACCAACAAACTATGATGGTCCAAACACACCAAGACAGTCGTGAAGAGGGCACGACAAAGCCTATTCCCCCTCAGGAGACTGAAAAGATTTGGCATGGGTCCTCAGATCCTCAAAAAGTTATACAGCTGCACCATCGAGAGCATCCTGACTGGTTGCATCACCGCCTGGTATGGCAACTGCTCGGCCTCCGACCGCATGGCACTACAGAGGGTAGTGGGTACGGCCCAGTACATCACTGGGGCCAAGCATCCTGCCATCCAGGACCTCTATACCAGGTGGTGTCAGAGGAAGGCCCTAAAAATTGTCAAAGACTCCAGCCACCCTAGTCATAGACTGTTCTCTCTGCTACCGCACGGCAAGCGGTACCGGAGTGCCAGGTCTAGGTCCAAAAGGCTTCTTAACAGCTTCTACCCCAAAGCCATAAGACTCCTGAACAGCTAATCATGGCTACCTGGACTATGCATTGTCCCCCCCCACCCCACCCCCTCTTTTACGCTGCTGCTACTCTGTTTATTATCTATGCATAGTCACTTTAACTCAACCCACATGTACATATTACCTCAATGACCTCGACTAACCTGTGCCCCCGCACATCGACTCTGTACCGGTACCCCCTGTATATAGCCTCTCTACTCTTAATTTATTTTACTGTCTGCTCTTTAATTATTTGCTATTTTTATTTTTTACTTATCTATTTTTTTTCTTTTCTTAAAACTGCATTTCACTGTAAGGTACCTGTTGTATTAGGCGCATGTGGCAAATAACATTTGATTTGAATTGAATGGTGTATATACTGCAGGGGAAACAGCAGGAGAAGAACCAAAGACAAATAGAAACACACACACACACTCCTTGCTGGGTGGACAGATCTAATGAGAGTATTGATCTGATTATGTGTTATTAATGGTGTCAGTCATTGTAGAGATGCAGCAGTAGGGTCGACTCATTGACCCCACTGATCAGACTGGTGACCCCTGTTCTGCTCAGCTGACTCAAGAGGGTAAAAGTCAGCAGCCAGAGGACCAGATGGTGTGCTTGTGCGTGTTGTGTGTTTATGCATGTGTATGTGGATGTGTGCTCAGTGCTCTCAGCCTAGCCTACCAGAGCTAATCATTGCTAGGCTCTCAGCTAACCTACTCTCTGAGATAGATAGCTGATGACAGACCCTTCTCTCATCAGCTGATGGTGATGATAGGTCCTCTGCCCCACCTCCCCCAAAACCCCCACTGCACCTCTCAGATTCTGTGCACGCCTGTCCTGTCTTTAATAGACATCACCGTCGGTGACATCACCGTCATAGCTGGCCTCCTTTGTGTGAGAGACAACAGGTGTGCTGTCCCTCGGCCAATAGCATACTCCCATTCCCCTCTGTGACAGCATCCCTCCAAGTGTCCATACTCATATGAATCACATGGACATCAAGGATGATCCTACTACTCAAGACACTAATGAAGCAAAATACATAACCCTAAATGTGATTAGGTTATCACTACCTCACGTGAAAGGAATAATTGTATCATGCCCATTAGATTTTTTAAATGTATCTGATTTAGGGGCATCTGTGCTCCTGAGACAACCCGACCAAATGACACATTTGTCGGCTTCCTCTTCTGAGAACCCCTGTGATGTTTTGAAGTAAATCTCTCTGTTGTCGCCTGACCTGGCAGGCTAAATGCCCGATCTTTCACGCATAGCACTGATAATCCAATTAGGCCTATTCAAGCGAGATAACCTAGCCTAATCTTTTCCTCAGCTAAACGCAGCTGTTTTGTGATGAGTGATTCACATAAATTATTTTTGGTAGCCTATTAAACCTCCAAGGCCTCGTAGCCATGTGCAATATGGTGAAAATATTGTGTTGCAAGATGAATGAATGCTACATAGGCCTACGGAGTATAACCATAACGCACTATTGAGTCTTAATTGTTCTCATTAGTTTCTCTGAATTATTTAATTATAAAATGTGTAGCCTAAATGTGATTGTGAGGATTGCGGTAGGTTTGAAAACTACGTGCTGAACTGTATATCGCCTGCAGCCAAGCTAATGATATGAGCGCCTCTCTGGTGAGTCATGGGTAACTGCATATGTGCAGTGTCTGAAAGTGGGCGTGTCAACAGAAGTGGGAGGATCAAGAGAAGTGGGTGTCTGGAAAGCGAATCTGCTAATTGAGCAGATTTGTTGCCACTCAGGACCGTTTTGTATGGCTGATTGGGTTGCACGATGAGCATTTTAGCTAAACCTAACTATTTTCCTAACCTTAACCTCATTCTCCTAACCTGCTACGTTAATTCTCTTAACCTGCTATGAAAACATTAAACTGACAGGCTATGGCCGGTCTAACCAATAATGGAGCGCTGATGTTACACCCTCATCGCTGTTGCTCCACCCACTATCAGACACACCAAGTCTACAGTTAACCATACTTGTCTAGTCTGGTGATCATCTGCAACGAGTTGAAACATTGTATCGTTTCATTGTTGCAAATCAAGCACCTGAGAGACTACAGACTGGCAAAAAATATATATATTGTTAACATTTTAGTTGACAACAACCAAATAATTTGATTAACTTTGACTTGCAAAAAGATACCTGATAGGTAGGCTACTATACTAACCTAGCAACATGTTGTCATCTAGGTGTGACTGTGAGTCAAATCAATTAGCTATAATTAACACCTACATTATTTTGTATGCATTTTCAGGGTGAGAACGGCTGTGCACATTGGGTGACAATGTCGAGAGAAAATTCCCCTATTCTAATCCACAAGTGGTGCTCCGCTGCATTGCAACACGGGCCTAAACGTAAACACAGCGACCAATGCAAAAACTCTGCCTGGCTAGACAAGGCTAGCCTAGCCACCTATGATAACGTTAGCTTCATAATTAGCGAAACTTTCGCCCTCGCTACACAATAATAATGCAAAACTAAACTCATCTGAGGGAACTTGGTTTCCCCATTTTTATTCTGAACACAAAGATAGCTAATACATTTATTTGCAGCGAGCCGAGTCGGAACGGGTAGTAGGCAGGCATTCCGCATAGCGGAATGAAATGGAACCGTATTCTTCTAGCCTAGCATTAGCCTAGCTAGCTATGCAACCTCTCTCTCCCTCCCTCCCTCCCTCCCTGACTCACCGATGTGATTGTCCTCGATGTGGACGATTAGCTCGGCCAAAGACTCGAACTGGAGCCCGCAACCCCCGAACCTGCAGGAGTTGGAGAAGAAAGACGCGGCGGCGATGCCTGTCATGGTTGCTGGCTAGTGCATTCACTGGGAGTTCGGTAGCCGAGGCGGGCTTCGGGTCCGGGGAAGGAGCAGGGCAGAGCGGGGAGCCAGGCAGGACACAACAGCAGCTAGGGGAGTAGGCGGGACTGTGGGGGTGGGGATGGGGTAGAAGAGGGAGGGAGGGGACGACGGCCTTACGTCATGTGTTTACCTGTTGCTTGTGTGAATGTGTGTAAATGTTCCCCCGGGGCAGACTTTGCATTCCTCTCCAAAAATGCATTAACGAGGTTGTTGACCCACTAACGACTTGCGTGCAGTATGTCATGCAATAAATAATGGATGGTAGGAATGCATAGCCTGGTTGTTGGATTCAGGATTATTAGGGAAAGGGGGATACCTAGTCAGTTGTACAACTGAATGCATTCAACTGAAATGCTACAATGTTATGAATATGCTGTAGGCCTACTCTATTACTATTTGTCTAGATAAATGTAATGACACACACATAGGCCTATAATATATGAACGAATCAATAGAATATCCGTACTATCTAGCCTAATAGCCTACAGTACTGCGACTGAGTCAACTCTGTAGGTCCTTCACACGCACCACTAACCAGTCCTTCTTTGCCAAGGCAGACCCGGTTTCATTCAAACCCATATCACAATGACACATACAGTTGAAGTCAGAAGATTACATACACCTTAGCCAAATTCATTTAAACTCAATTTTTCACAATTACTGACATTTAATCCTAGTAAAAATTCCCTGTCTTAGGTCAGTTATGATCACCACTTTATTTTAAGAATGTGAAATGTCAGAATAATAGTAGAGAGAATGATTTGTTTCAGCTTTTATTTCTTTCATCACATTCCCAGTGGCCAGAAATTTACATACACTCAATTAGTATTTGGTAGAATTGCCTTAACATTGTTTCACTTGGGTCAAATGTTTTGGGTAGCCTTCCACAAGCTTCCCACAATAAGTTGGGTGAATTTTGGTCCATCCTGCAGCAAAGCACCCCCACATCATGATGCTGCCACCCCCGTGCTTCACGGTTGGGATGGTGTTCTTCGGCTTGCAAGCTAACCCCTTTTTCCTCCAAACATAACGATGGTCATTATGGCCAAACAGTTCTATTTTGTTTTCATCAGACTGGAGGACATTTCTCCTAAAAGTACGATCTTTGTCCCCATGTGCAATTGCAAACCGTAGTCTGGCTTTTTTATTGTGGTTTTGGAGCAGTGGCTTCTTCCTTGCTGAGTGGCCTTTCAGGTTATGTCGATATATGACTCGTTTTACTGTGGATATACAGTGGGGAAAAAAGTATTTAGTCAGCCACCAATTGTGCAGGTTCTCCCACTTAAAAAGATGAGAGAGGCCTGTAATTTTCATCATAGGTACACGTCAACTATGACAGACAAATTGAGATTTTTTCCCCCAGAAAATCACATTGTAGGATTTTTAATGAATTTATTTGCAAATTATGGTGGAAAATAAGTATTTGGTCACCTACAAACAAGCAAGATTTCTGGCTCTCACAGACCTGTAACTTCTTCTTTAAGAGGCTCCTCTGTCCTCCACTCGTTACCTGTATTAATGGCACCTGTTTGAACTTGTTATCAATATAAAAGACACCTGTCCACAACCTCAAACAAGTCGCACTCCAAACTCCACTATGGCCAAGACCAAAGAGCTGTCAAAGGACACCAGAAACAAAATTGTAGACCTGCACCAGGCTGGGAAGACTGAATCTGCAATAGGTAAGCAGCTTGGTTTGAAGAAATCAACTGTGGGAGCAATTATTAGGAAATGGAAGACATACAAGACCACTGATAATCTCCCTCGATCTGGGGCTCCACGCAAGATCTCACCCCGTGGGGTCAAAATGATCACAAGAACGGTGAGCAAAAATCCCAGAACCACACGGGGGGACCTAGTGAATGACCTGCAGAGAGCTGGGACCAAAGTAACAAAGCCTACCATCAGTAACACACTACGCCGCCAGGGACTCAAATCCTGCAGTGCCAGACGTGTCCCCCTGCTTAAGCCAGTACATGTCCAGGCCCGTCTGAAGTTTGCTAGAGTGCATTTGGATGATCCAGAAGAGGATTGGGAGAATGTCATATGGTCAGATGAAACCAAAATAGAACTTTTGGTAAAAACTCAACTCGTCCTGTTTGGAGGACAAAGAATGCTGAGTTGCATCCAAAGAACACCATACCTACTGTGAAGCATGGGGGTGGAAACATCATGCTTTGGGGCTGTTTTTCTGCAAAGGGACCAGGACGACTGATCCGTGTAAAGGGAAATAATTAATGGGGCCATGTATCGTGAGATTTTGAGTGAAAACCTCCTTCCATCAGCAAGGGCATTGAAGATGAAACGTGGCTGGGTCTTTCAGCATGACAATGATCCCAAACACACCGCCCGGGCAACGAAGGAGTGGCTTCGTAAGAAGCATTTCAAGGTCCTGGAGTGGCCTAGCCAGTCTCCAGATCTCAACCCCATAGAATATCTTTGGAGGGGAGTTGAAAGTCCGTGTTGCCCAGTGACAGCCCCAAAACATCACTGCTCTAGAGGAGATCTGCATGGAGGAATGGGCCAAAATACCAGCAACAGTGTGTGAAAACCTTGTGAAGACTTACAGAAAACGTTTGACCTGTGTCATTGCCAACAAAGGGTATATAACAAAGTATTGAGAAACTTTTGTTATTGACCAAATACTTATTTTCCACCATAATTAGCAAATAAATTCATTAAAAATCCTACAATGTGATTTTCTGGATTTTTTTTCCTCATTTTGTCTGTCATAGTTGACGTGTACCTATGATGAAAATTACAGTCAACTTAGTGTATGTAAACTTCTGACCCACTGGAATTGTGATACAGTGAATTATAAGTGAAGTAATCTGTCTGTAAACAATTGTTGGAAAAATTACTTGTGTCATGCACAAATTAGATGTCCTAACCGACTTGCCAAAACTATAGTTTGTTAACAAGAAATGTGTGGAGTGGTTGAAAAACAAGTTTTAATGACTCCAACCTAAGTGTATGTAAACTTCCGACTTCAATTGTAAAGGCCTACTCTGCAAAGCAAAGCACGGCCAATGCCATTAACCCAGGCCCAGAGCTAGAGAGAGAGAGAAAGAGATAGGACTCTAGATACCTCCTGAAGCAAGGGTGGCACTCTCCACTGAGGAACAGGGGCTTGGACCATCAGGTCAGGTCACCTGAGGGTCAGATTAACTTAATAATTTATTATAGGCTACATGTACTAGATTAGAATAGTCTGATTATGCTACAGTATATTAAGTCTTAACCCTCTCACCCTTAGATTAAAGGTTCAGTGTGGAGCCTAAATGTCACCACAAATACAACCACCACGTATACATAACAATAACTAGTGTGTGTGTGTGTGTGTATGTGTGTGTGTGTGTGTGTGTGTGTGTATGTGTGTGTGTGTGTGTGTGTGTGTGTGTGTGTGTGTGTGTGTGTGTGTGTGTGTGTGTGTGTGTGTGTGTGTGAATAAAAGCAGTAGAGGGATGTTACAGTAATGAAAGTATCAGCCTATTGACTAAAGTATCAATTACATCCATAATGTTTAGTGATTAATGTTCCTCCATTATAAGACTCAATGCAATAGAGGAAAGCGCTGTGTCTATGTCTGTGTGTGTGTGTGTGTGTGTGTGTGTGTGTGTGTGTGTGTGTGTGTTGTTTAGAGAGAGGGGAGAATGTCCATTAAATCATAGAGCTTGACCAACCAAGGCCAATGATCAACAGTTAATTTGACCGTTAAACTGGGAGTCATAAACCACTGACCAGTGACTTCAGTCAACATCCCAAGGAACAGGGAACACAGCCACACATTTTCCAGACTGCTCTCTGACTAAACAAGCATTTGAACACACACACACACACACACACACACACACACACACACACACACACACACACACACACCAAAAACACACACAAAAACACACACAAAAACACACACTCACAAGCACACTACAGCGCGCACAAACAACACACCCAGGCACTTGCAGTCACCAGTGGTGTAAACTACCTAAGTACAAATACTTTAAAGTACTACTTAAGTATCTTTTTTTTTTTTTGGGGGGGTATTTATATTTCTGACAACTTTGACTTTTACTCCACTACATTCCTTAACAAAATAATGTACTTTTTACTCCATACATTTAGAATGCTTAGCAGGAAAGGAAAATGGTCCAGTTCACACACTTATCAAGAGATCATCCCTGGTCAACCCTACTGCCTCTGATCTGGCAGACTCAAACACAAATGCTTCTTTTGTAAATGATGTCTGAGTGTTGGTGTGTGCCCCTGACTATCCGTAAAAACATTTTTTTTTATGGTGCCGTCTGGTTTGCATAATATAAGGAATGTGAAATGATTTAAACGTTTTCTTTTGATACATAAGTATATTTTACAAATTCAATTTACTTTTGATACTTAAGTATATTTAAAACCAAACACGTTTAGATTTTTACTCAAGTAGTATTTTACTGGGTGACTTTCACTTTTACTTGACTCATTTTCTATTACGGAATCTTTACTTTTACAGTGTGACAATTGGGTACTTTTCCCAGTGCTGACAGTCACAAACTATGACATCACTGTAACACACACACACACACACACACACACACACACACACACACAGAGAGAGAGAGAGAGAGAGAGAGAGAGAGAGAGAGAGTCACACAGATGTTCCATCACACACACACATCTACATAAACATAGAGAAATGGGGCACAGTCACACAGGCAGCTGCATTCCACACAGCCAACACATGGCTCACATCAGAGTTGTGTCAGTGACGCACTAATCTTAACACCATTGCGTAAATGTGAAATGCTAGCATCTGTTGTTCTGGAGGGAGAGAGAGAAAGAGAGAGATAGAAAGGGAGAGACAGACAGAGAGAGAGAGGTAAAGACAGAGATAGAAATAGAGAGAACAAAAGAAACAGAGAGAGACCAAGAGAGATAGGGAGAAGAGAGAGAAAGAGAGAGTGAACAACCCAGCCAGAGACAGAGGGAAAGAGAGAGAGACAGGGCAGTTTCAGTGTATTTAGTCTATTAGGCCAGTGGCTGTGAACCCAGATAACAGTGCAGTTGGATAGATTATTACCGGGTAGGTTGGATTGTCTGGATTATCTCGGATAGATTTCAAGGCCTGTTTAATGAGGCCAAATACCAGACAGAGGAGTCAGATAAGGCATTAAGGAGCAAAGACACTCACACACCAACACACACCAACACACACACCAACACACACACCAACACACACACCAACACACACCAACACACACACCAACACACCAACACACACCAACACACACACCAACACACACCAACACACACCAACACACACCAACACACACATACACACCAACACATACATACACACACCAACACACACCAACACACACATACACACACCAGCACACACCAACACACACCAACACACACATACACACACCAACACACACATACACACACCAACACACACATACACACATCAACACACACCAACACACCAACACACACCAACATACCAACACACACACCAACACACCAACACACACACCAACACACACCAACACACCAACACACCAACACACACCAACACACACCAACACACCAACACACACCAACCTACCAACACACACATACACACACCAACACACACCAACACACACATACACACACCAACACACACCAACACACACATACACACACCAACACACACATACACACACCACACACACATACACACACCAACACACACACCAACACACACCAACACACACATACACACACCAACACACACATGCACACACCAACACACACCAACACACACATACACACACCAACACACACATACACACACCAACACACACATACACACACCAACACACCAACACACACCAACACACACCAACACACCAACACACACACCAACACACCAACACACACACCAACACACACCAACACACCAACACACCAACACACACCAACACACACCAACACACCAACACACACATACACACCAACCTACCAACACACACATACACACACCACACACACATACACACACCAACACATACCAACACACACATACACACACCAACACACACATACACATACCAACACACATACACACACCAACACACACACCAACACACACCAACACACATACACACACCAGCACACACCAACACACACCAACACACACCAACACACACATACACACACCAACACACACATACACACACATACACACACCAACACACACCAACACACACCAACACACACATACACACACCAACACACACCAACACACACATACACACACATACACACCAACACACACATACACACACCAACACACACCAACACACACATACACACACATACACACCAACACACACCAACACACACCAACACACTATAACACACACCAACACACACCAACACACACATACACACACATACACACCAACACACACCAGCACACACCAACACACACCAACACACACCAACACACACATACACACACCAACACACACATACACACACCAACACACACATACACACACCAACACACACCAACACACACCAACACACACATACACACACCAACACACACATACACACACATACACACACCAACACACACCAACACACACCAACACACACCAACACACACCAACACACACATACACACACATACACACCAACACACACCAACACACACATACACACACCAACACACACCAACACACACATACACACACATACACACCAACACACACCAACACACACCAACACACACATACACACACCAACACACACATACACACACCAACACACACCAACACACACACCAACACACCAACACACACACCAACACACACCAACACACCAACACACCAACACACACCAACACACACCAACACACCAACACACACCAACCTACCAACACACACATACACACACCAACACACACATACACACACCAACACACACCAACACACACATACACACACCAACACACACATACACACACCAACACACACATACACACACCACACACACATACACACACCAACACACACACCAACACACACCAACACACACATACACACACCAACACACACATACACACACATACACACACCAACACACATACACACACCAGCACACACCAACACACACCAACACACACATACACACACCAACACACACCAACACACACATACACACACATACACACACCAACACACACCAACACACACCAACACACACATGCACACACCAACACACACCAACACACACATACACACACATACACACCAACACACACCAACACACACATACACACACCAACACACACCAACACACACATACACACACATACACACCAACACACACATACACACACCAACACACACATACACATACACACACATACACACACATACACACACCAACACACACACCAACACACACACCAACACACAATAACACACACCAACACACAATAACACACACCAACACACACACCAACACTAGTGCTCAGCAATTAGTACTTTTTGAGGTCGGTTCGGTTTCGGTTTCTAATATATATTTTTTTACATTACAGTTTTTTCCAACTGCTTACACACAAAATCTTTTAATGTCACACGATTTTTGAACCTCTCACTCAAAGTGCAAAACTACACACCAAATCTCCAAAACCATAAGCTATTTCTCAGCCTTTGACTCAGTTGTCAATTGCATAAAACACTTTTTTCAAAACACTACACACAATTCTCTACCTAAAACACAAAATTCTAACAAGAAGTGACTTGCTTTCCTTTTCCAAACACAACCAATCAAAATGCTACACTTTATTCACCAGGTCACACACACACTTCTCACATGTGCAAACACTAATTGCTTAACTGATCACTAACCAATCACTGCTTTACTGTAGTATAGGCCTATAAATAGGTCAAAGGTCAGATTACCTGTTTTGAACAATGGATGCCAACAATGGACAGAGAGCAAGAGGAGTAGGAGGGAGAGGCAGGGGACAACAACGAGGACAAATTCAAAGACGAATAGTTGGAAGAGGAGGAGTAGGAGGAAGAGGAAGAGGAAGAAGAGGACGAGGGCAAAGAAGAGAAGGAAGGAGAGCCATCTCTGATGAGATTAGGGCAACACTTGTTGATCATGTGATCAACCACGGTTTGACCATGAGAGAGGCTGGACTGAGAGTCCAGCCCAACTTGAGTCGATTTACAGTGGCGTCCATAATTCGAACCTTCAGAAATGAGAACAGGTATGCAACTATCTAATTACTATTTTAGCATTACAGTAATGTACTGTAAAATACGTTTGACTGCATAGTATTGCATAAACATTTGTAACTCTAAGCCATCCATTTACTGCACTGCATTGAATGAATGAGGTTGGTTATCATGCTGTACTAAATTTTTTTGTACATTGTTTACAGTTCCTATGCTGAACACATACTGTGTTTGAATTCTGTACAGAGTGGAAAGGCAAAGACATCATGGAGGATGAGGACGCTTGTTTACAGATGTACAAGAGACTGCAATTATAAATATTGTTTTGACCAACAATGCAATTAGGATTCGAGAGATAAGAGAGCATATCTTGAATAATGACACCATATTTAACAACATCAGTGCTGTAAGCCTGTCAACCATACAACGCATCCTCCAACGGCACCAAGTGACGATGAAACAACTTTACAAGGTGCCATCTGAGAGAAACTCTGACAGTCAAGAATCTGTGACATGACTTTGTAGAGGTATGTATGCAACACTACTTCCTGTACTTCAGACATACCATATTTACTCATCTGTATATCCTTTTGTCTGTTACAGAGAGTATTGGAGATGGATGCCCATGTAATTCGCCATTCATTTATTTATGTGGATGAGGTTGGCTTCAACCTCACCAAAACCAGGTGCCGCGGAAGAAATGTAATATGACAGAGGGCAATTACCAATGTCCCTGGACAGCGTGGGGGTAATATAACTATGTGTGCTGCCATCACTCAAAACAGGGTCCTCCATCACAATGCCACACTGGGTCCGTACAACACCGGCCATATGCTCACTTTTCTGGATGCAATTTACACAATGCTTGTCCCTGATCCAGATCAGGAGCCTGCTAGATTTGTGGTTATATGGGACAATTTTTGTTTTCACCGGGCTGTTCTGGTCCAAAACTGTTTTGCCACCCATCCACAATTTGTAGTTTTGTACCTACCCCCATATTCACCTTTTCTAAATCTCATAGAGGAATTATTCTCAGCCTGGCGCTGGAAAGTGTATGATCGCCAACCCTATGCCCACATGCCGCTTCTCCAGGCAATGGAGGACGCATGTGGGGACATAGAGGTTGCCTCTGTCCAAGGTTGGATATGCCATGCTAGGAGATACTTCCCTCGATGTTTGGCAAGAGAAAACGTATCTTGTGATGTGGACAAAGTATTGTGGCCAGACCCAGCCCGGAGAAGAGATGAAGCGTAGCTTAGCACTGGTGACTGCCCACCCCCTACCAATTCCTGGACTGCCCCCCGGGACCCCACACACACAATTGTGTTCTTTACTGTATTCTAAAGAATATACTTTTGGTTTACATATGTTTATGGTTTTGTTGTGTGCTACTGTATACAACAGTAATGTTTGGCCTAATAAATATTTTCTGTTTCTACATTGCATTGGTGTTTACAGTGTACTTGTTACCCCTCTCAGCAGATTACTTTCACTGTAGAACATTGTATTGAAATGTAGATATAAGCCTATGAAAGACCAAAGAGCTTTAGATTTAGAACAACAGTGTTTACATGGTATATCCAAAAATGTACTATTATGAAAGATGTGTTTGCCATTTGATGCAAATGCTTCATTCTGACGTGTTTATGGCATTTTGAATGCAGTGTTACATTTTGAAGGAGATGTGAGGCATTTTGCATTTTGAATGTCAGTTATAGATCTGTCATTCTCATTGAAATATTCAGATTCAGAGTGTTTAATAGTCACATGTACAGGGTTGCAGGTGTGATGCAGTGAAAATCTTAGGCTTCGAGCTCCAACATGCAGGACTAAGTGAAATAAAATAATTAAAATGGTAATAAAAAACTATAGAAATAGCACTATATACATCATAACAACTGTAGCAGTGATGAATAAATACATGTCCATTTGGGTAGAGGCAGAGTAAAGACTGTTGAGGGGGTGGGGTGGAATGACCATTGAGTGAAATACAATAAAAAAGTCATAATATACATATTACAGTTTTTGCCTATTGCTTACACACTTTTTGCAGAATTTGGCTCATTATGTCAAAACTCAACACACAAGCCAATCAGACATAGCACTTGGAGATTAACAACTCACATATATGCCAAAATGAAATACTGCAATCAAAACTTAACACTCCTTTCTAAAAATGAAATTCTTGCAACAAAACCATACACACAAGCAACATTTGAATTACTCTTTCATATCACCAGCAACACACTGATGGGCTTTATATAAAACACTGCAGTCTTTGTGTTTCTATTTTTATTGTCATTTTATTGTCATTGTCTTCTGTAAAACTCAAAAGTAGAATTTCTGCAGTAATCAAACAGTATTTACAAAAAAGTTTTTACAAAAAAAGTAACATTCTTACAGAAATTCTTAGCATCAAATTTAGCAACAAAACAAAAGTAAAAAAACAGAACAATTACTGGATAAATTGCTATTGGGGGAAAAAATATATACTTGTTTTGTGTGTGTGTGTGGTGGGGGGCGGGGGGCTTATGGATCACGCCTTCTGTTCGGATCTGGCCACAAGACCTCGTCAACATCACAGGCGATGTCCTCGCGGGCTAGGCATCGGGAAAATATCGCCTTGTGTGCCGAATCCACCCTTGGATTGATTCCACCTCAATGTCTCCACATGCCTCTTCCATTGCTTGCAGAAGAGTCATGCGGGCATGTGGTTGCCGATCATATACTTTCCACCGCCACGCTGAAAAGAATTCCTCGATTGCATTTAGAAAGGGGCTGTAAGGGGGCAGGTATAAAACTGTGAAATTATTATGGTTGTTGAACCAATCTCGGACCAGAGCAGCCCGGTGGAAACTAACATTATCCCAGATGACAACAAACCTGGGCTGCTGTGGTCTGTCCTGCACAACTGCATGTGGTGCATCTAGAAATGCAATGATCTGTCCTGTATTGTAGGGACCTAGAGTGGCATGATGATGCAGGACTCCTTGGACACTAATTGCAGCACACAAGGTGATATTTCCCCCATGCTGCCCAGGGACATTTACAACAGCCCTTTGTCCAACTACGTTACGGCCCGACGCCTGGTTTTGGCCAGATTGAAGCCTGCCTCATCCACGTAGATGAACTCATGCGGCAGTTCGGCTGCATCAAACTCCAGAACTGTCTGTAACAGAAAATATTGAATAGTGTTACTGAAAACACATACAGTAACTACAATGTCTATATTTTCACACAAGTAGGGGCTGGGTTGGGTGAGTATAGACACAAACTACAAGCTACAGGCAGGGCAGGTGGCAGCATAAACCCTCATTCCCACATCACAATATATAGTATATAAAGTAAAGTGACACATACTTGCACATAATCATGGCTCAGATCCTTGACCCTGACACTGTTCCTCTCAAATGGCACCCTGTACAGCTGCTTCATTCTGAAGTTATGTTTCTGTAGGATGCGACTTAGTGTAGAAATGCTGACCCTGTTGATATTGTTGAATTCATTTCCATTTGCAATTATGCGTTGTTGCAACTCACGAAGTCGGATTGCATTATTTTCTCGCACCATTTCAATGATGGCAAGCTCTTGTTGTTGAGTGAAGAGCCGTTCCCTTCCACCTTGAGGTCGTCCAACCATTCTGTAGAAAATGCCACCACAAGATGTCATTGGTTAGGTTATTTTTCACATACTGTACTTTCAAACTGTACACAGTACTGCAACATCACAATGGTATTCCTTTACATATACAGTACTTCACAGCACTACCCATTTTTGTATAGTATAGTTAGTACAGTAATACTGTAATATGATACAGAATCATGTGACACATACAGTAGGTACAGTCTGGAGTAGAAACTTGAAGATATCTGTTCTCCAGTCGGAATGTCCTTAATATCGATGCTACTGTGTAGCGACTGAGGTTAGGGTGGACTCTTTGCCCAGCCTCCCTCATGGACAGGCCATGATTTATCACATGGTCCACCAGAGTAGCCCTTATGTCATCTGATATACGTCTCCGCACTGGTCCTCGTCCTCTTCCATGTCCTCTTCCACATCCGACTCCTCTCTCTCTTCGTCCTCCTCTTACTCTGACTCTCATTGCCTCCATGCTTGCAAAGTTCTAAAAATGGCTTACCTGAGGCCTATTTGTAGTGCTAAGGCTCAGACTGATTGGTGTTCTGTGCAAGTGTTTTCAGGTGTGTATGTAAGTGCATACAATTGCCAGATGAGTTTTGCATTTTGAACAGAGTGTTTTCCCACTGATAACAGGTGATTTCGTTTTTGAACAAAGTGTCTAATGTAAGAAAACGTGTGTAGTGTTTCGCAATAAGTGTGTTACAGAATTGCAAACAAAGTGCAAAGTTGACATTGTGTTTATGTTATGATTTAACTGGATAAGAACCCAAATGCAGACAAGTACACGAAGCCAGAGAAGTATTAACAGGTTTATTTACAATGTTCAAAGTCCAGGTTTCCAAATATAGGGGAAGAGCAAGTCCAGGTTACAGGGAGGGTAACAGATCCAGATCAGGGCAGGTGTGGTACCGTAATGTCCTAGTGTCCGTGATGAGTCCAAAAGAGAGGTCCGGTAGTGGAGAGCAGGATGGTGGTGGCAGGAGTGAAGCGGAGGCAGGAGTCAGGTTCCAAATATCTGTGGCACAGGAGAAAAAGTAAATAGAACAGACAAAAAACACAAAGAGCAAAAAATAACCAGGTTGAGTTGGCAGCGAGACTAACATGGTCGTCTTGACTATGATCTGACGATGAGTGGTAAGTTTGACCGGGTCTTAAAGGCTGAGGTGATTATGGTGAATGAGCTGCAGCTGGAACCCTGACTCCCGCACACCAGACTTCACTCCTGCAATCAAGGACAGACAGAGGGGAGGGAGAGAGCAGAGAGAGCTACCTAGCAGCAGTAGGCCTAACAGTACCCCCCCCTCTACGGACGCCACCTGGCGGCCGACGGGGTTTATCGGGATGTAACCTATGAAACTCTCGGACCAGAGCAGGATCCACAATGAAGCTCCTGGGCACCCAGGAACGTTCCTCGGGACCATAACCCTCCCAATCCACCAGGTACTGGAAACCACGACCTCGGCGGCGAACATCCAGAAGTCGCCGGACAGTGTAGACCGGACCCCCACCCACGATCCTGGGCGGAGGAGGGGGACGAGAGGGCGGGCACAGAGGGCTAACCGACACAGGCTTAATCTGGGAAACATGAAAGGTGGAATGAACCCGTAGGGAGGCAGGAAGCTGTAGCTTAACCGCGCAGGGGTTAACAATAGACAGTATCTTGAACGGTCCTATAAAACGAGGCGCCATCTTCTTAGACTCCACCTTCAATGGAAGGTCCCGTGACTTCAGCCATACCTCTTGACCAGGAGAGTAACCGGGAGCCTGGGACCGGTGACTGTTGGCTTGCCTCTGCATGTACGCCCGAAGCTCGGGACAGAGCTACCCTGGCCTTCCTCCAGACCTTGAAGCAGCGGCGCATGTGGGACTGCACCGAGGGTACCGCCAGTTCCCTCTCTTGGGAAGGGAACAGGGAGGTTGATAACCCAGAGCACACAGAAAAGGAGACAAACCAGAGGAAGCGTTAGTCAAGGTGTTATGAGCATATTCCACCCAGGGGAGCATGGAGCTCCATGACCCAGGGTTAGACCCAGTGACACAGCGAAGAGCGGTCTCCATCTCCTGGTTCGCTCTCTCGGCTTGCCCGTTGGTCTGGGGGTGATATCCAGAGGACAGGCTGGATGTAATGCCCAAAGCTTTACAGAAAGCTTTCCACACCTGGGAGACAAACTGGGGACCCCTGTCAGAGACAATATCCGTGGGTAGACCATGAGAGCGGAACACATGTTCAACCAAAATATCAGCAGTCTCTCTGGCAGTGGGCAGTTTAGGTAGGGCCAAAAAATGAGCGAACTTAGAAAAAGCGATCAATCACCGTAAGAATGACAGTCTTACCAGACGAGGGGGAAGTCCAGTGACAAAATCCATAGCGATATGCGACCAGGGCCGGCTGGGTATAGGTAGAGGTCGTAGATGACCAGCGCTGGCCTGGGTGGAGTTCTTACTTCGTGCACATACCGTACAAGCAGCAATGAAGGCTCGAGTGTCCGCCTCCATCGTGGTCCACCAGAACTTCCGTCGCACAAAGTCAAGGGTCCGCGAAACTCCAGGGTGACAGGTAAGGGGAGACGAGTGAGCCCACTGAAGTACCTGGGAGCGAGCAGACTCAGGGACAAACATCCGGTTAGGAGGACCCCTCCCAGGGTCAGCTTGATGATGTTGAGCCTGTCTAACAATCCCCTCGATGTCACATGTGATGACTGCAATACTGCAGGTAGGAGGCAAAATGGGTTCAGGGTTACTACCAGTATCAACAGCCGAATGAACACGAGACAGGGCGTCAGGCTTGACGTTGCGTGACCCAGGACGGTAAGACAGAGAAAAATTGAATCTCCCAAAAATAGTGCCCACCTGGCTTGACGGGGGTTGAGCTGCTTTGCTGACTGGAGGTAAGCCAGATTCTTATGATCCGTCCAAACGATGAAGGGTTGTTCCGCCCCCTCCAACCAATGTCGCCACTCCTCGAGAGCCAGCTTAACGGCGAGCAGTTCACGATTGCCAACATCATAATTCCTCTCTGCCTGAGAAAGTTTCCTTGAGAGAAAAGCACAGGGATGCAGTTTGTTATCTTCAGGAGAACGTTGTGACAACACTGCACCTACCCCAGTGTCGGATGCATCCACCTCCACGACAAACTGGCGGTCGGGGTCCGGCTGCATCAGAATGGGAGCCGAGGCGAAGCGATGTTTCAGTTCTTCGAACGCTGATTCGGCCCCTTCATTCCAAGCGAACGGTCGTGAAATGGAGGTGAGAGCGGTGAGTGGTGCCGCAATGCGGCTGTAGTCCTTGATGAACCTCCTATAGAAGTTCGCAAACCCCAGGAATCATTGAAGTTGTTTGTGGGTAGAGGGAGCTGGCCAGTCCGTGACAGCAGAGATCTTAGCTGGGTCCATCCGCAACTCCCCCTGAGCTATGATGTAACCCAAAAAAGAGGTCTCAGACACATGAAATTCACATTTCTCCATCTTCACAAACAGTTTGTTCTCCAACAACCTTTGCAACACCTGGCGCACATGCAGTTCATGTTCCTGGGAGGACTCTGAGAAAATCAAGATATCATCCAGATAGACAAAAACAAACCGATTCAACATGTCCCGAAGGACATCATTGACTAGTGCCTGAAAAACAGCAGGGGCATTGGACAACCCAAAAGGCATAACCAGATACTCAAAATGTCCCAAGGGTGTGTTGAAGGCAGTCTTCCATTCATCACCCTTACGAATGCGCACCAGGTGATACGCATTTCGTAGATCCAGTTTCGTAAAGATGGTAGCACCATGAAGGAGGGGAAAAGCAGAATTAATCAAAGGCAGAGAATACTTGTTCTTAATGGTGATGTTGTTAAGACCACGGTAATCAATACAGGGTCTGAGGGTCTTATCCTTCTTAGCAACAAAAAAGAATCCCGCTCCTACAGGTGACGAGGAAGGACGCATAATACCTGCCGCCAAGGAGTCCCGAATGTAGTTCTCCATAGCCTCCGTCTCCGGCCGGGAGAGATTGTACAGGCGACTGCTGGGGGAGCGGGGCTCCTGGCTGGAGGTCAATGGCGCAGTCGTAAGGCCGGTGAGGAGGAAGAGAGGTAGCTCTGTGTTTGCAGAAAACGGATGCCAGGTCATGATACACGTCAGGGACAGCAGAGAGATCCATGGACTCCAGTGGAGGTTGAGGCACAGTACTGGCAGGAGTCTGAGCAGAACACAAACAATTCACATGACAAAATGTGCTCCATGAAACAATGTTACCTGTCACCCAATCAATGTGTGGATTGTGTCTTATGAGCCAGGGAATACCAAGGACCAGGGGTGTCTGTGGGCAGTCGATAATATGGAATTGAATGTTCTCCTGATGATTTCCCGACACTCTAAGACAAACAGGAACAGTTTGATGGGTAATACGGGTCAACAATTGTCCATTTAGACCCTTAGCCTGCAGCGGACAGTCCATAGGAACAGTCTCCAAATCCATTTGTTGAGCCCACTCTCTATCCAAAAAGCTTTACGTCGGCACCAGAGTCAATCAGCGCACTAACAGAGAAATTCTGGGACTGCCACTGGAGGGATGCCTGGAGCAGAATGCGGGGAGAAGAGGAAGAATCCGCTGCTCGGCTCACCAAAACTTCTCCCATTAATGATGAGCCGGCCCTTTTCCCGGACGAACTGGGCAGGAAGGAACGAAATGACCAGCTTCTCCACAATACAGGCAGACCCGAGCCTGAATACGACGTGCACGCTCCTCTGAGGACAACCGTGCACGACCCACCTCCATGGCTCGGGTTCAGTGCTCCTCGTATCGACTCGGGAAGACACGGCTTTCTCCGTAGGGAAGATGCAGGGAGGAGTTTGTTGATGACAGACAGGTTGCTTGGAACTAACACTCCTCTCCCGGCGGGCGCTCCCGAATCCGATTATCCAACCTGATAGTGAGTGAAATAAGATTATCCAGCGTAGCCGATTCATCATATGACACCAATTCATCTTTTAAAGTCTCAGACAAAGCATTGATGAACACTCCTTGTAATGCCTCGTCATTCCAACCACTCACTGCTGCTAAAGTCCGAAACTCCACTGCCATCTCCGCCACACTACGAGCCCCCTGTCGAAGAGAAAACAACCGTTTCGCAGCCTCCTTGCCTCGTACGGGGTGGTCAAAAACCTTCCTCATCTCCGTGGTGAAGGCAACGTAAGCGTTGCAAATGTCCGACTGACTCTCCCAGACCGCGGATCCCCAGGCACGAGCGGAACCGCTAGTAGAGTTAATAAGGTAGGCAATACGGGCTCTTTCTGAGGCGTAGGTGAGGGGCTGTTGTTCAAACACTAACGAGCATTGAGTCAAAAAAATCACCACAGGTTCCCATGTTCCCGTCATAGCGCTCTGGAGCAGGAACAAAAGGCTCTCTGATCTGGGCTGAAGGGGTAGTAAGGGCAGACACTTGATTGGTGAGTAATTGAACCTGATTAAGCAGCACCTGACTGTCCTCAGCAATCGTCTTAAACAGGGTATCATGTTGGCCAAGTAAAATGCCCTGATTGGCTATGGCAGTCCAAATTTCAGTGCACTCTGGGGTGGTATCCGAGCTACTGTCTGCTGGGTTCATGTTGGTCAGATCATACTGTTATGATTTAACTGGATAAGAACCCAAATGCAGACAAGTACACGAAGCCAGAGAAGTATTAACAGGTTTATTTACAATGTTCAAAGTCCAGGTTTCCAAATATGGGGAAGAGCAAGTCCAGGTTACAGGGAGGGTAACAGATCCAGATCAGGGCAGGTGTGGTACCGTAATGTCCTAGTGTCCGTGATGAGTCCAAAAGAGAGGTCCGGTAGTGGAGAGCAGGATGGTGGTGGCAGGAGTGAAGCGGAGGCAGGAGTCAGGTTCCAAATATCTGTGGCACAGGAGAAAAAGTAAATAGAACAGACAAAAAACACAAAGAGCAAAAAATAACCAGGTTGAGTTGGCAGCGAGACTAACATGGTCGTCTTGACTATGATCTGACGATGAGTGGTAAGTTTGACCGGGTCTTAAAGGCTGAGGTGATTATGGTGAATGAGCTGCAGCTGGAACCCTGACTCCCGCACACCAGACTTCACTCCTGCAATCAAGGACAGACAGAGGGGAGGGAGAGAGCAGAGAGAGCTACCTAGCAGCAGTAGGCCTAACAGTTTAAGCTATGGTTACACTGTGTTTAAGGTATGCTACAAGAAGTTTAGGTATTGAGGCTTTGGTCTAAGCCAGGGGTGTCAAAGTCAAATGGACGGAGGGCCAAATAAAAAATTTAGCTACAAGCCGAGGGCCGGACTGTTCGAATGTTCATTGAAAATTTTTTAAATGACGCATATAGTCTAGTGAACCTAATTGAACCTACTGAAAACCTAACAAATATATTCCAATATGATCAGATAAATAAAGCAATATTTTCTTATGGCTCTGTATGATACAATGATAAGCTGTCAGCTCACCTGTCGCGTTTTCCTCTTGCATCTTTTTCCCGTATCTTCGCCACCAGTCCGCTCCTGTGTCCACACATCGCAGGTGCTCCGTCGGTTGTCAAACCCACGAGTTTTTCCCAAGGCAGCTCCATCTCATTTACACATCTTGACACCTCTTCATACAAATCATGCCCCGTAGTTGTGCCATGCATAGGACGTAAAGCCAAAAACTCCTCTGTCACGCTTAGGCTGGAGTCCACTCCGCGGATGAAAATTGACAACTGGGCAATGTCAGAAATGTCGGTGCTCTCATCCACAGCCAAGGAATATGCAATGAAATCTTTTCCCTTTTTCACAAGCTGCTCTTTTTAGATTGATGGACAACTGGTCTACTCTCTCGGCAATGGTGTTTCTGCTCAGACTCACATTTAAAAAGAGTTGCCTTTTTTCTGGGCAAACTTCGTCACAAACTTTAATCATGCAGTTTTTGATGAAATCCCCCCTCCGTAAATGGCCGGGCTGATTTAGCGATCTCTTCTGCCAAAATAAAACTGGCCTTGACAGCAGCCTGGCCTTGTGATTTGGCTTTTTTGAACAGAGCCTGTCGAGATTTGAGGCCTCGTTTTAATTCCTCTGCCTTTTGTAGCCTTTGTTCCATGTCCATATTCTTGTTTTTGTCCGCGTGTTTCGTTTCATAATGTCGTCTCAGATTATACTCTTTCAGTACCGCCACACTTTCTCCCACAGAAGACACACAGGTTTTCCAGCTACCTCCGTGAACATATACTCCGACTCCCACCTTGTTTGAAACCCCCGGTTCTCAGTGTCCACCTTCCGTTTTGCCATTTTTGATGGGTATCTGAAAGTTAATTTTACTGTGATGCTGACGACTGCTGTGCCAATAAATATTGAAATGAAGCAGCCTACTGCTCGGTGCGTCACCGTTGCATTGTGGGAAATGTAGTATTGGTGCGTGTAAAAGATCTGCGGGCTGCCGGCTTGCTGCGGTCTGCGGGCCGGTTCTAATAATAAATCAAGATCATCCCAGGGGCCGTAAAAAACCTTCTCGCGGGCCGGATGTGGCCCGCGGGCCTTGACTCTGACATATGTGGTCTAAGCATTCGGTTTTAGTGTGTAAGCAATGGGCAAAAACTGTAACAACTGCAACAGTGATGAATGTCATTGGCAAGCAAGTCTCTGCTCAGGCAGTAGCAGCCAGCCAGCCAGACAATGTTATCACTTTGCGCCCCATACTGTACAGTCTTTAGTCATCCTATTGATCTAGGCTAGCCTGCCTAAGCATGCTGCAGAGCTGGCTGATGAAATCATTTGACTAGTTCTTCAAAGTAGATAAGGAATACTTTCACTAACTGTCTCTATCCCTTTCTCTCACCATTGTGTTGTGTACATTAATCTCTCATGTGGTCCATGCGTTCTGTGCATATCTAACCTAACATAGCAGGCGTAAAAGTGTATCCATCTCTGTACAAGCCTTAAAAAACAGGCGCAGTGGATTATGGTCATTGTAGTTGATTACCACGTATATGTGCTGAACTAGGTTTTCTAAAGTTCTACAACTGCAACATCGAGAGCATCCGACCATAAGATGCTACAAAGTAGTGTGTACAGCCCAATACATTACTGGGGCCAAGCTTCCTGCCATCCAGGACCTGTTTATTATCTAGGCATAGTCACTTTACCCCTACCTATGTACAAATTACCTCGACTAACCTGTACCCCCGCACATTGACTCGGTACCGGTACCCCTGTATATAGCCTCATTATTGTTATTTTATAGTGTAACTTTTTTTAATGTATTTTTAATTTTTTACTTTAGTTTATTTAGTAAATATTTTCTTAACTCTATTTTCTTTTTAAAACTGCATTGTTAGTTAAGGGCTTGTAAGGAAGCATTTCACAGTAAGGTCTACACCTGTTGTATTCGGCGCACGTGACAAATAAAATTTGATTTGATTTGAATATTTGCTTAATGAAAACTACAACTCAGCCCAGTCTGATCAACTGTAGCCTACTGATAACAACCACAGCTGCAGGTAGCCTATGCCCTCTGAACCCCTCTGGCCAGGGGAAACAAAGCAGTAACATCATGTATTTATAGCCTAAGCTATGTATTTATAGCCTAAAATAGGCCTATTTATTTGTGTTAAGAGAAAATGTGAATGTGATCAAATTTGGTTTATATTTGGGCCTCCCGAGTGGCACAGACTCGGGTTCATATAGACCCGGGTTCAATCCCAGGCTGTGTCACAGCAGGCCATGACCGGGAGACCCATGAGGCGGCGCACAATTGGCCCAGCATCGTCCGGGTTAGGGGAGGGTTTGGCCTGCTGGGATTTCCTCCAGCTCCAGCTCCTTGTGGCGGGCCAGGTGCCTGCAAGCTGACTTTGGTGTTTCCTCGGACATGAGCAGATGTTCAGTATGTGTATAGTGTGTGTTTGTTGGTTAGTGCTGAGCGAATAACTGACATGGCTTCTGGGTTAAGCGAGCAGTGTGTCAAGAAGCAGTGCGGCTTGGCAGGGTTGTGTTTCGGAAGACACATGGCTCTCGACCTTCGCCTCTCCCGAGTCCGTAGGGGAGTTGCAGCAATGGGACAAGACTGTAACTACCAATTGGGGGGTAAAAGTACAAAAAAAATGTTTATACCTAGATCAATCCAAAATTATTGACTGGAATTAATCAATTAACAAAATAGTGATTACATACTGTGTGAGTAACTTTTTAATTACAGATGCAAAGGCCTACACGATGCAACTCAGCCCTGTTAGTTATATTGTCCAATCGCAGTTGTCCGGTTGGTATCTCAAAATCTTTAGATAGCATTGAAAAAATTTAATAATAATTGTGGCGGGAATGGGCTCCATACAAAAAAAACGAACTAAATGGAATTGAAGTAATTGAGTCCTTTATTCAAACCACAACTCCAGTTTTTACAACATCCATCCGCACAAACCCACACACACTATAGCCCATCTGTTCTGTACGTGAGGCCGGAGCTCTGACCCAGGTGAATAGGGGATCAGCGACCTGTCTCTGTTTGTCCCATCTCCCTCACTGATCTACAGGCAGGGTGAAGCAGGGCCCACAGCAGGCGTCTAGGGGCAATTAAAAAGATGCCATTTTGTCTGTTAAAAGGCTGGCTGAAGATGGCAGATAATAATGGCTTAGTTATAGCTGTGGTTCTAATGGCAGTGGTAGTGGTGGCTGTATCCCAAATGGCCCCATATTCAATGGCAGCCCTAAGGACCCTGCTCAAAACTAGTGCACTATAAAGAGAATAGGGTACCATTTGGGATCGAACCAGTGTCTGCTCTCAGCCATCCGCAGGAGTCTCACTGTCTGCCTGAATACAGTTATTTCATCAAGATAACTCTTTTTTTATTTTCTCTCTTCTCTCTCTATATCTTTGTATTTCTTCACTTTGTCTGTCATTGCCATATTCGCTCTCTCCATCTCTTGTTCTGTGTATCTTGGTCTATCTCACTCTGAGTCATGTAGGAATGTGCGCACTCACACACACACAAAAACAATCAGTGTTTTCTTGACCTGCCCACAGAGAGACATGGACGCCCACAGCTAGCTTTACATGTCAGTGTGTGTAATGTGATATGAACACACCCCTCCTGAACACAACAGAATCTCAGTGATTCAGTCCCATATGAGGAAGAGCAGCTACAGAACCCGGCCCTGTGGCGTCATCACTACTTCCTGTTTTCACGGTTGCCTTGGTCACCACTAGGCCTATTAGCATATCTGATCTTGGTTGGAGGTGAGTCACAGAATCAGAGGGTTTAGTTTTGCCTTTTAGATCACAATGAATAAGATTGCATGGACTGGGATGAACTGATCCTAGATCAGCACTCATACAAAATGTTTATGAATACAGGTCCAAATCACACTGTCTCTACAGCCGCTGCAGGACATGTAGATATAGGCCTGACCAAATATGGCAAATTAATCCAATAAAAAAAGTAGAAGTTCAACGTCACCGGTCCATATTTTATAGGCAATCTGAGGCAGCATTACACCGCCTAACGGAGTACTGTTGTGAATGTCTCAGTGTGCCATGAGTGGCTCGAGACCTGGTCTGAAATCCTCTCTGGTACCGGAAACGTTTATTTAGTTTAAGAGACACAGGGTCCTCTAGCTTGCTTTACCACTGGGCTCAGGAATCAATGTGGATTTGTGTTTATTGACATAAAATGCCATTAAGGAATCTCGAAAGAAACTCGGAATACAATATTTTACTCATTCACATAGCATCCAGCAAATCAACACATTCTGCCCAGAGGTATAGCCCACGCTGGGACGTCCTGTACAGCTCTGCGCAAAGTCTAGTAACAGACAGACAGACATCCCCCTCTTCCTCCCCCCTCTCCCCTCACTCCTTCCCTCTGTCCCAAGGTCTGTCTGGCGTCCGGTCCCGCGCACCCAGACAGCTGTTGAAGGTGGCTGCGGTTCGACTGAGATGCCAGTCAACCGTAGACTATACGCACGGCATACACTCGGTCCAATTGCTAGTTCCACTGTCCCGAGTCCCGGTAGTAGTAAACCCCGCCCCTCCAAAGCGGGACCGCAATGATTTAGAAGTTCAGGAATCCCACGTGACGTCACCCTAAGGGTGATGTAACGCTTCTGTAAATAGAATGTATTGTAATCCTGCCTCAGTCCAACGTGGTTCCTCTCAACTCAGTGCCGCTTGTCCGCTTCACTTGTTAGGTAAGTTTACACAACTGACTTCTTTCTATGGCCCACAACTGTGCGACTGGATTGAAAACAACTTTTAGGCTTGCTCGAATTCAGCGTTTGATAGATTTTGTGATATATTTTTATTTTGCTTGCCCAAAGTGTGATGTGTGCAGTGCTGGTCCCGCTTTGGTTCATCAAGCTGCATGTCTATTTGGGTGGTGTGACCGCACTCCCCAGTAGTGTAGGCTTGTTTATGAGGTGCTCATGTTGATCCATAACGCGGATCATGTTCTTTACAGTAGAGTGGACTGAAGGTTATCAGATGATCTTTACGTGAAGTAGCAGTTTATCCGAGCTGATTTGCGTTGATTGAGGACTTGGTTAGACAGCCTACAGAAAGGGGGGAAGTTGGAAGTTGATTGTTTCGGAAACAACTGCCGAAGTTTTTACGCACGACCAGCTGAAGTTGGACAATCGAACTGGCAGGTGTGTGTGTGTGTGTGTGTTTCCGTGTGATGCCGAGTGCGCGCACTGCGAGTGACCTGTTCACCGTTATTGTTTTTAGCCTAGTGTTATTTTGCATTATTGCTGAAATTAACCATAATTTAGCCATAAACTCTTGTTAAACAAAAACATGACTAATTATACCCACATGTTTGAGTTTGTGTCATCCTCCCACCATGGGATTTGTGATCTTCATTGTTGAGCATGACGTCATGTTGCTTGAGGTCTTATGCCGAGATGTGCTGACTGTGCGTTGCTGGTGAAAAGCTCATAGGCAAGACTGATTTGGAGAAACAATTTGAGGGGAAGGCTACTCGAAGCTTCAATATCACTATCGAATTTGTAATACAATTTCAGTGAGTAGCCTAGTCAAAAATAGTATTTAGATTTATATTTCATAAGTTGTAGTGATGATGATGCTCTGCTGCTGCTGCTGATGATGATGATAGGGCAGTTGATTTCTTTTTAGCAGTGACACACACATACACATATGCACACACCTATGAGGTCACCTCTCCGCACATGTGGAGCAGGGTGGAATATGGTGACTGCTTCAGAGCAGGTTTCAACCTGCCCAGAGCTGTTCCCCAGCACACTCCCTCCCTCCCTCCCTCCCTCCCTCCCTCCCTCCCTCCCTCCCACTCTCTACCTCTTTTTCTCTTTCACTCTCTTTCTCTCTCTCTCTCTCTCTCTCTCGCTCTGTGCTCGAATCCTGTGCCTCTCTTCCCTTTTTGATGCCCCCCCTCCTCCTCCTCTCACTGTCACTCACCTTTTATATTTCTCTCTACCCCCTCCTCTCACTGTCACTCACCTTTTATATCTCTCTCTACCCCCTTCCTCTCACTGTCACTCACCTTTTATCTCTCTCTCTACCCCCCTCCTCTCACTGTCACTCACCTTTTATCTCTCTCTCTACCCCCCTCCTCTCACTGTCACTCACCTTTTATATCTCTCTCTACCCCCCTACTCTCACTGTCACTCACCTTTTATATCTCTCTATCCCCCCTACTCTCACTGTCACTCACCTTTTATCTCTCTCTCTACCCCCCTCCTTTCACTGTCACTCACCTTTTATCTCTCTCTCTACCCCCCTCCTCTCACTGTCACTCACCTGTTATATCTCTCTCTACCCCCCTACTCTCACTGTCACTCACCTTTTATATCTCTCTCTACCCCCTACTCTCACTGTCACTCACCTTTTATATTTCTCTCTACCCCCCCTCCTCTCACTGTCACTCACCTTTTATATCTCTCTCTACCCCCCTACTCTCACTGTCACTCACCATTTATATCTCTCTCTACCCCCTACTCTCACTGTCACTCACCTTTTATATTTCTCTCTACCCCCCTCCTCTCACTGTCACTCACCTTTTATATCTCTCTATACCCCCCTCCTCCTCTCACAGTCACTCACCTTTTATATATTTTTCTACCCCCATCCTCTCACTGTCACTCACCTTTTATATATCTCTCTATCCCTCCCCCCTCTCACTGTCACTCACCTTTTATATCTCTCTCTACCCCCCTCCTCTCACTGTCACTCACCTTTTATATCTCTCTCTACCCCCCTACTCTCACTGTCACTCACCATTTATATCTCTCTCTACCCCCCTACTCTCACTGTCACTCACCTTTTATATTTCTCTCTACCCCCCTCCTCTCACTGTCACTCACCTTTTATATCTCTCTCTACCCCCCTCCTCTCACTGTCACTCACCTGTTATATATCTCTCTACCCCCCTACTCTCACTGTCACTCACCTTTTATATCTCTCTCTACCCCCCTCCTCTCACAGTCACTCACCTTTTATATATTTTTCTACCCCCATCCTCTCACTGTCACTCACCTTTTATATATCTCTCTAACCCTCCCCCTCTCACTGTCACTCACCTTTTATATCTCTCTCTACCCCCCTACTCTCACTGTCACTCACCTTTTATATCTCTCTCTACCCCCCTCCTCTCACTGTCACTCACCTTTTATATCTCTCTCTACCCCCCTCCTCTCACTGTCACTCACCTTTTATATATCTCTATACTCCCCTCCTCTCACTGTCACTCACCTTTTATATATCTCTCTAACCCTCCCCCTCTCACTGTCACTCACCTTTTATATCTCTCTATAGGTGGCAATTGGAAGCATAATGTGTGGGCGCCTTTCTGTTCTCACCTGTAGCTCAGTTGCTAGAGCATGGCGCTTGCAATGCCAGGGTTGTGGGTTTGTTTCCCACGGGGGGCCAGTATGAAAATGTATGCACTCACTAACTGTAAGTCGCTCTGGATAAGAGCGTCTGCTAAATGACTACCATGTTCTCTTTATAAAGTTAACTGAAACAGCCTTCTCAGAGGACGCTGTCGGGTAAGAAACAAGTGCTATTTTTATCAGCATCATATAAGCTGATTCGTATTTCAACCACAAAATATGCATCTAAGCCAAACTGAAATCGTATCAAAAAAATGTTACTGCATTTTCCCCGCCGTCCCTTAACGTCTTTGCTGTGTGAGAGAAGCAGAAATGATTTAGATTTTACTTTATTAGGATCCCCATTAGCCAACGCCAATGGCAACAGCTGGTCTTACTAGGGTCTGACACATAATGAAAAAGACTACAGACAAAACTCTTTACAATTTACATACATTTAAAAACATTAACATGTAGTGTGTGTGTGTGCATCTACAGTGCCTTGTAAAAGTATTCATTCCCCTTGCCGTTTTTCCTATTTTGTTGCGTTTCAACCAGTAATTTAAATTGATTTTTATTTGGATTTCATGTAATGGACATACACAAAATAGTCCAAATTGGTGAAGTGAAATGAAAAAAAATTACTTGTTTCAAAAAATTCTAAAAAATTAATAACGGAAAAGTGGTGCGCGCATATGTATTCACCCCTTTTGCTATGAAGCCCCTAAATAAGATCTGGTGCAACCAATTACCTTCAGAAGTCACATAATTAGTTAAATAAAGTCCACCTGTGTGCAATCTAAGTGTCACATGATCTGTCACATTATCTCAGTATAGATACACCTGTTCTGAAAGGCCCCAGAGTCTGCAACACCACTAAGCAAGGGGCACCACAAAGTAAGCGGCACCATGAAGACCAAGGAGCTCTCCAAACAGGTCAGAGACAAAGTTGTGGAGAAGTACAGATCAGGGTTGGATTATAAAAAAATATCAGAAACTTTGAACATCCCACGGAGCACCATTAAATCCATTATAAAAAAATTGAAAGAATATGGCACCACAACAAAACTGCCAAGAAAGGGCTGACCACCTAAACTCACGGACCAGGCAAGGAGGGCATTAATCAGAGAGGCAACAAAGAGACCAAAGATAACCCTGAAGGAGCTGTAAAGCTCCACAGCGGAGATGGGAGTATCTGTCCACAGGACCACTTTAAGCCGTACAGTCCACAGAGCTGGGCTTTACGGAAGAGTGGCCAGAAAAAAGCCATTGCTTAAAGAAAAAAATAAGCAAACACATTTGGTGTTCGCCAAAAGGCATGTGGGAGACTCCCCAAACATATGGAAGAAGGTACTCTGGTCAGATGAGACTAAAATTCAGCTTTTTGGCCATCAAGGAAAACGCTATATCTGGCGCAAACCGAACACCTCTCATCACCCCGAGAACACCATCCCCACAGTGAAGCATGGTGGTGGCAGCATCATGCTGTGGGGATGTTTTTAATCGGCAGGGACTGGGAAACTGGTCAGAATTGAAGGAATGATGGATGGCGCTAAATACAGGGAAATTCTTGAGGGAAACCTGTTTCAGTCTTCCAGAGATTTGAGACTGGGACGGAGGTTCACCTTCCAGCAGGACAATGACCCTAAGCATACTGCTAAAGCAACACCCGAGTGGTTTAAGGGGAAACCTTTAAATGTCTTGGAATGGACTAGTCAAAGCCCAGACCTCAATCCAATTGAGAATCTGTGGTATGACTTAAAGATTGCTGTACACCAGCGGAACCCATCCAACTTGAAGGAGCTGGAGCAGTTTTGTCTTGAAGAATCGGCAAAAATCCCAGTGGCTAGATGTGCCAAGCTTATAGAGACATACCCCAAGAGACTTGCAGCTTTAATTGCTGCAAAAGATGGCTCTACAAAGTATTGACTTTGGAGGGGTGAATAGTTATGCATGCTCAAGTTTTCAGTTTTTTTGTCTTATTTCTTGTTTGTTTCACAAGAAAAAATATTTAGCATCTTCAAAGTGGTAGGCATGTTGTGTAAATCAAATGATACAAACCCCCAAAAAATCAATTTTAATTCCAGGTTGTAAGGCAACAAAATAGGAGAAATGTCAAGGGGGGTGAATACTTTCGCAAGCCACTGTATGTCTTATGGCTTTTCAACCTCTGCCATATTGTGGATTCAGAGCTACCTAATAGAACTGAAAAGGGTTTTCTTTAATGGAAGCTTCTCTAATGTCAAACATGTAAAGTGTGTTGTACCGCAGGGCAGCTCTCTAGGCCCTCTACTCTTTTCTGTTTTTACCAATGACCTGCCACTGACATTAAACAAAGCATGTGTATCCATGTATGCTGATGATTCAACCATATACGCATCAGCAACCACAGCTAATGAAGTCACTGAAACCCTTAACAAAGAGTTTTAGTCTGTTTTGGAATGGGTGGCCAGTAATAAACTGGTCCTGAACATCTCTAAAACTAAGATCATTGTATTTGGTATAAATCATTCCCTAAGTTCTAGACCTCAGCTGAATCTGGTAATGAATGGTGTGGCTGTTGAACAAGTTGAGGAGACTTGGCGTTACCTTAGATTGTAAGCTGTCATGGTCAAAACATATAGATTCAATGGTTGTAAAGATGGGGTGAGGTCTGTCCGTAATAAAGACATGCTCTGCTTTTTTGACACCACACTCCAAAAAGCAAGTTCTGTAGGCTCTAGTTTTGTCTTATCTTGATTATTGTCCAGTCGTGTGGTCGAGTGCCGCAAGGAAAGACCTAGTTAAGGTGCATCTGGCCCAGAACAGAGCGGCACGTCTTGCTCTTCATTGTAATCAGAGGGCTGATATAAATACTATGCATAATACTATGCATGCCAGTCTCTCTTGGCTAGCATATAGAGAGACTGACTGCATCAATTCTTATTTTTATAAGAAACATTAATGTGTTGAAAATCCCAAATTGTTTGCATAGTCAATTTACACACAGCTTTGGCACAAACTTACCCCACCAGACATGCCCCAGGGGTCTTTTCATAGTCCAGAAATCCAGAAAACAAATTCAAGAAAGCATACAGTATTATATAGAGCCATTATTGCACGGAACTCTGTTCCATCTCATATTGCTCAAATGAACAGAAAACCTGGTTTAAAAAAACAGATAAAGCAACACCTCACAGCACAACGCCTCTCCCGTATTTTACCTAGATAGTTTGTGTGTATGTATTGATATGTAGGCTACGTGTGCCTTTAATATGTTTTTGATGTAGTTCTGTCCTTGAGCTGTTCTTGTCTATTAATGTTCTGTATTGTCACGACTTCCGCCGAGGCTGCCTCCCCTCCTTGTTTGGGCAGGATTCGGCGTTCGTCGTCACCGGCCTTCTAGCCACTGCCGCTCCATATATCATCATTCCATTTGTCTTGTCTTGTCAATTACACACACCTGGTTCATATCCCCTCATTAGTCCATGTATAAGTGTTCCCTCTGCCCCCTTGTCCTTGTGGGTGATTGTTTTATTGTGAGTTGAGTGTAGCTCGGTGGAGCTACTCGTACCTTGTATTGCTGGGGTAGATTATTCCCCTGTGCCTGTATTTTGTTGTCGCTATCCAGCGCAACTGTGTACGACGGAATAAACTCTGTATTCGGTGATTTACCCTCCTGCGCCTGACTCCTTCTAATCACTCTCATCACACCTATTCCCTATACAGTATAGTGCACTACTTTTGACCAAAGCCCCATAGGGAATAGGATGCCATTTGGGACATGCCCTTTTTCTGACACGGCTGTGAGGAATGCGTGGGGTGACAGAGTTCACTAGGTCCTGGGCTCAGTGGAAAATGAAGGGCTAGCACTTCTAAAAATTCATTATTACCCCCCATCAACTCCCCTCCTCCCCTCTCCTCCATCTTAATTTCACTGCTGTGGTAAGGGTCAGCTGGTGGTTGGCTTGAACCCTCTCTCTCTCCAGTCTCAATGCTCTCTCTCTCAAGTTTCAAATCTCAATGCGTGTTTTTTTCAGGAATGGGACTTATGGAGTATTCTCTTCCACCTAGCAAAGGGAATCAAAGTCAAGGCCTACACTACAGATGCAGTCAAATTTATTGGCACCCTTGCACTTTACAATGGAGCGCAATGGAGCACAATTTTCTGTTTTCTCTTTCAAAACGGGTGGAATGGCTTTTTTTATCCTGTAGTCTCCTGCAACTTACCACAGGTGAGATAAATTACACTTGCCGAGAATCACTTGCCTCCAACCAAATGTAATTCGAATTTTGAATAATTTGGACTTGGAAGTGAAAAATCTCAATTTAAATTTCATTTTTTTTTGTCCTGTGCAGTTGTCAATCAAAAAAATAAAAGTATGCAACACCAATCGTTTTTTCAATTTCAACTTATTTTAGAAGAAATAGTGAATCGTGCAAGGGTGCCAATATATTTCACTACATCTGTATATTTAAGTTTAAACCACGTCTTAAGTGAAGATTTTGCCTGGGGTAAGAGTTTCATTCAGGCAGATCAGTTAAGTCAGGATTCTGCCTGAGGTAAGAGTTTCATTCAGGCAGATAAGTTAAGGCAGGATTCTGCCTGGGGTAAGAGTTTCATTCAGGCAGATCAGTTAAGTCAGGATCCTGCCTGAGGTCACACTGACCCTGACTGGATCATTTTCCCTGAGATAAGGTTCCGTCCCAAAATGTAAATGTCAAATGCTGACTGTAGGTTTGTCTCTCCTCTTGTCTCTCTGACTGTAGGTTTGTAATAGAGATGAATGATGAACAGGACCGGCCCTATGGATGCAGCGCTCCTGGCTGCTCACAGGTCAGTGTTTGTGTGTGTGTGTGTGTGTGTGTATACTCGTGCGTGTGTGCGTGTGTGTGTGTACGTGTACCCCGAGTAAAGAATCCCCTCACCACATGATGATTTGATATCTAATATCTGATTTCACCATTATAATGATTTTATAAATCATGCCATTTTATGTATCATTCCATAAATCAATGTGAGCATGCTAAGTTGATCTCTCTCTGTCGCTCTATTCGCCCCATACAGCGGTTCCAAACAGAAGACCACCTGATGATCCACAGACACAAGCATGAGATGACCCTCAAGTTCTCCTACATCAAGGCTGATCCCCTCGCAGGTGAGAATAACATGTATAGATGTAGACAGCATAGAGAGGACATTAGCTTTGTAATGATTATTATTTTTATTCTGTTCAAACTGCGGTACGCCACTGCCTCCACTACCATAGAATTCAGTGTCCCCGTTCTCACACTCTTTTTCCCTTTCTGTCTCAATTTCTCTGTCAATTTCTCACTCTTTTTTTTCTATTTCTCTCAGTTCCCGTTTTACCCTTATTAACTTATTACCCAGAGCTCTTTATTTATGTTTCACTAATGTTCTCAGTCTGTCAGGTTTTCTTAGTGTCTGACTGGTCACTCTGATCTTATGACAATATTTATCTTCCCTTCTGTCCGGTGGAATACGAGTCTCCCTATCAGCTTTATACCTCCCCCTCTCTCCTCCCTCCCTTCCCCATTCCTTCCCCCTTCACCTCTCTGACCGACTGTCTGTCACTCAAGCTTAGTGTTGTCTGGTTCAGGTGTGTGTGTGTCCGGGCCTAGGAGAGTCCCAGTAAGCAAAATGATGTTGAAAAGACGTTGAAGTTAAGTTCAATCTAGGTTCTGAATGAAAGGTGAAAATACGTCTTTTTCTTAAGTTTAAAATGCATATTTTCCAGGACGTTGAAAAGGCATCTTTTCCGGACGTTGAAAAATACGTATTTTCCGGACGTTGAAATCTGGTTCATTTTTGGTTCTGAATGAAAGTTGAAAATACTTATTTTCAGGATGTTGAAAAAACTTATTTTCCAGATGTTGAAAATATGTATTTTCCCGATGTTGAAATCAGGCTCATTTTTGGTTCTGAATGAAAGTTGAAAAGACGTCATTTATAGACGTCTACAGTACCAGTCAAAAGTTTGGATACACCTACTCATTCCAGGGTTTTTCTTTATTTTTACTATCTTCTACATTGTAGAATAATAGTGAAGACATCAAAACTATTAATTAGCACATATGGAATCATACATTTTTAATTTCTAATCTTTATATGTTTTTTTATTGTTTTATTTTGTATTTTTATTATTATTATGTTTTCATTATTTTTGATAAACATCTTTGTAAAGCACATTGAATTGCTTTGATGTATGAATTGTGCTATATAAATAAACTTGCTTGCTTGCTTGCTAGTAACCAAACAAGTGTGAAACAAATCAACATACACTACCGGTCAAAAGTTTTAGAGCACCTGCTCATTCAAGGGTTTTTCTTTATTTTTTACTATTTTCTACATTGTAGAATAATAGTGAAGACATCAAAACTATGAAATAACACATGGAATCATGTAGTAACCAAAAAAGTGTTAAAGACCTTCATGTCTTAAAGTAATGATGGACTGTCGGATCTCTTTGCTTATTTGAGCTGTTTTTGCCATAATATGGACTTGGTCTTTTACCAAATAGGGCTATCTTCTGTATACCAACCCTACCTTGTCACAAGACAACTGATTGTCTCAAACGCATTAAGAAGGAAAGAAATTCCACAAATTAACTTTTAACAAGGCACACCTGTTAATTGAAATGCATTCCAGGTGACTACCTCATGAAGCTGGTTGAGAGAATGCCAAGAGTGTGCAAAGCTGTCATCAAGGCAAAGGGTGGCTATTTGAAGTAAAATATATTTTGATTTGTTTAACACTTTTTTGGTTACTACATGATTCCATATGTGTTATTTCATAGTTTTGATGTCTTCACTATTATTCTACAATGTAGAAAATAGTACAAAATTAAGAAAAACCCTTGAATGTGTAGGTGTTCTAAAACATTTGACTGGTAGTGCATATTTTATATTTTATATTCTTCAAAGTAGCCACCCTTTGCCTTGATGACAGCTTTGCACATTCTTGGAATTCTCTCAGCCAGCTTCATGGTTTTTCATTACTACATGATTCCATATGTGTTATTTCATAGTTTTGATGTCTTCACTATTATTCTACAATGTAGAAAATAGTAAAAATAAAGAAAAACCCTTGAATAAGTAGATGTGTCCAAGCTTTTGACTGGTACTGTATGTTTGGGCCAAATCAAGGCTGGTCCAGACCGGACAAAATCTGAACCAAACATAGATTTTGACTGCAGTAGATGTCCAAAAGGCATCAACGTCGGTCCGTGCTTACTGAGGCGTAGCCTACTGTGTTGCCTGAAATTGAATTTTATGAATGCCCATCTACAGTGGGGGGAAAACAGTATTTTGATCCCCTGCTAATTTTGTACGTTTGCCCACTGACAAAGAAATGATCAGTCTATAATTTTAATGGTAGGTTTATTTGAACAGTGAGAGACAGAATAACAACAAAAAAATCCAGAAAAACGCATGTAAAAAATGTTATACATTGATTTGCATTTTAATGAGGGAAATAAGTATTTGACCCCCTCTCAATCAGAAAGATTTCTGGCTCCCAGGTGTCTTTTATACAGGTAACGAGCTGAGATTAGGAGCACACTCTTAAAGGGAGTGCTCCTAATCTCAGATTGTTACCTGTATAAAAGACACCTGTCCACAGAAGCAATCAATCAATCAGATTCCAAACTCTCCACCATGGCCAAGACCAAAGAGCTCTCCAAGGATGTCAAGGACAAGATTATAGACCTACACAAGGCTGGAATGGGCTACAAGACCATCGCCAAGCATCTTGGTGAGAAGGTGACAACAGTTGGTGCGATTATTCGCAAATGGAAGAAACACAAAATAAGTGTCAATCTCCTTCTGCCTGGGGCGCCATGCAAGATCTCACCTCGTGGAGTTGCAGTGATCATGAGAACGGTGAGGAATCAGCCCAGAACTACACGTGAGGATCTAGTCAATGATCTCAAGGCAGCTGGGAAATAGTCACAAAGAAAGCAATTGGTAACACACTATGCCGTGAAGGACTGAAATCCTGCAGCACACGCAAGGTCCCCCTGCTCAAGAAAGCACATATACAGGGCCGTCTGAAGTTTGCCAATGAACATCTGAATAATTCAGAGGAGAACTGGGTGAAAGTGTCGTGGTCAGATGAGACCAAAATGGAGCTCTTTGGCATTAACTCAATTTGCCGTGTTTGGAGGAGGAGGAATGCTGCCTATGACCCCAAGAACACCATCCCCACCGTCAAACATGGAGGTGGAAACATTATGCTTTGGGGGTGTTTTTCTGCTAAGGGGACAGGACAACTTCACCACATCAAAGGGACGATGGACGGCGCCATGTACCATCAAATCTTGGGTGAGAACCTCCTTCCCTCAGCCAGGGCATTGAAAATGGGTCGTGGATGGGTATTCCAGCATGACAATGACCCAAAACACACGGCCAAGGCAACAAAGGAGTGGCTCAAGAAGAAGCACATTAAGGTCCTGGAGTGGCCTAGCCAGTCTCCAGACCTTAATCCCATAGAAAATATGTGGAGGGAGCTGAAGGTTCGAGTTGCCAAACGTCAGCCTCGAAACCTTAATGACTTGGAGAAGATCTGCAAAGAGGAGTGGAACAAAATCCCTCCTGAGATGTGTGCAAATCTGGTGGCCAACTACAAGAAACGTCTGACCTCTGTGATTGCCAACAAGGGTTTTGCCACCAAGTACTAAGTCATGTTTTGCAGAGGGGTCAAATACTTATTTCCCTCATTAAAATGCAAATCAATTTATAACATTTTTGACATGCTTTTTTCTGGATTTTTTTGTTGTTATTCTGTCTCTCACTGTTCAAATAAACCTACCATTAAAATTATAGACTGATCATGTCTTTATCAGTGGGCAAACGTACAAAATCAGCAGGGGATCAAAATACTTTTTTTCCCTCACTGTATGTGGTAAACCTACCGTTTGTAAAAGTCCAGACAGGACCAAAAAAAGTCTTCCAAAAGACGTAGGCTCGTGCTTACTGGGGTGAAGCTACCATGTCGGCTGCAATGGGATTTTATGAATGCCCATCCATGTGGTAGGCCCAACATTTGTAAAAACAGGCCGTTGCACTGGCTTTAGTAGTCCTGATTTCTGTGACTAATCAATTTGATTGTTTAAGCTCTGAATATCAGCTACCCAACTTTATCAGGAGTTACAGTCGTATGAAAAAGTTTGGGCACCCCTCTGAGGCTGCATAATAATTTACTCTGTCGTCACAGAAAATGATCACAGTGGCATGCCATTCATTTTCTAATAAAAGCTGAGTACTGGGGTATTGTCCAGACAAAGATTTTTAGTGTAGCAATATTAAGTTGTATGAAATTAAATCAGATGTGAAAAATAGGCTATGCAAAAATGTGGGCACCCTTGTCATTCTGTTGATTTGAATACCTGTAACTACTTAGCACTGATTAATTGGAACACACAATTGGTTTGGTGAGCTCATTAAGCCTTGAACTTCATAGACAAGTGCATCCAATCATGAGAAAAGGTATTTAAGGTGGCCAATTGCAAGTTGTTGTTCTCTTTGACTCTCCTCTGAAGAGTGGCAACATGGGGGCCTCAAAACAACTCTCAAATGACCTGAAAACAAAGATTGTTCAACATTATGGTTTAGGGGAAGGCTACAAAAAGCTATCGCAGAGATGTAAGCTGTCAGTGTCCACTGTGAGGAACATAGTGAGGAAATGGAAGACCACAGGCACAGTTCTTGTTAAGGCCAGAAGTGGCAGGCCAAGTAAAATATCGGAGAGGCAAAGGCGAAGGATGGTGAGAACGGTCAAAAACAGCCCACAGACCACCTCCAAAGACCTACAACATCATCTTGCTGCAGATGGTGTCACTGTAAATCGTTCAACAATTCAGCGCACTTTGCACAAGGAGAAGCTGTACGTGAGAGTGATGCGGAAGAAGCCTTTTCTGCACACACGCTACAAACAGTCGCTTGAGGTATGCAAACGCATATTTGGAAAAGCCAGCTTCATTTTGGAATAAGGTGCTGTGGATTGATGAAACAAAGATTTAGTTATTTGGTCATAACAAGGGGCGTTATGCATGGCGGCAAAAGAACACAGCGTACCAAGAAAAACACTTACTACCCACAGTCAAATTTGGTGGGGGTTCCATCATGCTGTGGGGCTGTGTGGCCAGTGCCGGTACTGGGAATCTTGTTAAAGTTGAGGGTCACATGGATTCCACTCAATATCAGCAGATTCTTGGGAATAATGTTGAAGAATCAGTCACAAAGTTGATGTTACGCCGGGGCTGGATATTTCAACAAGACAACAACCCAAAACACTGCTCAAAATCTACCCGGGCATTTATGCAGAGGAACAAGTACAATGTTCTGGAATGGCCATCCCAGTCCCCAGACCTGAATATCATTGAGAATCTGTGGGATGATTTGAAGCGGGCTGTCCATGCTCAGCAACCATCAAACCTAACTGAAGTGGAGATGTTTTGTAAGGAGGAATGATCCAAAATACCTTCATCCAGACACTCATTAGAGGCTATAGGAAGCGTCTAGAGGCTGTTATTTTAGCAAAAGGAGGCTCTACTAAATATTGATGTGATTTTTCTGTTGGGGTGCCCAAATTTATGCACCTGTCTAATTTAGTTTTGATGCATATTGCACATTTTCTGTTAATCCAATAAACCTCATTTCACTACTGAAATATTACTGTGTCCATCAGTTATTTGATAGATCAAAATGAAATTACTGATCCAAAACACCCAATTATTTATAAATGGAAATCATGGAAATTGTCAGGGGTGCCCAAAATTTTTCATACGACTGTATCGTGAGCCTATTTGCAATGTGTTTACACAGAGGGAAATGCAGAATCATTTTCTTTTTCGCTAGGATCAGCTTGTCAAAAATGTACGGATACGAACTTGAAACCACTGATCATGACAATGGGGTGAAACTCCTGGACAACAGTTGTGATTGTCCATTCCATAATATCCATTTTACTTTGACCTGTCCAGTTTTTAGGATATGTTTGTTAACATGACAGAGCATTTTTTATTTGATTGGGCGCCATTTAGGTTAGGCTATTTGATCGTAGAAACCTGCATAATGTAAAAAGGTCCATCTCATGACATTGTCATACATGTTACTCCAGCCTGTAGGCTACAGAAAAGGCCACATACTCTTTCTACCAAATCCTATATCTGCTACATGATTTATGTTTGATTATTTTTTTACGGAACATTGGTGGAGCGCTGCAGCGATGCGTCTCTCCAACAGCACCTGTAGAGGCGTGCTGGGAATGGACAAGCAAAATATTTTGCACACCCCCTTTGACAAAGTGGGCACTGTTTATCACAGGGCAGCATCAGCGCTCACCTAAAAATCCCATATGCCACTGGTTGAGAGAAATTGTCATTGTTTTTGGGCAGAACTATGTGAGGTTTTATGTGTTGTTGGAGGTGTGTCTTGGTCAGTTTAACTCAGAAAATGCCGCCCTCGTCAATCTGCTGCCATAGGCGGCTGACTAATCCTGCCTAATGAGTGGTCCGGCCGTGGTGTGCGTGTGTGTCTGTGTGTGTGTGAGCACTCGTATGCATGTCTGTGTGTGTGTGTGTGTGTGTGTGTGTGTGCGTGCGTGCGTGTGACCTCTCTTCAGTGGTTGATGAAAAAATGAGAGCACTGGTGGCCAAGGCTCAGCCTCAGACAAAAACACACTCTCAATCCTGTCTGTCTGTTACTGCGGCAACTGCTGTCTGTCTGTGTTGGTTTAAACATCTCTGTTGACCTTTGACCTTAACAGTCGGCTTCTCTCCTGCAGGGGCCTGTAAACACTCAGCCCTCCTGGAGGAAATCTCCTGTCAAAACAAAGGAGTGCTGAGCTTGTGACTCTTGACTCCTGACCTTGCGACCTTGCAACCTTGCGACCTTTCAAACCTGATAGTTTAGACTACAGTGGAGTAACGCAATCTGACTGATCTTATCTCGGTTACTATGGTGATCGCTCTGGGCTGAAGTTTCCCCTAAGTACAGATCTAGGATCAGCTTCCCCTTCTCCAATCCTAACCTTAACCATTTGTGGGGAAGATGCAAAACTGACCCAAGATCAGCGGCTAGGGACAGGCTACACAAAGCAGGTTGAACATAGTTCTAGTGATGTTGAAACCATGCTAGCTGTATGCTACCTGAGGTGCTGGTTTATATCTGTCTCTGCAGTCACCAAAACCTATCTGTGCACTCTGATATAGGCTATAGCAATATCATGGTTGTTATGATATCTCTTTGATGCTTAATGTCTGTTTGCTCTCTCTGTGCTGTGTGTGATCAGACCAGACCCCAACGCCGACCCGTTTCCTGCGTAACTGTGAGGAGGTGGGTATCTTCAATGAGATCGAACAGGAGTTCCGCCAGGCGCAGGAGGAGCAGAACAATAAACAGGTTAGACACAAAAAACTACATTTCCCATGATCCTCAGACGTATACAGCAAGCGGATGAAACAAAAGTGTAACTTATCATGACAATATTCACTGTACTACCACATTGAGCAAGCACAGTAGCCAGACAGCATACTGATAGTATTGCATGCTAGGTTTCTAGGCTTTCGTATGAAAATAGCAAATTGAACAGACAAACAAATATGAGACCTTCACCAGGTTGGCAGGTATTTTAATTGACAGGTCTGGGAGGTAAGGGTTTTGACTGACAGGGAAGTATTTGAGTGACAGGTGAGTGTGAGGAAGAGTCAGATAGACAGACAGTCAGCCAATCAGACTGGTTTAGATGTCTGACCTGCTGCAGGTAAGAAACACCAGGCGATCACATTC